>NC_092427.1:7529982-7833012 GCF_036169615.1 Heliangelus exortis
TATACTTTCAATAATAACAAGAATTCCTGAGGCTGGGGCAGCACCTGGTGATACTTAGCTGGTTGCTTGGTCTCAGAATCTGTTTAACTAACTAAATTTTGAACAGCAATACCCATCTCATGTTACAACCAGATAGAAATCAGCAAAATGCTCTAGGTGACCTAGGTCTTACGATGTTTTTTACAATGTGTGTGTTACTGTAAATACAGAATTCTACAAATTATTATACTAGAAAGCAGTAGAAGATAGAAGGTGGTCCCTTGTCACTAAGACAGAATACCTAGATGGGCTGGGTCAAGGCCAGGAATTATGTGATTATGGGTTTCTGGGTACTGATTGTATAGTTTATTTTTTCTTCACCACGAGGGTGGTGAGACCCTGGCGCAGGTTGCCCAGAGAGGTGGTGGAAGCCCCATCCCTGGAAGTTTTTTAAGGCCAGGCTGAACAGGGCTCTGAGCAACCTGATCTAGTGGGAGGTGTCCCTGCCCATGGCAGGGGGGTAGAACTGGATGATCTTAAGATCCTTTCCAACCCTGAAAATTCTATGATTCTATAATTCTAATTCAGTCAGCATCAGCTATGCTCTCATCCTCCCTGCCACAGGAACCGAAAATTACATTTACTCTATTTATGCTTCAGTCTTAGATCTTCAAAATTCAGATTGTGTTAGCACAGGGTCAATACAGAAGATCCAGCAGCAGTTTTTAAAAAGACAGGGCCAAAAAAAGGGAAAGTGAACTACCCAACAGACTGACAGGTCCACCTAGGACTCCAGTTAGAAACAGCAGAACACCCAGGAGGTCACCCAGGAGGTTCACCCGGGATCTTCCCAGGCATGGGCTGCACTGCAGCCCCCCCATACTCCTTAACCATGGCATGTGAAGAGATCTTTAAACTACACATTCCCATTTGTCAGAGTTGTCTCAACAGAATTTACCCACTGACAGGCTTGGAGCTGCAAGGCTTCCTTTCTACTTAATCAAAGGTTTTTGATTCTCAGATGAATGATGAAATGCTTGTTCCGTCAAAGCAAAGACTGTCTGAGTAATTACCCAAGTTGATGTAAGATCTATTGTCAGGGGAGTTTCATAGGAGTATTTGACAACATAAGTGACAAAAACCACAGGAGCATGATCTGAAAAGAAAACAGATTTTACCATACCACCCATGGGAGCAGTACAGAATTAAAAATATTTTTTCTAGCCTCAAGTCTGATTCAGCTCACGTGGGGAAATGGGAAATTAGAAATAAGCGAGGTTGTTTTCAAACATAAACAAATCCCACACCTCTGCATGTTTTTTTCTCCTCATTGGGCAGGTTCTAAGATCTGCTACCAAGCCTTATATTCCTAATCAGGTCTTTCTGTTTCTGGTGTCTTGCCATCAAAGTTGCCTCCAAAAAGTAAAGTGAAGAGACAGCAAAACAAGCAATTTGAAGACTGCCAGGCAGTCTCCTGGGACCAAACTCTCACTTGACATGTATCACTTAAAAGAAATGTTGTGTAGTGTGGAAGAACATCCTTACAGTTAGCCTGAGGAACTAGCTTGGCAACAATAAAAAGCTGCAGTTATACAGAGACTCATTTCTCTCCCTGTGCCTTCTAGGTGAAACAACTGAGACTTCTTGCACTGCTGAGAGTTTTAGTAAAAAATCATGCAATGGAGAGTGGCTCAGCAAGGAGGATGATAACATTCTCCCTAACTTTTCAAGTTTTTTAAAGGGCTCTGGGAAGGCAAAACAACATTTGGAAGGCAGAGTCCGCCAGAGAAAATAATGTTTTTAATGGCATGTGAGGGATATTTTTAGGAAAAACATACACTAAAAAAACCTAGAAGCTGTTATCTGCTGATACAGTTCTGCTTCTAACACTAATGGACCCAATAGTTTTAGAACTGTGCCACCAAATCCCATTCTGACTAACTTTCCAGATGGTGTAACAGTTCCCTCTATTTTATGTTTGGTTATTGTATTTATGGGGACGGGGAGGTGCCAACATTCCAACTCAAATATCTTTCAGTACAGAGTTTTAAAAGAGTATCCAGATATTGGTGAAGGTCAAAAAGGCTTTGGCTGTGTGGCTTTTAAAACACAAGGCTAGCAGGGAGGGTAGTTTGGGTGTGAGTCTGAGAAAAGATGGGGAAGAAGTGAAAAGCTTTAACTACAGGAGGAAAGTAAAGGACTTGAAGCATCACTGGCATGTAGGTGCAGTTCCAGTGCCTATGGCAGGGTGTCAGGTACTGACAAAGAAACTCACAGCACCCAGTGAAATGTGCCTGGGTGGTTTGTTGAGTGCCAGATACAGATGTGTGGGAGGCTTGTCTGATTTAAGATGACACCCTGAGAGATCCTGTGGCCACAGCTGGTGTGTTCTGCTGATTATAACCCCTTTGGCACTGTAAGGAGTGAAGAACTTTGCCCTTTTTTAGTGGAAAAACTTGACCACCGGAGCAGAAACCCCTTTCTCACTGTCTCAGGAAGCAGTTTCAAATTACAGAGAGAACCTTGTCTGTATGCACCTAGAAGATGTGCATAACCACATCACACACTGACCCAGATGTCCCAAAAAGTCCTGCAGGTCATTTCTTGGAGTCCCCAGAGGAAAGGTCATAAACTGCTCATGTACCAGTGCCCAGAGCAACACAGAGCTATAGAGAGCTAATTTACAGTGAGCCTGCTTGGGGACAGTGCTGGCACAGTCCCTTATGGCCTGGATTGTCCAGGCCACTTCTCATCAGGGCTGAGAGGATGCAATAACGAGGGTGTTGATGAGACCCCACTGTATTTGGCCCCAGTCCACCCAGTTTATTCTGCGATGTCTTCCCATCACACCTTGTAGATACACCCTGTGATATCTATTTACCTATATAACTATAGATTACCTATGGATTTAACAGGCACTGTGTCTCCCAGGCATAAGTTGGTAGATCCTTTAGTGTAATAAGAACCAAAAGTATGTATTGAACAAAAGTAGCATTTGCCAGTGGAAAATTTTCTGAGCTGTTTTTCAAAGGCTTGACAGATGGAGCTGCTGTGATTTGCAGCGTGGCCCAGAGTGCACTGACGTTTTTGCCATTTGTAACCAGACTCTCTTCAGTCCTCCATCTTTGGAAATGCAGCTTTAGGCTTCATTTCTCTCCCTGTTGAATTCGAATATTGTAATAATGCTGCACGCAGAAATGGAATTCAGGGCACATTAACACCAGCAAATGATAAATATTAGTAAGCTTGTGAGATAGTGTAATTGTTGTAATGCTAGAAATGATATTAGTAATAAAAGAAAAAGCTGAAAAATAAATTGGATGCAATAAACACTGAATTGACTCAATCAAGATAGGAGCAGTAGGGCAGAGAGGTATTCAGTGAGCTGTTTGTTTTCTGAATCTGGCAAATATTTTGACTCCAAGAGGAGTATCTGATTAGCAGAGTTAAATGAGATGAATAATGCTGTAATATTTTTCTGAATTGTTTTTCTAACTGAAACTTGCCTTCTCATCTACAACAGTGATATGTTTTGCATAAAGCACTCAAACATCATGCAGGGAAGGGTAGGAAATGAGAGCTCCATTCTGAGCAGAATACATGAGGAGTAAGTTACACAGCTGATGGTAGCAGGAGCTGTGGTAGTATATCGAAAATATGTAAGCAAACCATTCATTTTTTTATAAAGATCCTTTTTATTCATAGGTACACAGACAATAATATCCTAATCAACATACTCTTTGAAAAAAAGGTGAATCTATATTAAATATATAAATCGTATTGAAATAATTTGCTGGTGTTTGTTGTTTCCACAAGCGATTTTCATCTCACAAAAGTGATTCACCTTTTATTTGAATGAGAAGTTATACTGGATTTTGTGCAATACTGACACTCAGATTGCCTAAATTCTTAAGAAAAATATTAAGGATTTTTGTGAACTCAAAGACTATTTTATAGCAAGACCCAAAGTGAAATATTTATTTCTTATTATATTTTTAGGTCCTGGCACATGAATTCCAAGCCTTGTGCAGTGTCCATATTATTTTGATGGGAACTAATACTTGCAGTTGGTAGGAGAAACAAAGATATGATTTAGCAGACTTATTAGCAATAAGTGACATGGAGTTTGGGGAAGTTTTTAAGATCTAGCTTTGTAATTTAAGTGTCTAATTGCCTTTCACAAAGTCCAAGAAGAGTGACAAACCTTTTCATAGCACATGTCAGAGTCCTCCCAGCCTGAACTGCCCATCAATCCAGCAATAACTGAGATAGCTCCAAGCCCATTAGTGCCGCCTTCTCTGGGTCCCTTTATTCTTTGCCTGACCATTAATAGAGGTCACTAAAACTTTCATGTACTGTAAAAAGCTGTAGCCTTAAGAACTTCCCTTGACTACTCTGGAGTTATTCTCAGGAAATAAAACCTCCAGTGATTATTTGAAGAATTATCTGAATAATTACCAGTCAAACACTGAAAAAGTGCTTTTTCTGACATCCCATTACATATGCAGATATCCTGCGAGTTACTGAATGCTCTCTAAAGCATACAGTAAAACAAGACCTCAGATGGAGAAGCAGAAGTAGGCAGGAATTAAGACATTAAATATGAATATATTGTGTTGCTGAGCTTTATAAAATTAAATGTTCATCATGCAGTAGAAGTCTGTGGTGTTTCTTACAACAGGAGTGCTGTCACCAAGGCACTGTATCTGCAGAAGAGTTACCAAATTGGGAAACTTGCTGTTATCATGTGACTAAGATGTAAAGCAGGTTTGAAATGTAGGAGCTTTACAGACAATGCCTGAAACCCAGGAGAAGAAGTCTCTACGCAGCCAGCACACCCTTCCTGATCACTATTTCAAGATTTATTTTGCCCTGCGTAGCCTTTTCGGAGAGTCTTGTTTGTGGCCCCTAATTAGTCAAAATGCAGGGCAGGTTTTTTGAGCTTCATTTCCTAATGGCTGTGCCTAAATTCATATTCAGACACTTCAGCTGCCCAGTTTTCAAAGGTGCTAGAAATCTGCAGCTCTTACTGATGTCTCTGTCAGATTCATGTGTTTGGATCCTGTGAAAATCATGGTGTTTATAGAGATGCTTAGAAATTGGTTTAGATATTCTCCATTTATCTGGCAGAATTTTAATCTGCAGCATCCTGTTTCTGAATGCAATATCACGGAAGCTCACCCAGCATCTTACCTAAGTTAAAAGGAAGGCCAAATATTGTACATTTTTTAATCTGGTCCTACAATATTACAGTTAAGGTCATACAATAATGAACCTCTTTGCACTTTTAAACTCATTTCTTTATTGCATTTTCCACACCATTAGAGTATGAGCAACTGGAAAATGCTCAGACTCTCCTCTATATCATTTTACAGAATGTTTTTATTATTGCTATTATTGGAAGATCACCCTTTCTTAGCACAGTTCTGAGAACCACTATAAGAAGTCAGGGCACCAGCATATTTAACATTTATAATTCGGCATTTCTATTAAGAAAATCGTTTGAAAAAAATGTGTATTATGACATCATTAGCAGCACAGTGATGAAAACAGAGGCAGCAGAGCAAGCCAAGGAACAAGCAGTCGCCATCTAAAAAAGAGAGATAATGTGAGGAGCTGTAACCTTTCTGGTTAACTGAGAAAGACTGAATAGTTTTTGAAGGTTGCTCGTGTTTCATCACATGTAGTAGTGATACTAGAAGATAAAGTGTCTGGCTCTGTAGGAAATTTAGGTACGAAGACATCTTCTTTTGTTCTGCAGGGTACATACTACTGTGTTTTAACTCACACCACCTAAGAAAAATACTTGGTTCAGCTAGTGTTTTCTATGTGGAAAAAAGAGCTAATGTTGATGGCACCTACCAGTGTCACATGTACTGCATTTAGCTGAGCAGGGTCCTCCTCTCTCTGAAAAAAATGTTATGGGGACTCACATGTTGTTCACCACAGCCAAAAACCAATGAACGCAGTGCTCAGGACTTGGGATTTCAGGTCACTGCTGCCATCGCTGTGGGAGATGGGGCTTCTTTTGCCCCATGTCCTGTTCCTCCAAAAGGTTGTAAGGCATGAAGTCTGGAGGCTTCATCCAGATCTATGAGTGTATGATTAGAACCATAGAATTATCAAGGTTGGAAAAGACCTCTGTGATCAAGTCCAACCATCCATGTTATAACCCCTAACCACTAAACCATCCCCTCTATCACCTCATCTCCCTGATTCTGAACACCTCCAAGGATGGTGCCTCCACCACCTCCCTGGGCAGCCTGTTCCAATGTTTAGCCAATGTTAAATTAATGTTAAATTAAACCAGTGTTTAATTACTTTTTTCTAATATCTAACCTGAACCTCCCCTGGTGGAGCTTGACCCCATTTCTTCTTGTCCTATTGCTGGTCACCAGGGAGATGAGGCCAACATCAGTCTCAATCTACCCCTCCTTTGAGGTAGTTGAGCATTGAGGTCTCCAAGATTTTCTTCATGTTTTTCTTGCCCTATTCTGTTCTTCCAGTATTGTATCTTGCTTTTTTAGAGTATATATATATTTATTCAGGGGCAGAAACAACTCAGTGTCTGTAGGCCCTAGGACAAGGAGCACAAACAGGAAAATCTCCATAGGCTCTGGATAGCAAAGAACCCCTGAGCTTTTCTGTAGGGAAGTCTGATGGAAATAAAATCCTAGACAAGTCTCATATATCATCAGTCTGGCTTGCTGTTTCTGGTGGCATTAGCTAACCTGGGCCAGGCCAATTTTGTGAGACAGTTGGGAGTTTGACAGACCTATTTCAGATTGTATTTTGGAAGAATCTCAAGCATGGGGAAACTGGTCATGTTCCTTTCATTGCAGCAGATGGTAGCCCATTTGGTGTTTGTTAGCTTTGTTTGCAGCTCAATATTTTGTTTCTAGGGGAACTCAGTAAGTTAAATAATTTATCTCCCTAATGCATCAGGAGCCTGATCCAAAGTCTACAGAAGTCAGCGCAAAACATTTGATTAACTACCACATACACTGGATTAAATGCCAGGTCCTGTATGTTGAAGAGCATTCCAAATGCACCCAAGTGAGGGGAATGATAAAGGCCTTTGTCTTTCTGCAGAGAATTTTTTGCCTGCAAATAAAATAGTCAATATTCCCCAAAGCTTAGCAGTTAAGAGTGCAGGACTGTAGAGATCAGGGTGATGTTCTGGCTGACTGTCCAAATTGCTAAACCTCTCTTGCTATTCAAGTCACAATACTTAAATAAAGAATATAAATATTCCCTTCCAGCTGTATTTGGAATTTAATCTAGTACTGTTAGCAGGCTGCTTGGAGGGCTTTTAAGGTTTCATAGCAGCTAAGCAAATAATCATAATCAATTAATATTCTCATCAAGAATTCTTACCCAAGATGGGATCTTGCTAACCACAAGCACATCACCCCTCTTCTGAGGAATTTTTAGTGATATCAGAAGCAAATTCACACCCTGATCCTGAAAAGATTTTTGTAGAAGCAGAACCATACCTTCAGCTGTCCTGCTGTTCATAGAGGGATGCTCAGTGTCTGCACACAGCAGAATTTTTTTTTCCTTTCTTACATTTGAATGCCTACTAATCTAAGATACCAAAGAAATACTTCAATGGTTTGGGGTTTTTAATTTTATCTCAATGAATATCAAAAGCTTGTTCATTTTCGACAACGTTTTTCAAATTATCAGTTCACTTGTAGAGCCTGGGAACTGCTTTATTATGTATTTTTATCCAAGTTTCCTGTTTGTATTATCTTCAGTCATTAAAAAAAAAATGAGTGCATATTAGCTCTACAGTGTGTCTGCAGGACTTCCAGTTGTATTTTAGTCCTCCTAGTGGCCTATTATATTAACAATATTATAATCTTTATTTTTAGGCATGGAAACGTTATGTATTGCCAGAATCTCACAACAGTTTGCAGGGTTAATACTGCAATAACACTTCTCTATTGCTAAGGTCAGTAAAGCTTCTAAAGCATTTGTCCAACAGCTCTGTTAATATGACTGGCAATCACTTCACACTTTTTTTTTTTTCTTTTTTTCTTTTTTTTTTTTTTTTTTTTTTTTTTTTTGTTAAACACAAGTTGTAGCAAAATAAATTTTAAAAAATTATTATTGTGTCACAGCAGGGAAGCCCATGGTGAGAACAGGAGCCTGTCCTGGTTCCTCACACCAAATTTCTTGCTTGATCATTCTCAACAAAGGTTTTGTATCAGTCAGATAGGGAGTTCAGACCTCACAGAATCCAAGTTCCCAATACATATTTTTGCTGTGGGTCTTTTCTCTGAAAAAGCCTCCAAATCCTGGTCAAAATAACACTTTCCATTGTAAGCCCAGGTGGACTCAGCCCTTAGGTCCTGTTAAATCCTTAACCTGAACCTTCTGGTATCGAGGGAAGGCAAAGGCAGAAAGGCAAAGGTCTGTCCAGCACACTTGTCCTGGACTCCTTTCTGTTTCCCTCTCCCACTAATGCCTCCTGCCAGATCCAGGTGAGAGATGTTCCTACACTGGGATGAACCAAAAAGTATGGATAGAGGTTCTCATGGCCAGAAAGAGATGTATCTAAAAGAAGCAGCAAACTTCTTCTGTGAGGAAACAGAGACTTGAGTCTATGAGACATGTCCTCGAGCACATCTGAAACTCAGCCATTAACTTCTCAGTTTTTAAATTACATTTTTTTACTTTACTAATCTTCCAACAGTTTTTTTTTAAATTCCTTTTTAATTTTTGGTTGGCTATTTAATGCATTGTTTGGTTAACTAATTCATGTAGCTGTTTATAATTGCCTTACCATAAAATCATCTTAATAGAAGGTTGGTTGGTGTTTGGGTTTTTGGGTTTTTTTTTTGTTTTCTTTCCAGTAGAATAACAAGTTATTTTATTATTCAAACAAGGCTTACTTCCTGCTGTTTTCAATAAGATTTTTAATAAATATGTAAATTTAAAAATTAATTTACTTCATATGTTTGGCAGCATGATTCTTGAACTGCCAAAAGTTTGATGGATTGTAAAATTATCCTCTATAAAAATCATCAGTCATAGCAAACAGAGTTTATCAACCTCTGGTAATTTTACAGCTTTTTCTTCATCTTATCTTCTGTTAGGAGCTCACTTAAAATTGATTATAAAATAGTATGTTTCTAGAACCATAATTCATTCATAGATTAATTAGATTTTAGGTTAATATCCCATCATGGTATAGGACATGAGCCAGCAGTGTTTTCCAGTTGTTACAGAACCACAGCAGAGAAACCTTGATTACTGTTCCCGTGTGGTTTAACCACCAAGACTAATCACTAATCAAATTCAAACGACATAAAATGGAACATCCTTCACAGCATTTATTTTCTACCTGGCTTATACTATGGGCTCTTTATTGATACAGCTTGGTGTACTGAAGTGAACTCAAAATTGCAGGAGAAGATTTTTTCCTTCTACTTCAATTTTGTTCTGGTTTGTATCTGAAACTCTTGCTTACGTTTTTGTGCGTGTTGTGCTGATGTCCCTCAAAATATTCTGTCCTACAGCAAAGATAAATTCTTTGCATCAATATTAAAAGTGCATGCAAATAACTGTAGTGTTATGTAGGACTTGATGGCAGATGAACGTAGACAATAAGTTTCTGTTCTCTAATTCATGCTTTGCTTGGATCTGTAGTGAAAATTGAGCAGATCATTGTGTCAGCTGAAGAGGTGTCAAGTGCAGTCATGTAACCAGCATCATTATTTACATCTAGTTTTCTCTGATTACAAAGGAACTTTTATGTTCTCATTGCACAGGATCAGAAAACGATATGCATGTGGTTCAGACTTCAGTAGGTCCCCTGGGAAGGCAACCTGGGCTAAAGCCTCTTTCTCTGCTGCTTCCAGGAGCACTTGCCAGTACCACATGTGGCAGAGCTGTATCCCCTGGGCAGCACTTAGGGAAGGCAAATCCACATCCTCATAGAGGGGGACAGACCTGATGGGTTTCATTAGTGCCACTAGAGACCAGGTGTCACAGAAGGGGAAGGAAAGGGCAGTGGGAGTTGGTTGGATTCATTAGGGGCAAAACAACTTTGAGAGGTAGAGCTGATTAAAACCTGGAGTAGAAAAGAAAGTCACAACTTCAGGCTCCTAAAATAAGTTAGTTTGCTGAGGCAGGGCTTATGCACACTAATTCAGACTTTTTAAAGAATGAAGAAAATCCTGCTTCCAAGTGTGACAGTTATCACCTCTGTATTTCTGCTTGGTGAGGCCTTGGCAGAAGTCTCATTCTGGTGTTTGTACACCATGTACATGAACATGGAGGCTCCCTCTTTGGTGTCTAAATGTGCAGTCACACAGAGCTGAACTGATGGGTCTGAGAGGATTGTTTGTCTCTTCCCAACTGTCTTCCTCAGAAGCTAAAAATGAAAAAAGTGTTTGCTGTGGAGCTCACTCCTTTGTTTAAATGACCTTAATTAATCATCTTTAAAACTTGTAAGGGACATTCCCTTTCTTTCTTTCTTCTACAGGTCTTTCAGCAGAGCTTCATCCTCTTTGAACTCCCCTGCAGGCAGTACAGCCCTCTTAGTGCATACAACAAGCCAGTTTTCATAGCTGGGAGAATTCTTTCTACATGGTTTCTTCATACTAATGATTTGCTTTTAATGCTGCCACATAATATTGCTCCTTCTCTATCTTCTGCTTTTGTCTTTTTGCCCTTAGGTCACCTGAGGTACCTTGAATAGTTATTCAAGGTTTTATTCAAGGTTTTATTCAATATTATTTGGGCCAACCCAAAGTGAATCTAGTCCAGTACTCAAAAGAAAGGATTACTGGTGTGGAAAACCATTGCCCACTGCCAATAGGCATTTGCAGTCCAATCCTGAAAGGCACTTCTGTTTTCCTCAGTATTCTGGGTGACTGACACACAGGCATTACAGGCTAGGAACTTGAACATCACTAGAGATGGAGAAGGTGTCTTTGTAACTACCAAAATAAATAGTCTTGTTCAAAAAAGCCGAAGGTGGAAGATGAAGATGGGTAAGGGCACAGCTAATACTTAGGAACAGTTGCCTGAGAGTAGCTTTAGCCAGACAGAAAAATGCTCCTGATTACCAAAATGTCAGGGAGATTCTATGTTGTGTGAGGGTGATCTTGCATTTACTGAATTTGAGAGGAATTTTTTGCTACAGTCTAATGTGGGATAAAACCTCCCTCTTTAAAATTGCATTTTTTTATTAGATTTTAAAAATCTGTCTTGAACTATACTTCTTCCCCCTCCTTGATTCAATTCTGAGTATCCCAATTTTTAAAAAAACCTCCAAACTTCTAGGATAAAATTGTAGCCTCTTCTTAATAAAGCCCCTTTATGCAAAAAAATCAGCTATAGTTTCTTCAAGGTAAAGACAAGTACTTCAAATCTCTGTACACTTAAATGCTATGTGGTGAAATACAGTCTGATGGAGACTGAAATGGTGAAGTTAACTTAAGGCTGCAATAGTTCCAGGACTGTTAACAAGGTCACCACTGGCAATGTGACCCTCAGCATAATTCTGTCAAGAAACAGTATTGAACGTCAAATGGTTAAGTGGTGTCCTATAATTTTGTCAGCAATCTTATCTTTTATGAATTTTTTCACTGTGATTTTTGTCCCGTCACTAGAAAATCAGAACAATTCTGTAATTTAACTCCCTCTACTGGAAAAGCTAAAAGGAGTTCTGAAATGTGTGTCTTATGCATGTCTTGTTCATTTTTAGTCTATCAGGTTCTGAAAACTGAGTATCAATCTTCCTCCCTCACCGTGGATATTTCTTCCTTAATTTATTGTGATGAGTCTCTGCAGAAAGCATTGCTTTAGTGGGTCGATTCCCTCTGTAAGAGGAAAAATTGGTGATTCCACCTCCATGAGCAGAGTGAAGCTTTTCTTTACCTTCTGGAGAAAGTACTGGGTTTTAATTGCTTTTCTTCTTAATCATTCCCCAGAACACACTTGACTGAGCACCTGCATTGTGACCATTTGGCAAGGTATTGCCCCTTATAATCACAGTTTCTCATTCCAATTGAAATGAAGTTTGTTGATGCATAGTTGGTGCATCTCGTGGCCATTCTGAGGCACTGAGAGAATACAGCCTTACTTGTGGCATTCATGTCATAACTGAACAGAAAGTAAAAAAGACAGATTTACCTGATCTGGGAACTGGGACCTGAAAATTCTAGTTTATTACATTATGCAGAAGTCCAAAGAGGGTCAGTTTATACCTAATCAGGTCTAACAGTCTTTTTGTATCAACAAAATAATATACTTTTGTAAATTATAAGGATCATGGTCTTGGCATTAGGAAGCTGAATGTACCTACTCATCATTTTGTGAAAATTGTGCTTTTCAAAGCAAAGGGGTGATTTCACTAAATTATTTTTTATTTCCTAAACCATACAAGAATTGAAGCTATAGACAATATAAGTGTCAACTCCACAGTCACCCATTCATTAAGCAATAGCTTTTTTGTCCAGATTTGCAGGATGAATCATATGCAGCTCATGGTAATCAGCTTTATTTCTTCTAAGATAATTTCCTTACAGTTTGGGATCATCAGAAATGCTGTCCTTGTGATAGGAAAATATATTTGTACATTATTATACTCTGAACTACAGTAGACAAGCTGTGGTTCTCTTGTCATTGTTATATTACCTGTCATGCCATTAGAGGATGATATCCATGTATAGGCTTTCTTATGAACACTTGAATGGAGTAATTAACTTTTAAAGTACTTCACGTCGATGCATTTTTCATAAGAAAGGCAACTGGCACATATTAAGGTTTTTTTAAAAATCTGATGGTGTGTTTTTGAGAATCTCATTGTCTGCTACAGCAAAATAATTGTGGGATTGCTGCTCACATAGAAAAAAAGTGATTCGTTATTTCAAAAATTATTTTACTGTCAGTCCAGAAAAGCAGATGAAAGCATCTGACAACATACAAGGGAGAGCAAAGCTTATCTTATTTTTTTAAGGTTATGCTTTAAAGAGAAGGAAGTTCAAACGTCACATTTTTAGCTCAGCTGTAATACAGCAGAGGTCATGCAGTTACAGCTTTCACCTTTGTAGTTTCCTGGATGTGGCTGTACAACTATTTCACTGCAGTGTTAGCTGTCCACCTGATGCTAAATGAGATCTGAAGACTGTTCACTTTCCACAGAGTCCACCCTTGCATTCTGTCCTGGCTGGCTGCTAGAAAGCTGCTCCTGGCAGCTCAGAACCAACCCTTTCCAGATGACACCTTTCTGCTACAAACTGGTTGTGTGATGCCACTGAATCCAGTGGGAAGTTGCATCTGATTACACCACTGTGTCTCTGATCAGAATGCTGCTCTGTGTCTCAGTACATCTGGTTTACAGGAACCTGTGAACATGTTAAAAATGTCCTGCTAAACATGTTAGATCCGAGCAACCTGCATAATCCTGAGGCCTTGTACCCCGTTTAGACACAATGTGTCATTAAAGAAAGTAATTATAGGACTAGAGGATATTTAAATTGGTAGGACTCTGAATTTAAAATAAGAAACAGTAGCATTGTGGGATCCAGTTCACCTTGAACATATGTAGGCAAAGTTGCTAATAAGTTTTAAAAGGTAGAAATCTTGGAAATTGTTTTCCTTCACTATAAGTTTTTAAATAATATCTAAAAAATAAAAAGTGAACATACTGTATCTCCTATTAGAGATTAGATCTGAAATGAAAGGCCTTGAGTTATACAATTAAGTATTGATTTTGTTGATCTATATTTAATTCTCATAGCAATTTAGTTGTTTTTACCCAATAGTGTTTTGCAGTTATACTTCACTTGAAGCAATGCCCTTCTTGCTTTAGTGTTAATCTAAAAACTAAATTGCCCGGTGCATGAGAGACATAAATAAAGTTCATTTTATTCTTGTGTGTAACTGATTCCAAGCCCTTTAAAGTGCTGGTTAACTAAACTTAGACAGCTGGAAAATACATTTATTCTGCAGAATTGTTCATTGCTAATCCAAGGCTCTGGCATGCCAAGGAAGCATGGCCTGACCTCCCTCCTTTCCAGGGAGTCAGAGCCTCTGCATGTTACCATGTAGAAAAAATGAAGCTGCTGTTTCATTCCTTTCTGCACCCATCCTTCCCTGCTCCTTCCTGTGAGACCTGCAGAGTCTTTATGCCATTCAAAACAGCTCCAGTTGTCACTGGGCCTTGATCACATGCTGCTGAAAATGCATTCTACCCACATGTAACTCCTCATTTTTAAAGTTAAAAAACAAATAATCTGATTTGATGTATTACTGTAGAAATAACACCTATTTATAATGTATCAGTGTAACTGCAGGCTAGTTTTGTTTTCCTAATTTGCTGTGCTTGAAGTGACATGCCAGGTTTTATTATATCACTAATGGGTTTTGGTTATTCCCTTTAGGATGTTGCCAACAAGGAAACATTATTCTGATTCATGACTCATGAGTTTATTTCAAAGTGATGTAACTCATTATGAATGTCTGCATTCTGTCAGATGGAGCTCCTCCTGACAACCCAGGTGGTATGAAGCACCCTACACTGACTAGCTCAGAAATGCCACTGGTGGGAAGCTCTCCACTTACATGGGGTAGAACAAAAAATGCTCCCCATACCTTAAGTCTATAACTGGACAGATTTTCTATACAAAAATACAGTAAAGTAAAATAAAAGCTGTGCAGTGGTCTGCTTTAGGGTGATGGGCCCGTGTTTCTACAGAGGCACTGTGAAAATCACAGTTCTTATCTGCATTGAACCTTTTTGCTTAGACAAAAAATTTGTTACTACGGCATTTTTATCTTTTCCCCTAAATTAATATTTAGGAAAACATATACTGACCATACTGAATGCAGCAGAGACCTTATGAATTCATAGAACAGGTGCAGAATAGTCAGCAGCAAAATCAACACCTGCAGTCAGAAATGGCTTTATTACTCCTGAGGAGAATCCTGTCTGAGAAGAATCCTGTAAGGGGAAGCACCCTTGCTCTTGTAGAACACTGAAAAAAATCAGCAGGATTTTTTTTTTCCCCTTGTGGTGATAAAACCACCTGTTCATTATGGAAAAAGTCACTACTGAGGCAGGAAAGATTTCATTAGAACCCAGGACCTAGGGGTTAGGTGCTCTCTACACTATTATCAAATCTCACCCAGTTCTTATGGATATGAAACACATCTGGTCTGCTTACAAATGTTTCTATCATTTAGGAAAAGCTACTAATTCACATTAGTGTGACTTTTAAATGCTTTAATAAAGTAATTACTTTAAAATGCACAATACTAACATCTTTAGGCTAACCCTTGTTCTTGATTGTCTGCAGCTCTGCTGGAGTCATTAACATATCTACATGAACAAAAAACTGAAGACACTACTTAACCACATATACTATTTATGAAACAATTCTAGTATCTCTTGCTTTGGTTTTGCCTTTTGATTCATCTAGCAGCTGTTGTGACTGACATAGAAGAAAAAAGAAACAATTATTAAGGATGAATCTAAATAAATACTTTTTGGTAATTCTTTCCAAGTTGTATCTATAGTAACGAGAAAAAAAGTCGTAAAGAATTTGCAGTAACATTTGTTCTGACACACCAAGTTTAAAGAAATAATCAGTGACTTTTCAACTCTGTGCATGTACATAATTTTCTTACTGTGGGAGAAAATTATTTGTTGATTATGCAGATTCTCATATTAATATCTCAGCTAAAAGTTGTCTTTATTTGTGCTCATGCAGCTTAGGATGAGCTTTCTTCCATGTGTCAAGGACTAGAATATCATGCTTTAATTTTTAACTGCAAGCCTATTTTTATTTTATATGCAGTTTAACAAAAAATTGAACAGGTTTAAGTGCAGCTGTGTGAACAAAATTGAGATTAAATCGTATTGTACATATTGCACATCTGATACCTGAGTACAGTTCTAGCCTATTAGTATTCCCTAACTAAAATCCCATACAGATGACCCCACATTCTTACCTAATTATAAAATTAGCAGTAAGCAGCCCTAGCTCCTACAATTACACAATACAATCTGTATTGCAGCCAAACAGATTGAAAAAACCATAAAGTATTACTTTCCACATTACATGAGCATTATTACCTTTCCATACTTGCACACAGAGAGATGTGACTGGTGATTAAGACATCCAAAAAGGACAGATGTATGTCCAAAAAATACCCACAGCTTATTTCTGAGTCCTGTCTCTATTGAAGTAGTAGATTTTGCTACAACTTTTCAAATTAGTTTTTCCTTTAATTCTTCTTGTAGATGTACTGTTCACTGCCCTGTGTTCTTTTTTCAATGGGTTTCACTGATGGGCTCCACTTAGTTACTGAATAATTTTGATTTGATGATTTTTACCTAAAATTTGTAGAGAATACTGTAGTTCCCTGTGGCTTCTCAAATACATTTTATATGTGTAGAATATACCACTGAATTCTTTCCAGCCTGTCCTGTGGCTTAAATCTGCCTTTCAGCCAGGCAAAGATCCTGCTCTTGTGCTGATCCTTCATCTCAACTGGTCTGTGCAATAAATGCTGTAGGTGTCTCTGCTTCTCCTAGCCAGGAGGTGAAATTGGCCCCATTTGAATCAATACACGTTTCATCCTAGCCCTTACTAACACCAGTATTGAATTCTTGCAGCCCCAAGTCTGTGCTAAGCAGCCACATTCAATTTATCTAAAGAAGAGCTGTGAAGTGGGAAAAATATACACAAAGAAAAATCATTTAGTCTGTCATATAATAAAGTGTTTTAGGTTTAGTACTCTGAAGAGCAGGAAGCCCTAATGTGTACGTTATTGATGCCATGTCTGAGAATTTTCTCCTCTGGACTACAGAGAAGTGAAACACCAGTTTCAGTGAAACTGTAAAATGTTTTAAGTGAGGGCAAAGAAAACTGTGGAGAATTTCTACTGAAGGGTCCTAAGTGTTTGTTCTTGTTACTAAGGGTTATATTTCTTTATTGCAGAAAACATTGCAATTAGATAGACCTTAGTTTTGACTGTCATCTAAAATCAGAATCACCTAAAATGACTGAAGATTAGTGATTGAAACAGAAAAATTTTGTTTATTGACACTGGCATCTCCTGTTGCTTTGCTTGTTTGTTTGAAACATTTGATGACAATACTCAACTAATCCAGGCATTATTACTTTGAAATATGAAAAGATTGAAACATAAAATGGCATTTTTACCTAATTAGCCATAAAAACAAGCACTCAAACTATGAAACAATTTTTTTCTCCTCTTGCCCAAGATCTTCAAGGATAACCAGCATAGCAAGCATGTTCAATTTACTTGAATTTTTAAAAAAGTTCTAATGATCCTTTACAACTAAGTTTTTAATCATCCCCATCACCTACACATCTGGCCATGCTTTATTATCAGTGTGCTTAAAATACCAGTTCATTTTCTATCTGAACCAAAATATTAATGTATTGGATTGACAGTAATTTACTGATTCAGCCTTCACTATCTGATGGAAATACCAAATATGAGGAATGGCTTGCACTCCCACAGCATATCTGAACCTTCTTGCATCTTCCCTCTCTGGAAGGCTGTTGAATGTTGAATATAAAATGTTGAATGTTATCTCATATTCCTGTGATAATGTTATCTGTAAGAAGAATTAGCTACACAGATTTTGAAACACCCTGTAAATGAACAGCAGGTCATTCTTACTGAACTGCTCCCTCCACAGTTCCTTAACTATTCCTTGGTCAGATCTCTGATTGGAAATACCAGTAGCTAACAAAGGGATAAAATTACTCCTGCATAATCCAACTGTGTGGTTTTAATATAATGTGCTAATACATCATCTGATGTTCCTGCAGAATTACACTACTTCTCCAAGTAGGCCTGGCCAATATCTGATTGATTCTGGGCTGTGGGGATTGACCCATTTCAGTATAATTTCCTGTCTTGTTGCTTTCTTGTCTGCTAGTGAGGGTTTGGGTCCCTGGAGATCAATAGGCTTACACATGCAAAATACGAGGTTGTTCTCTAGCAAAGTTTCATTTGTGTCTGTAATTTATGGAAAATGCTATTTTCTCCTCTGAATATGTCTATGCATAGACATTTATATTTTTTTTAGCAGACTCCAAACTCCATTTAAATACCTGTTTAAGCATACGCCCCAAGGTATTCTTAAAGGAGACAACTTAACAGTGAAGATGCTGAAGGTGTTTAACACTTGCTGCATACCCAGGATCTGCTACTTAGGTGTTAATAGCACTGAACTGTTTTGTAAATGGAACCCCATTTGTCTCAGCAGATGAGTTATGATTTATCCTAAAATGGACATTAATGTTCTATTTAGTTACAGCAGAGATTTAGGCATATAACAATCTATTTCTGTTAACCCTGTGAGCTCTGGAAAGACATAAATTACTGGTGTACAGTCAGATAACTTTATTTTTGTAAGAAATATGTTTCTAATATTTTTCTCACTTATTACAGAAATTGAAGAAAACGGAAGAAACGAAAGAGGATTCCCAGAATAGATTATCTAAAATTTCCCTGGAGTCTCTCAATAAATTTAACAGCAATAACGTACTTTTATTAGAAAAAGAGAAGAATTGTCTGAACAAGGTTGAAGGACAAAAGGAAGAAAATGGAAAGAAGGAAGAAGCTTCCTTAAATAGCTCGGGTAGGCACGACATGGGCAATTTGGAATCCTTGAGTGATTCTTTATACGACAGCTTTTCCTCTTGCACCAGCCAAGGCTCCAACGATGTATAAGGACACATCCCAGTGGTTCTGGGACTTCCACAGGCAGTGGAGCTGAAGGTGGGTGGGGAGCAAGGGGGGGAGAAGAGACCCATGCTGAAAATTCCCACTCCAACTGGCCGAGTGTTCTGACTTACCACGACACAGCAATAAGAAAGGCAAGGCAGCAGTCATCGTGAGACTCTGGACACAGCAAACGGTTACACAGAAACAAGTCTTAATTTTGCACTTTTGTGAACATTTGTACAGGTGTAAATATCTTGGGAAAATATATTTGTAGGGATAAATGACAGCAATAAATATTAAACTGGTGCTATGCTCCTGTAATGGCAGAATACTAACTTAAAGAGGTTGATGTTAATATTAACAAGAAAAGTTAGTAGATTTTTAAAAAAGATTTATAACTGTTCTAGTCTTAAAACTGTGTGTAGAAACACTGCATTACCATAAACCTGAGCCTGTCAAATTGTCTGTCATTAACTTTCTCGGACTCCCTTTTACAAGACATGTTTTATTTTTTATTCTTAGTGCAATTCCACACAGACATTCTAGGGAAATGTGCATTTCAGTTACTACAGCTTCACAACAGGTGTCTTATTTCAAAAGGTTTTTGACTTTTGACATGGTGAGAAAATGAATAGATTAAAGGGCCTGATACTGGTGGTATCGACTTCATAAATCATGCACTTAACTGTTCGAAAGATCAGGGTCAAAGTAATTTCGCTGCTGACACAAGCAGGAGTCTTGTATGAATGAAAACTGCACAAACCGCCTTTTCTTCTGACTGCAACGTAGTTTCTGTACTCCCATCCCCTCTGCATTCATATCCTATCAATTTCTGAATGTACCATTTTGTGTTCTCTTTCGTAATCCCTGTTTAATTAAATTGTAAACACTAGATTTAAAAAAAAAAAAAAAGAAAGAAAAAAAAATCGAAATTCAACTTTTGTTTGTGGCATTCTTAAAGATGTTGGTGCTAACCAGTACTTGTTCAAATGCATCTAGAAGGGGGGCTGGCGTGTAATTTGGTGTCTTTGTTTTTTTTCTACAAAGGTTGTTTATATGTAAGGGAAAGTCTATTTCAAAGGTTCTGTGTATTTTTTCTAGATGTTAAGTATTTATATCCGCTTTTTGTACAGCAATCTGTAAACTAGATATATTTGGGATATTTCTAGACTCTACAGTTTCTTTAGCACATGCCTGTTAATCTTCGAAATGTTGTATGATGTGTTAATATTTCGTGCAGTTTGTTACTTTTTAAGTCCTTTCCGCCGTAAACTTGCATCGCCTTTTTTGACTTTTAAGAAATTTTCATTGAAACACCTTTCGTAAATAAAACTTCTCTTGCCTATGCGTGTTTTAAGGGGTTTTTGGAAGGGGTTGGTGTGAGAGTGAGTGCAGGCCGGAGCGGCTGGGCGGGAAGGGGCTCAGCGAGCGGATCGCGGAGCGCGGGTCGCGGATCCCGGACCCTCCGCCACTTCCCCCGCTACCGGGGGGTAGTAAACTGCAATTTAAAGCTAAATTCGGGCTCTTCACTTGCAGACAAAGCTGTGAAACGACGTGAAATACCTGCCTATCCGGGGTGAGGTGGGGGAGAAGAGTCACCCGCCAGGCAGGGTTCAAACGGGGCTAAAAGCAACGAAAAGCGAACCGGTCCGTGGCACCCCGGGGCTCCCCCTCATCCCGGCGGGCCCTGACCGCTTCCCCCCCCCCCCCCCGGCTTCCCCGAGGCCGCCCGCCTCAGCCCGCCCCGGTAACGGCTCCCGCCGCTCGCGCCCCGGCCTGCTAACGGCCGCCAACGGCTCCGCGCTGCTCGCGCCGTGCCCGCCGCCTCTTCCCGCCCCGCCGGCGGGGAGGTGTTAACGGCCGCCTGCGGGGGGCAGCGAGGTGCCGGCCCCCAGCTCGGGTCAGTGTCCGCGGAGGAGGCAGGCAGGGAGGGAGGGAGGGGCTGAACACCGACACGCAGGGGGCCCACTCGCGTCCGCTCCCACTCTCTCTCTCTCTCTTTCCCCTATTTTTTTTTGTTTGTTTGTTTTTGGTTTTTTGTTGTTTTTTTTTTGTTTGTTTGTTTTAACGCCTTCACCCCCTTTCAGGGGCCTGAGGGGAGAGAACGGCGCCTGACAGAGTGAGGGGCCACGCGTGGGGCCGCGCCTCCCCTCAGCTCCCTCCCCGGGGGAAGGTGGGCGTTGCGGGGCGTTTGCGGGAGACGGGTGACGCCTCGCAGCGGGGCCATTCGCGCTATCCGGGGCTCAGCCTGAAATTCCCCCATAGGCGCGCTCCGGCAGCCACCTGTGGGCTTCGGGATGGCGGGGAAACGGGCGGACCGACACGAACTGCCGTTCGGGTCCGGGTACCCGTGCGTCGCTGCCGCCTCCAGGGGAGCTCAGGAGGGATGAGCGAGCTTCCCCGGTGGTTAGAGAGGAAGGGAGGCCGCCGCAGCACCGTGCGAGTTGGACGTCAAGTTAGCGGTGCGGTGCGGGCTTCGAGCGGCGTGCGGGGGCAGGAGTGTGGGGGGGGTGTCTTCTCACTCGCTCAACTTTCCCCGTCTTTGAAGAGCGCTCGGTGAGGCAAGGTGCGGGGCGGCTGGCGGGGATCCCCGCCCCGCTCCGCCGGCATCACGTGGTGCTGCGGGAGGGAGGGGGGGAGCCGCCCCCCAGCTCTCGCTTCTCGTACAGTTTCTTCCAGTCTCACCGCACAACTCCGGCGAGACTGGAGCGCGGCGCGGAGCTGGGCAAGGCGGGAGCCGGGCGGGCTCCGCCGCCCGCTCCCGAGGTGGCTTTCGGTAGCGGAGGCGGCGGGGAAGCCGCACAAGTGCGCGGCGTGTCCGCTGCCTCCCTCCTTCTGATGCCCCTTCGCGACTGCACGCCAGCCCGGCGGCCGCGGCTCCGGGAGGATGCGGCTCTTCCTCCTCGCTGCAACTTTCTGGGGATTCTGCCTAGCTCCAGGTAAAACGTTCCGCGGCGGCTTCCTTGAAGGAGCCTCCGGCGAGCCCGGGCTGCCTGGCGCTGCCCGCAGCCACCGCGGGGAGGCTTCCTTCCTTAGCAGCCCCTCGACGGAGCTGGCGCTGAGCAGGAATGGGGCAGCGGAACCCGCCGTCTTGCCCGCGGCCCGGAGAGCTCCCCGCCGCCGCAGAGAGGGTGCATCCCAGCCCCTTGCCCTCGGCGGGGGCAAAGCGAAGCGTTCACCTCACCCATCGCCCGGCATCGGACTCGGTGGATGTCGCCTGGTGACCAGAAGCGCCTGGCCCAGGCGGTGGGTTAGCGGTCAGCTCCTGCGGGGAGCATGTTCGGTTCCGCCTCCGCAAGCTCTCAGCCCAGAGGAGCCGGGGGTTGGGGTCCCTGCTGAGGGACGAGGGGTTCGCTGCTCCCCGACGGGGATCCCGGAGCGGCCTGGCAAAGGGCTTGGAGGAGCGGCAGCGGGCGAACCGTGGGAAGCACCTTGTTTGCATGATAAAGGAGGGTGGTGGAGCATGCTCCGGAGCTGTAATTGTGTACGGCAAAATAGTAATTAAATAATTTGTAATTAATTAGTAGCTAAGTAAACATGTCGGCATAGATAAGAGCCAAAGCACATCTATTAGCCGGGCTGTTTTCCTCGAAGCGCGGGTAGTTTGCAGCCCGCTACGCCGAGGGCTGCTCCGCCGCCCGTGCCCCGCCGCCTGCTGGCGGCAGCGTCCCCAGCGCCACGCCCCGGGAGGCAAGGCCGGAGCGGCGGTACGGCCGCATGCCCGCCCCTGAACCCCCGTGGAACGGATCCCGCTCCTGAACTAAGCGCGGGGCACATAGGGCATAGCCTCAGCTGAGGTTGCGATGCGTCTGTTTTACGGCATTTTTATGGAAATCGTACTTCTGCTGAGTAGCTACGAAGAGCAGAATGTGATAAGGGAAAACAAGGATGATTTCTGGCACATATGTATTAAAAAAAAAAAAAAATACTGTTATTATTATACTGAGCAAAATTCTATCTCTTCCAGGCTTCAGCTTGCAAATACAGTGCTACCAGTGTGAGGAGTTTCAACTAAACAATGACTGCTCTGCTCCAGAGTTCATCGTGAATTGTACAGTGAATGTGCAAGATATGTGTCAGAAAGAAGTAATGGAAAAAAGTTTTGGTAAGAATTTTGTAGCTGTCTTTGTGTTGTATGGCATTTGTTGTTTTTAGCTCCACCTATTCACAGTCTTCAGCTAGAGATGAAACTGGTATTCTTACAAAAGGGCCAGATCCAATTTCTTACACTGCTGAGTGACTTTGCAGCTCAATAAAGTTAATCATTTTTCCTTTAAAACTGGTGTAAAAACCAAAGGATGCAAGCCAAATGTTGATAAAGCTGTTAATACACAGTCTTATGGGTCTCAGATTTAGTTTCCCAACACTGGGAAATTAATAACAACAAGTTGGTTTAATCTCATTACAGTTAATTACATGGGCTTTTCCCCCAAGAGATGGAAGAGCATTAAATTAGTTATTCCCTCCTTTCTTCTATTTACTCTAGCAATTCATATATTCTGAAGGTTCATCTTAAGGGAAGGAAAGTATAGTAATTTTTGCTTTCATCCCTAAAAGGAAACAACAAGCAAAAAGGAGAGAGGGATAAAAAGAACATTTTGGGGGGAGTTTGTGGGGAAAAGGAGGGCAAAAATTAATATATATTCGCCATACTAATTTTCTAAATCTAAGGGGGCTTTTCCCAAACTGTAATTAATATTGAGTTAGAATATTTAGAGATAATTGTGTTCAAGAGGAATCTAGCTGTGATTCTGCTTCTCATCTCTACTGTCTTTTGAGCTGTATTATAAACTGCTTTTTTTATTCAGCATCATGAAGGTGTTTGACATTTAGAGTGAACAGTCTCGGGTCTTAAACCACCACGTTGCTTCATAGCCATCTCTGTGAATAGAAGACTACAGCTTTCTTAGGGACTTCAGGGCTGGGTGGGATGGCAAGGAAAATGTGTTTGTGGGAGTTGGAGTTCATGTGTCCTCCAGCTCTTGCTGCAGACCACCAGGCTGTTAAAACACCAGGCTTTAAAAAGAGCAGGATCAGAGAACCTCACTGGTGTGCCTCCAGGCACCAGTGACCTCTGTATCCAGTTGTGGGCTTAAGGAGTCCAAGTTGGGACTTCAGAACTCTGATTTAAGGAGAAGCTGCTGATTTAAGGGGATTGTGCAACTTGCAACTTTAGTGCTTTAGAGCGTGGTGTTTGCTGATGTAAAGGGCTGTTATGCTGTTAATTTATATCAGGCTCTAGTGTGTCCTTTCATACTGATTCCAGTGGCAGCAGGATTACTCTCTATCTAGCAAGTGTGTGCAGCCTCTGTCTTGCACAGTAATGTTGATTCTTTGCATTAGAAACCTTGTCATTAGGATTTTAGTGTTAATGAATCCGCTAGCTCCACTTGTGCTTCAGATCACTGTAGTTTCAGATCACTTTAGGCATCCTAGAAAAATAATAAAAAAAAGAAAAAGCTCTGTAGTGTAGAGAAAGAAGCTGTATGTTTAAAGGAAGATCAACCTCTTTCAAGCTATGTATTGTTGGATTATTTTGTTTCAAGTTCACTTGCAAAGGGTGGTAGGGTTGGGACATAGTTATGGCTTGCAAGATGCTTTTGAAGGCTGGGTAACTCTCAATGAGTTGTTCCAAGGTTTTGCACGTCATAGTTTCTAAAGTACTTTTAGTAGGTTCGAATGGATGTTGTGGCTGTGTGAAGGCCTATCAACAACATAGTATATAGAAACAGACCAAAAAAACCCATCTGTTCTCGTTTAGATGATTGGTCTTGCTCATCTGCTGTTTTCTGTTTTAAATATCTTCCCTGGTTCCTTTCTGTCTTCCTCTCAACACAATCTCACAGTGGATTAGCCTTGCAGAAACATATCTGACATTGTTCCTTCAGCTGAAGCGTTCCTTCAGTGTTTTCAGTCAAGTAAACAGATGAAAGTGCAACTCTTCTGGGCTTGCACAAGTGTGTGCACACCCCTGTGGGTTTGTTAGGAGACAGCCACTTGTGCACTGTGGGGTGGTCAGTCGTGCATCTGTTCTCAAACTGGCAGGCAAGGCTGCAATCTGGTCAGTGTGGCTGTGGCACATTGAAAATGCAAATTGGAACTGTGAGTAGATTTTAGACATACATTGATGTATACCTTGTTCTTACTCCTGTGAAGAAATAGGTTTGCAGTGCAGTAAATAAGAAGGTCTTAAACAACCCTGAAGTTTCTTTTTTTCTCTTTGCTGTGCAATTTTATATTGTCTTTGAGCAGAGTCTTAGAATTTCCCTTTAGGAGCTAACTAGCATGCTGTGCATAGCAGGTACTGCTGTTTTATTTAATTTACTTCTGTAAATGCAGTTCTTACTTATTTTAAGCTTAGAGACTGTACATTTGAAGTAGTGAATAAATTTAAATTTTTAACCTAGCTATTTCAAAATGAGTGAAATTTACATTGTAAGCTTAGTTTCTCTGTTATCCTCACTCTATTCTAGAGAGGATTGGTTGTAAAACAGAGATGATTCAGTTCATCTTCCTTTATTGTTTTTTTTTAATTGATATTTTAATGTGTGTAATATAAATGCCTTATTCTCTCAAGTTTTATTTAATACTTTCTATTCTATTTCTACCAGTATTTTTCATAATTTGATTATTTTGCTTGTTGCTTATCACTGAAAAGCTGAAATATTTCAAATATTGATTTTACTTTATAATAGACTTGAGTTTGAATTTTTAACCCAGAATATGAAAGATGTGAATTTGCATTTATTTGACAGCACAACCTCATAATTAGAGTTTTTCCTCTTGACTAGATACAGTCAAAGGAGTATAATTTAATTTCTATAGACTAAGCCTTTTTTGTCCTTAATAAAACACAGCTGTGTCGAGGAGCAAAATGTTACAAGTTCTCTTAAACCTTATTTAAAAGTTAAATGCAATATTTTCAGATAAAGTTCACAGTCTGAATCAGTAACCTATTGATGTAGTCACCTTTCTTTTGCAGTATGCATAAATCTGGGTATTTGCTTTGCTATCTAGGGGGTCACTGCCTTACAGCCTGTGCTGTGTGTGCAGTGACAGTGCCATGGTTCAACTGCAGTTCCTTATTGAAGGTCCTACCAACAACACAGCAAAGAGCTGCAAACCTGTGCAGGTTTTTGCATTTGCATTGCAAATAATTCCTTATTCCTGATCACAGTTAAACAACCCACTTCAGTTGCTGTGAAATCAGGGTTAGTGCTTTAAATGTCATTTTGTTGTCTCAGAATATTATGTCAATTTCTGGAGATGATTTTAGGAAGTACTTCTCATCTTCAGGTGAAAAATAACTGCAGCAGAGGCACGTTCCCAACCCAGAACTTAGGAAGTGGCTGTTACTGTGGCAGCCTCTGATGTGAGTAGCTAAGAAGACAGGTACTAGTCACTAATATTTGGAATTAGATTGACAGGCATGTTACCCAGCTGTTTGTAGTATCAAGTAGAAATCTGCTCCATTTCACAACTGAAAATTAATTGAGAATTGAGCAGTATGCAAGCATGTATCTGATTAAGTAATTATAATTCTGCCTCCCCTGCAAAAATGTGCTTTACTATGGCTGTTTATATTGCACTGGGGATATTTTATATTGTTCTGGGGATCTGTCAGTGCACGGAACTGGAGACTTTGTCCAGTAAATGACAAAATATTTTTCTTGCTTTAAGCAGAGTTGTAGTTAAAAATTTTCCTAGCCAGAGTTCTACACAGTTATGTTAAAAGTCTGCTCCAGTGGGGAGATCCAGATGGACAGGACAGTATCTTGCCTGCAATGCAAAAATCTTGCAAATGACTTTGTTACTTTAAAGAAAAATGCAAATACTTTCTTCCATTAGAGGGAGGAGTGGTGAGAATGAGCAGTGGCTGAAAACTAAACAAAGTAAATTTTTGTCCCACAGAAATTAACGTAAGGGATACATTTCTAGTGCATTTTTCACTTGGATGAGCAGATGTTTGAAAACTTTTATATGTTTGACAGGGGATCAAAGTTCTTGCTTATAAGAATTCCACTTCCAGATACTTTGTGGAAATACCCATGGCAGATTCCCCTCTCCCACTTGCCTCTCCTTCCCATCTCTGAACTTTTAACTTAGAAATGTCAGAGCTCCTTTGTTTCTAGAATATCTGTAGGAACAAAGAAATCTTGCAGTACATTGGGATCAGATGAAACATCTTGATGAGTGTATATGTATGCTTTCGTACATATATCATGGTAAACATACTGATAATAAAGTTTACCTTTTACTGAAGTTAAGAGCTATCTGAGCATTAAGGCTGATCTAAAACCTACTTAAAGCAAAATGAAACTTGCAATGTGAATAGGTCAGGAAGGAATAAAGTGTGAAAAGATGAGACAATCAGCCCAGAAAGGTAGCCAGTGTCAATTCCTCAGAACTCACTGGAAGTTCACCTGCCTGTGTGTATATTTTGAACAGTACATCTTGTGTTCTAATGCAGTTGCGAACAGACTTTTATGAACTTACTTTTGCAAGGAAACAAAAACAATCTACAGTGGCAAAAAATCACTCTATAGAAAACTGTTTATGAATTTTTCTTTGCAAGTAAATTGAGAAACAACCTCATTATTTCCATTAATCTGCAATAAGAAACGTATCCATTGGTTTGCCAGTGTTGTTTTGGTATAATATAGTGGGGTTTTTTTACATAATAGGATCCTGCATTGTAACTAAAGCAATTACTGTAGTGCTTAAAAGTAGTACATAGGAACATCATGAACAAGATCTTTATTTCACTGAACTACATTATTTATTTATTTATTTAACTCTCCTCAGTATGTTTCCCAGTCATTTGTGTGATGAGTTGGCCTACGGTAGATTCTTGTGATTATTACTTTTACTTTTATTTTATTTATTTTTTTACTATGTTTCTGCCATGATTAAGGTAGTTTTTCTATGTTATTTTATTTCTCAGGCTTGTATGAAAGGCATACAATGAATTTTGTGAGGATACAGTGCCCATAGCCTGGGGTTCTCTTAAAACTCCTTTAAGAGTTTCCTATTGCATTTCACACACAAAGTCTTTCCCAAAACTTCTTGTGGCCTGACCTTGTCACTCATCTTTGCTCTGAGTGACCTGATCAAAGCATTGGCAAGTGTCTTTTAATTAATTCAAAATGTTGTCATTTCAGTTTTTCCTTTGTATTCTAGATATTTCTTTTTGAAAACTTGATATAGCCTATTTTGCCAAATTACCAGCGAGTCTTTGAATGTGGAAAAAGTAATATAAAAGCCAGGTGAATTCTGCTTTGAAGTTGAACAGGCTGCAAATCTGTAAGCATGAAAATAGCTAGAGACATAAAAACTGAATGGATTTCAAAGGTACTGGCATGCAAGTGTAAATATGTGAGACATTCCAATGAAACTGGCAGAGACAGTAACTAGTAGGATGCAACAAGTAAAATTATTTGTGGATGCTTATGAGTAGCATATTAACATTGATAAAGGTGTAAGGACTCTGGCTTCCCTGTTCATTTCAGAAGACGACGATTGACAAGAAAATGCTCATACAGGATTTTGAAAATTGAGTCTAACTTCACCTTTCTTGCTAGAAGATAAAGTAAATTTAGATCTTGATGGCTGGGGCCATCTTGATCTTGATACTTGAACAGATCTTGATACTGTTATATCAGGAAAGCACAGAGGATGAAAAGCTATGAGCCAGCTTTATGCAAAGAGCCTGTGGTTTAGTGCTTGCCTGTAAGTCCACATTGGTGGGCAGAGAAATTAGTAAGGACAGTAGAAAGCAAAAGAATTAGATATGCAGGTGAAAGTCAAGCTTTGACGTCTGGTTTGCAGCCTCCTGCAGCTTCAAAAAAATATTCAATATTACCACCATTTGCAGGAGAACTTAACTTTCTCAGCCTATGTGTTTTTAAGCAGTTTAATGCCTTGCTTCTGCTTTGTGATGCTGAAAGCAGTGGCAGACTATTTTGTGCTGTTATTTTTGACAATACATTTTTGAGTCATATTTCCAGTACCAGAATTAGAAGGCATGACTTGGAAAGAGAGATCGTGGTAATCCAAACCCTTGTCCTCTGTAAGTCAACATTTGTCCAGCTTTCTTCTAATCTAAAGGAGCTGAGCAGAGAAATTCTGATGAAGTCTTAATGGCATTAAAACTTGTCTTGGTCTGCCTGCTAACTTTGAGTTACTTATGATAGAAAACTTTTCTACATGCCTGAAGCTATGATGCTGTTTATGCCCCCAGTGACTGCTGAGGGGTGCCTTGTTGCTGGACCCTAGCTGGGCACAGTTTTCCAGGCATGCTGATGAGCAGGTGTGCTTAGAGTCCCCGCACAAGATTTTGCTTGAGCAGTATTTGTGGAAGGAGTTGCAGAAGACTCATCTGACTTTAGCTATGCCTAGAAAATTATATATGTACAAAACCTTGTAGCAAAACCTTTTTTTACAAATTAAGAGTGTCAGGCCTAGCCTGCAAGAAAGAGCATTTGGCTTGGAAAAGTTAACCTTGGGCAAAGAAACGTTGTCTACTGGATGAGACTCAAAATTACAGTTTTGTGGCCATGAGGCCACAGTGTTGTGGGGTGAAGCAGGGGGCTGGGGGTCCTGTTGAGGTGTGCAACCACCACAAGTGGTTTCAGAGTGGCTGGGTAATAGAGTAGGACAGTGACAGACTGTTTTGGAAATAGATCATTGATCTCCCAGGTGGTATCCTAGTTGCCTGTTTTGGCTTTGGACACTCTGTGTGTGTTTTGCTGAGGGACAGCCTTGAGTCAAGTACAGGTGCAAACTAAAGTTGCACAATGATAGGATTAGGGTTGGCACTTAAGTTGTGGAGACACACTTAACACTTCCTCTTTTTTGTCTGTACCTCCTGTAATGGAAGAATCAGAGGTGCCTAATAAGATCGTTTCCAAGCAGTACAAGAAAAAGCCTGGATATTTTGGTGCCTTCTGCACACATACAGTGTAAGAAGCAGGTGTGTTGTCACCTTTTTTTTGTTGTCCTAGTAATAAGTTAAGCTGTTATTCAAGAAAACGTGCACTGAATTTTGCAGACAGGGTGTGTATTTGAATAAATTGTATCACTTTTGAATTTGAATAAATATCATTAATTGTTTGTTGCTAGTACAATTGAATACATCTCCAGGTGGCCAAAACATTGCCAGGGTGCAGTAGACTGTGGGGAGGGAAAAAGAAAGCAGTTATAGTAGATGTATGTTGAAGGAGAAGGTGTGAAATATTGTATTATCTCAGATATTCTGGTCTTGTGCACTCCTCTGCCTTCTTAAAAGTACTTGAACTACATCCTCAACCAATTCCACAAACCCTGAAGCCAAAATGGAGGAAAATCATTTGGTCAATATCAGGTCCTTCATAGTAACCCATCATCACAGTACCTACACTTGTGCCTCACCCACTTTGCTATTGGGGGGTTGTTGAATCTGTGAAGAAGGATGAGTTATTCAGAACTCATCCATTAAGAGACTGTGCAGTAAATACACTAATGGCATATTAGGAAATATACAAATTGAGCAGTAGTGTAAACTTTTGAGGGTGAATAGCTGGGAATGGCCCCACCCCTGTAGAAGCAGAGTGTAAAACACGTAGCCTCCTAGCCAGCAGCTCAGAGCACTCTGAGGTGATTGCTCCCAGAAAGGTTTGCTCTTTTATTCCTAGGTGATGGTGTTATGTAGCAAGCTGATTGCTCAAGAAGAATATTGGGTAATTAGCAGCTCTGTCTGTGGTATGAGTCTTATGAGGCAGATAACCGCTTTGAGGAACTGTCTGCAGTTCAGCCTGCTTGTAGCAAATGATTCAGGAGGATCTCAGAAATAGTTCCAGAGCTGGCTCAACAGTACAATAAACCACTGCAAAAGAGGAGTCTGAGGAGACATCCTTGAGATATAAAAGCAATTATTCTCAAGAGATAATCCTGAATTGATTATCTGATGTCCCTTCTGGACTCAGTGGATGAACTTCAGTAACTGGGGTACATCAGCCTGTGTCTTGGAGCAAGCAGAGTGGTGTCCATGACATCAAACCATGGAATTCAGTTGTCCTAAATTATTTCCTACCACAATTAAACTGAAATCACAGAATGATAGGAAGAAGGTGTAAGAATATTTTTCTGCCTTTCATAAATCATACTATTTAAAGCTTTTTCACACTCATGGTTAAAAAAAAATGATGTCATCACTGAAGTATTGAAAATGTCACTCCTGTAATGCTAACATTCTCTTTTTCCATCAATCTTCTATGCCTGTTTTCATTGTATCTTGCTAAATTGTATCTGCAGAATTAGAGAAAAAGAACAGCCTTTCTTTGCAGATTTAGTCCATACCTGATGCTTGATAAACTGCATAGTTACTGTATGATAGCAGCTGATTTGAAAGCTCAAATTAATCTTTCAGTACCTAAAACAAACAAAAAAAAAAAAACAAAACAAAGAACCTGGATGTGAAGGGCACATCTCTAGCCAAGTAGCTGTAAAAAACCTGATAGAAGAGCTGACTTTTTTTTACTGCATAAAGAATTAAAATTTAGATTACTAGAGCTGAGAATGGGAATAAACAGACACTTTGGAGTGGAATTTCCTATTCTAAGATGCATTTACAGAAAAGCCACAGGAGAAGCATTACAATGGGATTTCCCTACTGGGTAAATTATTCTATTTAGGCATGAACATGGTCCATCTGCATGTGGAACTTAAGAGTTGTAAAAGTTTGGCTTGTGCAGGAATAGCGTGTTTTGACTTTACAAGGAGCTCAAGATTATTCTGTGGAATTTATCCTGGAGAAGAGAGCAGTTGTAAACACTGGGAGTTAAGCTGCAGGACTTTTTTTTTTTTTTTCCCTAAGAAAAGGTCTCCTAGAGTTGCCTGGTGAAAACCGTGCCTCAGAGGGCATTATCTAATTGGTCACAGCACTGAACACTTCTAGTCTGCTAGTATAAAGGTAGATTGCAAAGTACCTCATATTTCAGGGACCTAATCTCATAAATCACTAGTTCAAATTGTGAACTCTCTGCACAACATAGGCTCTGCAGGAATCCTATGAAAGGGAAATGGCAGGAGGAGAGGGTTCTGTGGAACAGAAGAACAGGAAATCTGCCAATGTCAAAAGCTTTTTCGAGGCTTGGTCTGAGGGAAAGTGGAGATTCACTGCTGTGTGTAGGGAAGAGCTTGATGGGTGGGTGTGGCTGCAGGGAGGGAATCTGATGAGCAGTCATGGGTACAATCTACTGTGCCTAGGTCCATTTTATACAGGATTCCTTTCTCAAGAGAGAAGGGGAAATAAAAAAGTTAATCATGGGAAGGGTCATGCCTGCCTCAGCTCTTGAAAGACTGCAGGAGGAATGTGAACAAAGCCCCAGGTCTTTGTGGGGAAACATCAGCTGAAACTGATCAGTGGCAGCACAGTTGAGGCTCCTTGACAGCAGTGGTTTGTCAACAGGGACAGAGCTCTCTGCTCTTTGCAAAGTGTAGAAATAAAGATTGTGCTGCTTGATCTGTGTGCCTGTACTGCTACAGCCAGTACACCCTGTAGCTCCTTTGCCTTCTTGAGAAAAGGCTTTACCTGCTGTGTGGATTGATGGAAGCTCACTGGAGACAGAGGAAGATTTAACAGTGACTTGAGGGCTTCTCTTCAAAAGACAGATAGCCCTAAAGGATGTTTGAGAGTTTAGATTTACAGGAGGAAACTACAAAACCAGGAAACCCCTGCAAAGTTGGGATGGCAGCAATTTAATGACACTATAAAAATCTTTTTTATTAAAATTCTCAGTAGACAGGAAATCCTTCTTTCTAAGCATAACTCAAGCAGTGTCTTGCTGCTCTACACAAGCCTTAGTAGCACACTGTACTGTGTAGGTGCTCTAGTGCTTATTTCTGAAGTCCCTGGGGACTCAGCAAATCTCTGCAGGTACTGCAAGATCAGTACCTACAGGTCATATTCCTGGTTTGTTCCAGCCAAAAAAAAATGTCTTCATCACTGTATATTTAAAACATTATGGGACTGTGCTACAGGATGCAGAGACTCTGTTCTCCAGGGCAGTTCTGCTCCCATGCCCTTCAGAAGAAAGAAAACTTTCAAGAACAAATATTCAAAATTATTTTATTATTCTTAGAAATATTTACCTATTTTTGTAACTTCAAGACAATACAAGAAAAACTCTTTTATTTGTATGTTTAAAGTCTATGTTTGTTGCTTGTTTTTTGTTTTTGGTTTTTTTAATTCCATTTATCACATGCAGAAAATTTTTAGAGTAATGAGAGGTAGAACTGAGGTCACAACCATCTTTCACTGTGGCAGGGGAAAATGCAACTATGGATTTTAAAGGCTATAGAAACCATTTTTAAATAACAGCTATGTGCATCAGAATGTACTTTTTCCAGGTAAAAACAGTTTGAGAAATTAGAAACTTAATTAGCTTATTAATTAAAATTAGATTAGATTAAATTAAATTACATTTTTAAAAGGAATACTTTCAATTCAGGCCATTGCTTTACAAATGGGGTTTTTTTGCTGAAGGTATTAAGCTTCAAAGAAAGCAAGAACTGAAACTACCTGGAAAAGTACTTCTATTTTTTTCTTTAAATAATAAAAGAAGGAGGGGAAGATGAAAGGTTTGCTGATAGTCATTCTCCTTTTACTCTTGGTTACACTGTGTGTGGCAAGTGAACAAGAAAAGGAAAAAAAAATGCTAAAGATAAACTAACGGCATAAAAAACCTGTAATTACTTATACACCTTAAACAACTCCAGCATTCAACAACAGAAACAAAAGTAATTTTCTAATTAATTGCATTTCATTTGCAGCTACTCAAACATCTTATTCCAGAAGATGATGAATTCTGGTTATAAATGCATCAGTTGATATACATAATATAAAGTAAATTTCTAATATTTTTTTGTTCCAACCAGAATCAAAAGAAAAATCCAAAGCAGGGTGACTGTGTGCAGAGCTGTCTGCCATGTCACAGCCAAGGCTTGATCACCAGCATTGCTTTGGAGATGTAAACTGGTTTCACAGGAGTTTCCAAGCATGAATGGTGTTGTACAGCAGAGCTGTGCTTGTACCAATCTAAGCAGCCTTTGCTCTGTGTCACAGGGATCATGTATCGCAAATCCTGCGCCTCCTCAGCCGCCTGTCTGATTGCCTCTGCTGGCTACCAGTCCTTCTGCTCTCCAGGGAAGGTGAACTCTGTTTGCATCAGCTGCTGCAACACTCCACTCTGCAACGGACCCCGGCCAAAAAAGAGGGGGAATTCTGGTGTGGTGCCAAGGGCACACCTGGTAACCAGCGTTCTGCTCCTTAAATTGGCTCTTTTGTTTTCATTTTGCTAAACTTCAAGCAAGTTGGTTTTTTTTTCTTTGTCCTGGCACAATTTGTTCTGTCTCCTCCTTTCTTCAAAGACACTGCAACTATTTTCTGTTTGTTTCCAAATCGCTGTCAACAGCAAGGGAAGTTCTGTGGTTGTGGGGAGAAGGAGGGTGGGGGTGGGTAATATTTTTGGCAGCTAATGAATTCAGTTAGCAGATAATATTTCAGTGAGCACTTAAAAATCCCAGCATCAGGATATGGAACTCCGGCTCTGTGTAATTGGAAACAAATCCATCCATGTTACTCCTTTTAAGATGTAGTTGGTTCCTCAGTCCTTTTAATTCCCATGTTTTGAAGTTCATTGCTAATCATTGACTTTGCCTTATGAAGTCACACTCGATGCTCACCAAGGCTGTTTTGTGCTCCTGAGCTGGGCTCCGCTGGCTCAAGACCCAGTTTCTGCGGACTGCAGTCAGGCTTGGTCTCCTGTTGAAAAGTCCTTAAGGAAACTTTGTTACTACCCCTTGTAGAAGACTTGTGCCTCGATGACATGAAGAGCAGTGGCTGCAGAGACCGTCTGCTTCTTGCTCTGGAGCTGAGGTTGGCTCTGAGGAACTTCTCCTTGTTGGCATGTTGTATTGTCAGGCGGCAGCAGAGGACCTGCAGGAACACGCTGCGGAACTGCTGAGAGGAGATGTTGTACAGGAGGGGGTTCACCACGGAGCTGAGGTAGAAGAAGATGTCAGCAATGGGAAGAAGAGTGATGTATGCTCTGAAATAGGAGACAGTCCAGTCCTGCTTTGGTTTTGCAGCAGCCATGATCCTTCGAACCTGGTTTGGCATCCAGCATATTGCCAGAGTTGCAACGATCAGTCCTGCAAAGAGAAGGAGAAATAAAGTGTGCGTACATGAGGGGAAAGAAAAAAAAATAAAATACTTAATACCAGTTCTGCACTTACTTGTTAGGAAATAGTACAAATTTGTCAATGTTTTGCTTGACAGCTTTTTCTGCCAGTAACATGTTTTTGTCGGTTTTTAATAACTGTTGCAAGGTCATTGCAGCACATGCTCTTACTGAAGACTACATAGTGCTTGGATGGTGTTTCTTTGTACCTATTGTCATTCATTAGTTTTCAGAGTATTCTTTCATTGATATCTGTATCTTTGGAAAGAATGCATTTTTATTTTGGTTTGTGTTCTAACATTTCTTATGCCTTTCCCTTGACTTAGAAGAATAAACTATAAACCTATATAGAATCTATAGCCATATTAGATCAGGCAATACCCAGAAGAGATCAGATTCTTGTTTGTACTTTACCAAAAAAAGAAAATATGCATAATAATATATTTTGTGTTATTTTTGGTAAATTTCCTCTTAAAGAAGATATTTTTAAGTAAAATATGTATGGATCTTTTTATGGTAATTAAGATATGTTGGGCTTTCTTAAAAATCAAATTCCAGTGGAATTAAATGATGAATGTAAATGAGAGAAACTCAGTCTTAGTCATGAAAGTGTAAGCAGTTTCAGATTATAAATTATGCTTAAAAATGTGGTGATATCTGACCATTTTGTATTTATATGTAAATATAAATACATGTCGCTGCATCACTAATGGCATTAAAAAGGGGGTGACTTATGTGTTGGATGTCTGAAAATTCTGCCTCTGTGGGCTGGTGATCACTGGGGCTGCAGCAGTGATGCTCTCAGCACAGCAGCCCTGAGGAAACAAATGGGTGAACTGGATCAGGCTCTGGTCCCAGGCAGCAGCCAGGGAAGGGCACTCAGCTCCTCGTTGGCAGCCACTGCTTCTGGTGCACCTAAGTGCTGGAAATGCTGACATCTCACATGGAACAGCAGGTACAGAAAATCCTCTCTGTGCTCCCCTCAGAAAGCATTAATTCTGGAACACAATCCAGCCACCACTTTACTGTTTCCTCTGTTTTTCTCTCCACAGGAAACGTGCCTGAGGTAAGCACCTCAAGGGAGCAGAAGCTGCAGGTTGGCTTCCCTGCTGCAGAGGTACAGAACAGCCGAGTCTGCTGAGGGGGCACAGTTTTCAGTTCCAGTAGAGTGTTGTTATTTGGTAATCTCCTCCCAGTTCTAGCTTCCTTCCTCAATGGAAGCACAGAAATGTTTGTTTGAATTCTTACCTGTCCAGGCTGAGAGTGCCCCCACTGAACAGCTCACTGTAGGAATGCAATTCTGAAATAGTGCACAGATTTTTTCAAGCTAGGAAAATGGTATTTTACTGGAGGGAATTCACGAGTGTTAGAGGGAAGGGCAGCAGAAAAGGGAAGAAAGATTTTTTTTTTTTTTTTGTGTAGCTTTGAAACTGCCTAGGGTTTAAATACAGTGTGTCCAAGTGCTTCCCACCAACCCCCCAAGCAAAAAAAAAAAAGTTATGAAACCATCTTTTAAAAATAAAATAAGTGTGTTAAGCTATAATTACTTAAATTATCTTGCTGAATAAGCTACCAAATAAAAGCTGTCTTTTTGATAATTTTCTTCTGTAATCAGTTAAGGTCACAATGATTTCATTAGGATGCAGAAGCAGCATACCCTAAACTTCAGGCACTGGATGAAGAGCCCTGCGAAGCTGCTTTGAGTAGACAAACCATGTGCTGTTTTCTGCTCTTCACCAGCCCTATCTCCTCAGCCACACTCTCTGTATTCTCACTCTCATCCCTACCAATCCCATTCCCCTTTGCTTGGCTGCCCTACTATTCGCCTCCCCTCCTGCTTCATTTTTCAGTATCTGGTTTGTCTCTACCCAAATCTGATCTGAAGTTTGTATTAGTCCTGCAGATTTTCCAACCTTCAGTGCTTCCTTCTCTGCTGTCAGCATAACAGCTGCAGGGATTGTGGTCCTGGCATGGCCCAACAGAAAACAAGGAGCCCTGAGCAGTGAGTTGTGTCAGGCTTACACGAAGGCAGCCAAAGGATGCTACTGCTCTGCTGTGGCTTTTCCCTGTCTGCAGCATAAACCCAAAGACTACAAACCCAGATCTACAGTCTCCTTGTCAAATTTTACCAGATGATCTCTTTGAAGGGAAAAGAAAATAAGCTCTCTGATGCAGGTTTTTTTTTTTCTTGGTTACAAACAAGATACTTCATCATGCTGATTAATAGTTTCCTAAATTATGAATGCTGCAATGAAAAACAAACAACATGTGCATTCAGTTATAAAGCTCCAATGCACTGCCTTAAGTAGGCTGATTTTTTTTTTTTTTTTTTTTTTGCATGTATCTGTATTCTTTGCCATTGACCTTTCTTCTTAGTTGAAACTGTCAGATGCTTAAGATGCCCCTTCTGTTCTCCTGACACATTTGTTCTGGCCAACTATTTTGTTGTATGCACACTCAAAAAAAGAGCCATTTGTTGCACAGTGTGGTGAGGTGTCTGTAAAACTGGTGCTTTGCAGGGATAAGTAATTGTTCATTTTTACACTTTGGGGAAAAAAGAATGCTGCTTCATTCAAGGGAGATGCACCATGTAAATAAACAGGCTGACAATTTCACAATATTTTTTCCAACTGTTCACACTTGACTTGGAGGTATGAAGTAAACTGAAGTGCATCAGAAGAAAAGCTTTATGTTCAGACCTTTGCACATTAAATATTTTGACTGAGCCGATGCTGCTGTGAGTTTGAACTCCCATGCAGGCTGCAGAAGGTGCTTAAACAACATTGTCACAGTTTGAACATGAACACAAGTGCATCAGACACAACTCCAGATGCATTTTTCCCTAAAGCTTGCTGCCTGCTAGAAATTCACTTTCACATTTCATCTCATACCCAACTTTCCACTCCTCCTTATTAAAGTGAAAAAAAATGAGTAGCTCTGGTTTATTTTTTTTCCATTTTCCTGACTACTGTGCTGAAGTGACACACTAGATGAGAGCAGAGATTTATCTTACAGGGAGTAATGATGTTTATAAACAAATTAATGGTGTGATCCAGCCACCTTCATCACTGGTGCTTGAAATTTTCAGCACGTTTGAACCACTGGGTATAATCATCACAAGTGTATTAGCCCATGCCAACAGAAGCCAGGAGAGTGTTATCAGTGTTATCTAGTTGACTGTGTAAGGGAATATATCTCAACCTTTAAGTGTTTGAGCTTATAATTAACATTAAGGTAGATCTTTCAAGGTAACAAAAAGAAGGAAAAAAATTTTTTAAAAAAAGAGAAAATTAAAAGATCCTTGAATAAAACAATTTTTTAAAGCTAAACCATAAGCCAACTAAAAAATTGTTTACCCAGAACAGTAATTACCACTATTTTAATTGGGAAAAAAAAAACAACCAAAACAACAAACACCCCAAACCTCTTTAAAGCATACAAATTTAACAGTGATTTAAATTTGGGAATCGTAATTGTAACTTCCCAAAAGTGGATCTTAGAGTATTAATTCTTAATATGTGACAAAGGATCTCTTATGTAGTAAAATAAACCTAGCATTTAAGTGCCAATAATATAAATATGCATTGCTGGCACAGAGCAGGAGTTTGGCAGTCATCTGTCCCTTAGTAATACTTTATTACTCAGAACATTCCTCTGGGCCATAGGGGACTGAATTAAATTCATTATGAACTTTATTGGGAAGGATTTTTGCACATGCAAATGTCTGGCAGAGCAGAGAGGGCTTCCTTTCCCACCCTTCCAGATTCTGCTTGTTCTTCTACTCAATAGATTTCCATCTTTTTTCTGCACCTGAGGAATTAAGTCTGTCTTTTGTAGTCCAACAGTTCCCCTCTCTTCTGGCCGCACCAGCTGTCCCACAAAACTTGTAATTGTCTACAAAATGGTACTTGTCATGGGGAGATGCCAGCAACCAGCTTTATTTGGCTGCCACGGGCCATTAGCCCAGGCTGTGGCTGTGCCCAGGCCACTTAACCCAGCCTGCTCTGGCCCCTCAAGGCCTGATGAGCTTCGTTGCCACTCCTCATAGCCTGAGCAGCCTTAAACCTCAAACTTTGCTTTTCTCTGGGTTCATTAGAGGCACAAAGGTCCTCAACATCTGCTTGGAAACTTACATTTCAATGGCAATTGTCAGTGGAACAGCAGGATATGGGCACTGAGGGACGAGCCGAGTGCAGGCAGCCATGCAGTTGGGTCAGGGTGAGGCTTGTTTCATGTTCGTTTCACATCTGTATCCTTGTCCCAGCTGTATCTCAAAGGTGTATCATGGCATTAGTGACCTGTGCCTTTGAGTCTTGCAGCCTTGCAGCAGAGGTACCCACACGTTATTAAGGTACCTATTGTAAAGCAGTACTAATGATGAGGAAAGCACTTGCTTCCCTCTTTGATTCTGCTACAAACAGATTTGAAAAACCAAGTGAAACAGGGCACAAAAAAAATCTTGCTTTTCATTAGAAATAGGGCCATGAGTCATTAGCTTACTGTCTTTCTAACTTTTAAGGAAAAAGCCACAAGCCAGAGTTTTCAGTCAGCGGGATGACCTTCCCAGCCACGGATCAATGCAGTGCTGTTTACCAGCCTGTGCAGCTGCTCTGCGTCTCCACCGCTGCAGTTGTCTGCATGTGAGAAGTCAGCTACCTTCTGCTTATTGTCTGCTGACAACTGCCATTTAAATGTCAGTTTACAAACAGCTGTTACTGTCATTGCTGCCAGTCTGACTTGTAAGTGCAGCAAAGGAACCAACCAGACTGATCCCAAAGGGCTGTTGGCAGCAGCAGCAATGCAGACTCCACTTCCTCAGCAAAGTTGAAGAGAGGAAGATTGGAGCATCTCGAGGAGGTCACTGCTCTCCAGCCTTAAGAGCTCCCTAACAGTGCTTCCTCTGGCAGGCAAAAGCTTGGAGAGATTCCTGTGGTCTAACTGCAACTGGGTAGAATTTCAGATCCAAGCTTTCATGTTTTAAACGGCTCTGGTGTTCCAGCCACTCTCCAGATCAACGTTTGCCTCACTCAGGCCCCTCTCCATCTCTCCCCAGCAGCAGCTCTCTGTTGATGAGCAGAACCACGTGTGAGAGAAGGAAAGAGGAGCACACATTTACTGCTCCCTGTCTGGTTATTGCCCATCCTTTCACCTCCCTCATGTCTATGCTCAGCAGGCTTAAAAGCAAGACTGAGAGAGGAACAGCATTTTCAGTGCTTCAGTGGAACTCAGTGTTTCTGCCTAACTGCCAGTGCTGGTATCGCCACATAAATGGGTCCCTAGAGCATAAGTTGTGTCAAAATACATTTCTAGATAAAGTCTTGTTACACCCAGTGCAATCATCCCTGCATCCTTTTTGTGCAGCCTCCCTTCATTGTCCAGCTGTGAAACCAGACTTATTGGTGGCTAAAAATCTAGAATAAGGATAAAAAGGCAATGGGACAGATCAGAAGAAGAATCCTTCAGACAAAGTGGCCAAAGCCTACTTGCTTCTTGGAACAAATGCCCAGAGATGAGGCCCAAATAGGCCACTGTCTTCTCTGGGGTATTAAAGTACCCATAAATAAAGTTCCAGCTGCCACACAGATGCAGACAGAGTGTCTCATACAGCACAGCCATGAGATAACCCCTGGGTGCCTCACAGATCTGGAAGTGTCCCCTTGTTCAGCATTCACAGCATCAGTTCTTAGATCCACAGCTGGGCTCTGATCAGAGTCCTGTCCATTAGTCCTGCACCCCAGGCCATGCCTCCATTCCTTTTTTACTTACTGGGTTCCCACAGGAAGCACCCCCAGGCAACTGGTCTTTAAACAGAAGTGGTGGATTTGCTGTCCCTTCCACTAGTGACAGGTAAATTCACATTTCCCCAAAAATCAATCACTCAGTCCTGCATTCAGTGCATTCTGTGTCATGACCATCAACAGGAGGCTGGCTGGAATGAGGGCTACAGTGTGCTCCATGTCCTGGGTAAAGCACCTGATGAACTTTAAAATGGAAAAACAGTAATAATGTAAACCTCCTTTTTCCTCCTCACCCACATGCGAGTTTCTTCTGCTGAAGGACAAACACTACAGTGATGATAAGCATATATTGATGTATGTTGAGGTGAATATAAAAATGTATTAACCCGAGAGATAAATATTGATACTGCTTTGTCTGTGTCAATATTTAGTTCAGGGGACAATAAGTTTTGATATTCACAAACAAGTCAATAGGTGCATTTCTACACACATTTTGTAGGAGCTCAAATTATTCAACAGCTCCATTCCTCTTACCTTCAACTTTCAGAACCAGAGATTTGCCTTTCAAGAACTCCTCTCTGTCAGGAGAGAGGCAATCAGTAACTATCCCTGCCCAGGCAGTGGCTGCAGGGGGAAGACACAGCCAGTGTAGCTCTCCCAGCCACGAGTTTTCTCTGCAGGCTCACAGTGGGATCTGAGAGGGGCCCTGGGGTGGCTGCTAAGTGTGCAGCCTCTGCAGAGAGGAGGAGTTTCCCCACGGCTGCACATCAGCAGCTCACTGCTTTTTGGGCTGGAGCAACCCCCCCTGTGCAGCCTGCACACACGGGGCTTCCACTGGCAAAGAAAAATTGAGATAAATCCAGCACTGCTCCCGCCTGTACTGGTTCTGCAGGGATAACGAGGACAAAGGAGGCAGCGAGAATATTTTTGTCACCAGCATGAGCAGGCAAATCTCCAGGTGCTCACAGAGGCTCTGGCAAACACACCACAGCCCTCCTCAGGATGTGTTTGGATGGAACAGAAGTCAGTCATGAACAGTTATCTTTGTAAATACCACTGGAAGGATTAAGCATATGGCCTGTGACAAACAGTTGAAAACCAGCTCCACCTACATCTGATCCTGTCAACAGCTTCCAGAAAAAAAAAACAAAAAAAAACCAAAAAAAAACCACCAAAACAATGGACTTGCAATTCCAATAGCCTGCAAAGAGCTTTGGGTCTGTGAGTGCTCATGGTGCTCCTCCTGGCCTCAAGGGTGCTGTGCAATGAGGCTGCATCTCATCAGTGAGCACAGTGGGGTGGTAGGACAGAGCGGTCCCAAAAAGGGGAGAGATAAATGAAGGGCTCTTGGAAGAACCAGTTTGCCTCTTGGTGCAATAAATGACCCAAACCTGCAAGGTTTTAATAAATATGTTCTGTTGCACATAAAGTCTCCTTTCTTCCAGCTAAAGACACCATGAATGGTATTGTTAACTCACAAAAGCAAAAGGATTCTTCCAATCTCCCCACACACAGACACTCTCCTCAGAACAGCAACGTGTTCAAGTGTGGGGCCATGGCAGCACAGAATTCGGCTTTTTCTTGTTAAAGGCTTCCATAGATCACGACTTGTCAGCCATCCTGAGAAGAATTAAGTGTTTGCCACCCTTGGCATCAACAAACCATCTGCAGCTGCTGTTGATACTTCATTTCACAGGTGACTACATGCCAGTGAATCATCAGAAAAACCCAGAAGATGTTAGCAGAATCTGAAGAGTCCCTCTTCTGACTTGGTTTGGGCTACATTCTCCTCCTCTCAAATACCCTTAGGGGTGCTACATTGAGACCAAATTGGCTCATCAGAGGTTTTGGCACAGTGTTGTGTCATTGGGTCAAATCAATGCCACAGCAGAACAACAGCACAGCCACAGCTCCTCCAGCTGAAATCTCTGCATCACCCAACAGTTTGCTCAGTGCAGATCCTCCCTGCTCTGCTCCATGACTGGCAGGGTGGTTGGATTCGAGGGTCTTTTGAAGGTCCTTCCAAAACCTAACATGATTCTGTGACTGGCAACAAAGAGCTGCTCTAGGCTAGAGGCAGCACAGCAATCTTGTGTCAGCTACACAGTGGCAAAGGCTGAGGCAAATTTTGTGTTTCCAGCACCCCAATTTCTAATAGAAACTAATGCTGAAGGAGAAACATACCTGCACTTTTTCAAAAAGTGATGATGCTTCAGTCTCCATTGCAGTTAAGTCCCCTACAACTGACAGACTTCATGTCAGCTTGAGAAACATTCCCACTAAACAATGAGATTATGAGAGATTTACATGGAGCTGAACAAAAGTTTCAGGTCTGTGTAGCATTGATCCATCCAGCTGGGACTTACAGGGCACTGCAGTAAAATCTTTCCTGACTCTACAGCATTAAAACATCCCAGCTCCTGGGGACACCATCACACACTTCTCAAGCAATGGCAAACAGAGCTCTTCAGAGGAATGAGCTCATTTTGCTTTGCACTGTTACTTAACAGCCCTCAGCCATTAGGCAGAGTGATCCCAAATCCATCAGAAGTTGCCAGGGTGGATGTGCATGAGATAATTAGTGAGGACACAAGCTTAGCAGTTTTACTTCTTAGCAATTTAAAGTAACTGACAATTATCTTCAGTTCTTAGCAGGGTCAAGTTTTGCTTCTCAAATATTTTTAAATACTGCCATTTCACACTGCAAACACTAGAAAATGCTAAAAATACTCCAGGAAGTTTCATGCCATAACTATCGTGTATAACATGAGCAGCCTTTTTGAAGATCAGTGATTTAAGTCATGATATGCTTTTAAAAGCCATTCGTGGTCACACCTTACCAGGGGAAATCCCAGTCACTTGAGTACTTTGTACTGGGTTTGCATGGCAAGGTTTTGGGGTGGGAGAAGGGGGGCAAGGGTTGCCTTCTGTCAGAAGCTGTTTGAAGCATCCCCCATGTCTGACAGAGCCACTGCCACCTGGCTCCAAATCAGCTCAGCCCCTGGCCCAGGCTGAGAACTTTTTTATGAAGGGGGAAAGAAAAAAGCCTGCACAATTGCAGCTGGAGAGAGGAGTGAGAACATGTGAAACAGCTCTGCAGGCTGTGCCCCTGCAGCCCATGGAGCAGATAATCCACCTGTGGCTCCTGGAGGTTAACGGTGGAGCAGACACCCCCTGGGAGCCTCTGGAGGAGCCCACACTGGAACAGAGGGATGGATGAAGGTGACAGAGACCCCATGGGAAGCCTATGCTGGAGCAGGCTCCTAGCAGGACCTGTGGAGAGGGGATCCCACACTGGAGCAGGTTTTCTGGCAGGACTTGTGACCCCATGGGTCCCACATCACAACAGCCTCTTCCTGGAGGACTGCACTCTGAGGAAGAGACCTGTGCTGGAGGGAGCAGTTTTTGCAGAACTGGAGCCTGTGGGAAGGACTCAGCAGTGGAGAAGTTTGTGGAAGACTGTCTCCTGTGAGAGGTACCCCACGCTGAAACAGGGGAAGAGTGTAGAGTCCTGCCCATGAGAAGGAAGAAGCAGAAGCAATGTGGGATGAACTGATTGCAGCCCCCAAATTCCTGTGCTGCTGGGAGGGATGAGGTAAAGGGAACTGAGAGTGAGATCAAGGCTGTGAAGAAGGGAGGGAGGAGTGGGGAAGGAAGGTGTTTTAAGATTTGGGGTTTATTTATCATTATCCTATTCTCATTTGATTGGTAATATTTGAATTAATTTTCTCCAAGTAGAGTCTGCGTTACCCATGATGGTAACTGCTGAGCAGCCTCCCTGCCCTTCCCCACAAGCCTCCTGTTATATTTTGTCTCTGTGCCCAGCTGAGGACGGGAGTGACAGAGCAGCTTTGGTGTGCACCTGCTGTCCAGCCAGGGTCAATCCACCACATACTTAAAAGTACTGAGTAAGTAACACATTTACAGGCACAGCTAGGCAGTGGAAACAGCAACTTTGAAAATCTTCCCCATGCAAGTTCCTGCCTTTAATGGTCATTTATTTCTTCTCTTCATTATGTTAAAAATTGTACTTCAAGTACGAGTTTATCTTGCTCTTTGGCTTTAATGTTCCCATCTCAAACTTAATTCTCATGTTCATCATCATCCAGCTATAATTCAATCTTAAATGTGCACAGCTTTACACAGAAATGATGGTTTAGTCTGTGATGCTGTAAGCGGATAACTGCTTCCAAAGGGGTGCTGGGACATGGCAAACCCAGCAGGTCACTGTGCCAGCACCCCAGGACTCTCCTGGGGACCCAAACTCTGGGGACAAAGCAAAGTGGTCACAGCCAAGGCTGCCACGAGGGAGAAAAGCAAAGAGCAGAATTTCATATTCTCCTTTGTTCTCTTTGGTGCTTTCCCTCCCAGAGGTGGGTAAACAGCCATGAAATCATTACACCTCACAGTAAATACCAACCTGGCATTTCAGGCAGTGGTTGGCCGTTTCACACAGGTGCCCACCTCATCCAATTTATCAATAAAAGCTACAAAATCCAGCATCTACTCCTGAGCCATTCCTTTCTGTTTACTACAACAATTGACCAGCAAAAATATCAAAGATATTTTAAATCGGGGCTACTTTGGCAAAAAGAAGATCAAGAATATTGTGGCAATGTGCCTACACTCAGCACCAGGAGACACAGCATGGGAAAATAAATGTTTTAAACTACTGATTTTTAGAAATTTTAACGTTCCTGCTGTCAGAAAAGATATGCTTATTGGAAATTGTAATTTCTGCATTAAGAAACTATTTTTTTAAAACACTAATATGGTCACAAATATGGAGAATGGTTTTTCTTGATGCTTCTTTCTTGCAAAACAAATTCTTACCAAAGTTGCTTTGATTTTTCTCTTAGAAAGAGTGAAGAATTGTTTTCTTTCTGTATTGGCAAAACAATGGGGAAAATACATCTTCTACATAAATCTCATTTAAATTCTGCATTCTAACCAGCAAATACAATTTGGAATTGAGAGGTTTTTTTGTTTTTACATTACAAAGTCAGTCGTTGCAACATTAAAGAACTCATATATTGCATTCAACAAGAGAAATCATTGAACAATCAACTGCAGAATACAAATACAGAAAGACAATATATTAGCTCAGCAGATAACATAAAATACTTATGAGCTCCTCTAGAAACACAAACTGGAGCAAAACATTATGTGGAACTGATTACCATAGGGGAATCAGCAAAGCTCTTCCTAAATAAGAAAGATATTATCAACCTCCAAGTCAGATTTTTGTACAAAAAACCTCAAATGAAGGAAACTTGCTGGTTCTGTAGCAAATCTGGAACTACTGATGCACAAATGGTAGCAAGATCATGCTTGCCAGCTGCTTTTTAAAAAAAAATGCAATTGGAGTTTATGCTCAGCAGCCTGAGCGAAAAGAGAAACCAAAGCAAATTGCCATAAAAATTACAAGCAGTTATCCAAATTCTACACCAAAACCTACAAGAGGAAGCAGGATCCAGGGAGGGGTATTGCAGAAATGCACCAAGGTAGCAGATGTAGGAGCAGTGGGATGGAGATTGGCAGCTCAGTGGCTGAGCTTTGGGATTGAAGGCCAATTCTGTTCTCTCTGTTGTAGCACAGTGCTGTCTGTATTTTTTGGTGTGGGTGAGCCTGTCTCCATCAGCAGGTATCTTTGTTTCTGCTGAAGGCCAGGCAGGTGATGCTGCAGGGTACAATGTGGTGTAAGAGGCTGGGGGGGCTCAAACAGGTCCCACCCCAAACCAGCACATGGGAGCCACTAGTCCCCAGGACCTAATCCTAAAATAAAATCATCCTGGAAAGCACCTATATAAATATTTCTTTTTACCTACTACAAACTTAGCACGGGCAGGTGAAGAAGGACTGAAGGACTCTCACATTTTAAAGACACTGCCAGCCTGCTCCTCCTGCCAACAGTGAGCCTGGAGCTGCTCTGAGCATTTTCCTCTCTGGGAGAAAACATTAAACAAATGCAGTCAAAATGGAAGCTGAAGTTTCATACATCTTCAGAACCAATTTGTTGTAAGGTTTAAGGAAGATCATAATCTACACAGAGAGCGAGGAAGACTTTCTGGCCTGGAAACAGTGTTGTGAGAAATGAAATGAGGTATTTCAGGGCAGCAGGAATTATTTTTTGGAAAGGGTGAGGAGAGGAGACTCTTGGATTCAGCCCCCCCCAGCACAGCCACAGCAATCCCCACCTTGCAGGTGAACGAAAGCCAGATTCTAGTCTGGCTCTATTTCTTCCAAGAAACAATAAGAAATCTGTGCTATTCCTGCCTGGTTGCCATGTTAATGGGAGAACCTTAAGTAACTACTCCACAATGAGGCAGTTTTAGTCTTTAAACTGGGCTTAACCTTTGACAGTTTGGATCAGAGCCTTGGGTAGTAGTGAAGCTGCTCAAAAATCACATTAAGGAAATTGTCCTGGCCAAACCCAACTTGTTTGCAGCTTCCTGCTCAGAAGGGTATTCAAGGAGCAGTAGTATTTCCATTTCAGCAAAGTCTCTTCTCTGCTAACACCTGAATCTCCCTTTATTTACACTTCAGAGCTGCCCAGAAATTAATGAGTGCAAACATGTCAAAACCTCCTTTCTCAAACCTTTTCAAGGAATATATATCAAGATAAAGAGTACTCCTCCCCCCTGCCACGACCTTGGCAGCAGCCTAATTCAGAGTCTGGGAGACTCCAAGTCTGCCCATCTCAGGTGAGAAGGTGAATATGTGCTCTGTGAAATGACATTCAAATAAACACCTGAACATGGATTTGCAGGAGTGCAGGCACCGTTTGGATTGGGAGCCTTGTGCCCGGGCTCTGATATTTGCACTTTGCCTTCAGAGAGCTGCTTGGGACTTGCAAAATGTCTGAGCTGGCTGGCACAGTATTAGCTCCCAGCAAACATCAGGCAGTGTTTCTTCCTCTCTTCCACAAGCACAACATAAGTCTTGTGTCTCAGTATTAGTAGAAGATGTCAGCTCATTTTGTTACAGGTAATTTATTTAAAGTCAAACCCCTTATAATGATTTTTAACTTTGTGAAAGAAATAGTGCATGCTCCTTTTATTTATCCATATAGGGTGCATTTTTTTCTGGCCTTTTAACTCTCTTTTATTTTCTCAAGGTGAAGCCACGGCTAAGTAGAGTATTCCAGGTGGGATTGGAGCATGCAGCTCCTCTATCACTTGTAGCACCTTTCCAAGAAACACTAAGAACTATAAGATATTACTGCAGACCTGGGAAAACTAATTAAGCCAAAGCTCCAGCTACCCAACAGCTTGTTCTCTTCCTATGAAGAAACTAGAGAATAAGACAGTGCTTTTGAGAGGGAATCCTCTAAACAAAGAGAGGAATAAAGATGTTGCAATACATTTAATTCAATTAAGCCACTTTTAATGTAAATTCTGGAATCTGGTGATAAATATTGTGGGTTTGGGAGCACGGTGAAAATGTGGGAGATTTGAGCAAGGACTAAATCTACCCTACTGTAAATTACAAAAATTTCTTCTTCCAGTCTCACACACCTGGCTCCATCTTTGGGCACACAGGACAATAATGATGGGGAGGAGACTTCTACTATAACCCTTTTATATATTATAAATATATGATTATGAGAGAGAGAAAGAAAATCACTAAATCTCAGCATTCACAGCAACTGAGAGGGCAGTTATAAAGCATTTGGAAACTTTCCTGTGCATTTATACAGCATCTTAAGTTCAGCTGCTGAACATGGAACAGTTTGACCTGTACCATGACAGAAATAGATAAACCTATTGCTTCTGACATTACTGTGTAATTACACAGCTGCTCTGCCCCCTTTAACTTAGTTATATCCACTAGAGTTTCATTCCTCATCCTCTTTTCCTCTTACTTCAAAATAAGTTTTCCTACTGAGGCCTATTGATCAAGACATCTTGGGAAGAGATTTTTAGATACCTTCTTGAGCTCTGTAGAGTTTTCACCTCATAACGACTGAAATTCTAGCTCCCAAGAACTAGTAGAGTTAATTTTTATCAAAACATTCGAGATTAAGAGATTAAAACAAAAAAAGTCTAAATCATCTCCCATGGTAATAAATTTTCTTAACTAGCAAGTCATGTAGCAAAAGACAGCTTTTTCCTAAGATATCAGAGCAAAAAATGGACTCTTACCTCCTTTAAGTCAGAGAGCCAAAGCCCAGAGTTGGTGCTACAATAAAGCTGTGCTGCAGGCAGTGGGCTGCCCTTACAAACCTCAGGGAAAATCATTGCAGGTGACTGCACCTGCAAAGTCTATTGCAGCAAAACACAGCAGGAGATCTGCTTTGGGCACTGATGCGATCCTCAATCTCTTTATCGGGACAGCTGGAACGTGCAAGGTCCTCTAAATCACAGTCACCCACTGAGCAAACTCTGATCTGCTGCAAGAACCTTCCATCTGCAGAATGTCCCTACATCCAGACACAGCATCCTCAAAAAACAGACTTTCCTTTACTAATGTTTCCCATCTGCCCAAGTTAACTTTATCAGACAAAAAGAAAAAAAAAAGTCCTGCAGAGGCAGAAACTAATTCCAGGTAGGTAAAAGCAATCATGTACACTGGTAAACAACAAGAAACAGCACAGAGGAAAACCATATTTTAAAATGCTTGAGCACAACACTGGGATTGCACTTGCTCAGCTACCCCAGGCCACCTCATTACCTCAGTGATTGCAGAAATCCTGTTACACTCACTCAGACCATCACAAAAGGATCAGATGCTGGATGCAGCTGAAAAGCTGTTTAATTAGCAGCTGATCACATAGAGCAAAATTTACTCACTTTTATCTATGGCTAATAGGAAAACAGTTTCAGTTCTTACTAGTGTAACCATATTTCTACAATATTACTGTATTACTTTTTAAATTCTATGCACAGTACACACACTGTAGAAAAGCTTCACAATGTACTGTGAAGAGCTGTGCTTAATTTTACATTTTTTGTTCAGCCAAAATAGTGATTGTTCTACACTCAAACTTATATTTGTAATAAAAACTCTACTCAGCTGCTCATATACTAAAGAAACAATTCATGACTGAATAATGTACCAATTCAAAAGCAATCTACTCTAAGCTACAGGAAACCTCTCAAGTTGCTAGCCTGAACAAAATGAAGCCTCAACAAAATGAGCCACTTTGAAACTAAATGAAAATTTACCAAATTGATCTGAACAAGAAAATCTTAAGAGCGATACCACATTTTTAGCCACACAGAAAAGTCTGTTAGAAATCACCTTTGGAAAGAAAACCAAAAAAAAAAAAATCACACCAAGAAATCAAAAGATGGGATAATTGTTTGTTTCCTCATTTTTCTAAAGCAGGATATTTCATTTTATAAGGGGATAGTGGGTTTTTGAGTTTGTGTTTAGATAGCAACTGGAACTTGCAAGTGCTGAAAGAAAAAAAAAAAACAACAAAACCGGGAATAGAAATGTTTTCTTAAAAGGGATGTTGTCACTTCTGGCTTCAATTTTTAATCCACATTTGTGTACACCTGGAACCTCACAAACCTCTTGGCTCCGAAGATACTATGGGACCAGCACCCCAGTAGCCAGCCCAGCCTAAAAAGAAAGTGGGTGTTTGGTTTGTGCAGTGCCATAAGCAGATTTGATTGCAGATCAAAATTAATGAGGTTGGTGGAGCAATTCATCCTGCAAGATGAAGAGAAGAGGGAGGGACAAGATGCAGATGTTGGTGGTGCAGACATCCAGCAGCACAGCAAGAGCTCGGAGGGTAATGGGAGAGGGGGAAGGAGGGGAGAGAGGGATGGTCAGAGAGGAGGGTGGAGGCAGTGATTGTATCAAGAATCACTTATTTTTAAGAAGCGGGATGCCACAAGAAAATATTATTCCCACTGATCCAGTAAATGATTCTGTTTTCTGTGTAGGTGGCTTCAAGGAAATAAGGGGCTGGCAGAGGTCTAGTCATGCAAAAGCACAATTTGCAGTTGGAAGCTGATTTTGAACAACAGTCAGAGGAGAACACCTTTAGGGAAGACACATAGCTCAGTCTCATCGAGGGCTGCTGAAATGTAAAATGGCAGTTACACAATTAGCAAGCACAAAAGGCTTTTTTAATTAAAAAGAAAATAAAAAGTAAATAAGGTCAGCAGGCTCGAGGCTGAGTTAAGAGGTGTCAGTGTGGGTTCATGTGCCAGCAGCAGGCAGGGAGTGTTCCCCGTACTGAGATACAAACTGAGTTGGGCTTTGAAGAAAGCTGCTTCCCAATCTGGCTCCAGGGGTAAAATTAAAAGTCTGTTGTAACAAGATGTGCAGCAGCATTAGACATGTGGGACTCAAAAGGACATTTTACTCATTTCAAGCATTAAGAGAAAAGATTTGCACTGCACGTTTGCACGGAGCAAGGGATTTTTTTTTTTTTTTCTAAGTAAGTGGTATTGAAATATGCAAACTGTGTGCTGCTCCCTCACTCTGCTCAAATTGGTGATTTACAATGACAGTTTACTTTTAGTTCCACACCTGGAAATAGTAGATAAATCAAGTGATAAACTGCCAGCAATGGTCTCAAAATGTAGAGCACTTTACCCAAGAGTTCCTCAGAGGTTGCTGAGCTGGCACTGCATTAGAGCAGATCCGTCAAGATTATCAATTAATGACAGGAGCTGAAGCCAGTTACGACACCGTAATGAACTCCATGGGTGCACACTGTGCCACAAGGCTTTTAAGGGAGAAGAAAGTAAAAAGCTACTGCCTCCAGAAGGTCTTTCAGGAGCAAATGAACACCAGTAACCTGCTTTTCACGGGCAAGAAGCACACTTTGCAGTAAAGAAAATTTCCAAGAGCTGTGGGTACCCCTCAGACCTGAGACAAACACCGTGAGAATGGCAATGCCTCCACCCTCCTGGCCTGCTGACGGATGGCACCAAGGCCCAAAGGGCTTCCCCAGGCTGATGGGCAGCTGGAACAAAAGCTGTGGGGACCATCCCCCAAACCAGTGTGATGTGTGATGCCGCTCCTGTTTGGTACTGTGGCACTCGATGCTGGCTGGGACACTCCTGCACCCACCTGCCCTGCCTGGGAACCATCAGGGACACCAAAATCTCTGCCAAAACAGAGCCATTTTCTACTGCTTGCAGTTGTCCCTGCACTGCTGCCAAAGCTCAGTGAGGTTGCCTCCTCCCACCTCTCTTTGGGAAGTCCCAGGCCAGGCCAGCTCTGGGGAGCCTCTCTCAGAGTTTACATTTACACCAGGTTTCTGATGCCCTGGAGCAATGAGAGGGCATCTCTGTTGGGAGAAAAGAAAAACAGGAAAAACCCTGAGGCCAGAAAACAAAACACCAGCACAGAGAAACCAGGCTGAGTGGTGAAGATTGACTTCTGTTTCCTAGAAGTTTCAAGAAAATGCCACAGCTCATTTATGCTCCTTCACTCTGGGTTTTGCCTGCCCCCACCAGCTGATTTGGCATCCTCCCCACCAGCCTGCCATTGCTTTTCAGTGCAAGGGGTCTGGAAAATCTAATTGTTTCTCAAAGCACTTTCTAGCTCATGATGTTCTTTAGAGCTTCCATGCTCCATGGCAATCAAAAGTTGCTAAATAAATATGCAAAAGTATGCTCAAGCCAGAAAGCTTTCCAAGGAACCTTTTTTTTTTCCCCATTCCATGCAGATCCAAGCAGTTCACAGTTTGTTTTTGTCAAAACCAGTTGTGCACTACAGCATAGTGATAGAGAAGGGTGTAGTGACACCTTACACCCCTGAGGTGTGCCAGTACATCAGGGGTGACACCAGAGAGATGTACACAAAGTATTAGCAGCCAAGGAATACACACACACAAAATCTAAATTGTTCTATCTTGAAGTTAATGAAAAATCTCTCTTAATACTGCATGGAGAAGTGCCTGATAGTTGTAAACAACTTTTTTCTGTCTTTAGTTTATATATAATGAAACAGGAGTGATAAATTGGGGTTCTGTAAGCAGAAGAGGCAGCTCAGGCAAATGCATCTCCAAGCCTTCCTGCTACACCCTCACTGTGTCACAGACTAATGGATTTCAGTGACAAAACAGGACTGTTACACCTTTAATTATTAGATTTGTTACGCAGCTTTGAAAGCAAATCAGTTGCTCCTACTTCCAATCAGGAAGGTCCTGTTCTTTCCAAGTGAAAATGCAAACCATAATTTCACTTTTCCTTAGGAAAATAAGACCAGTGATAACACACAGACATAAAAAAAAAAAAAAAAGAAGAAAACATAAAGCCTTGAATCTAAAGGTCACAGCTGATCCTTCCAAAGGCCTCCTTTGTGGAGGAGTTTAATATTTTGGTTAAGTCATAAGGGTTTTTTAAAGAGCTCTTCCATCAACCCAAAGTTAAACAGGATGCCTGAACAGAGGGCTGCATGAGAGACTTCAACAGGTGCTTTTTCTTGCTCTTTTTTTCTTTTTTTAATAGATTGGGAAAAGAAAGGCACCACAGGTGTACAGAATTTTCCCCAACACACAGAGAAAGCACTGTCCTGTGGTAGAGCATCAAACAGACCTGGATATCCACAGGAACAAGGCCTTTCCTTCCCAACTATGATGTCTTCCTGGACAAACTTACCAGACATAGCAATGGGAAAGCATTGCTGCAGTCCTTTCCCATGGTTAACACATCCAGACTGTGCTAACGGATTTTTTCTAAACATTTAAAAAAAAATAAATTATCTAACTCTTATTATAAAAAAAAAAAACCAAACCAAAAATCCATGGTTTACCAGAAGAATGTCTTCATGATTATTAGATGTTAAATGCTTTACCACAACAATTAAATGACTTGAAAACAAAAGTCAAAGGTATATTTTTTCCAAGATGACTGATCTTTCAACTAGGGGAAAAAAAATCCCAGCTTTAATTGCACAAAGCTGCATATCATACTTTCCTCTCCTGAGATTTCATTATAGGCCTGAAACCAGAGAATTGCATCACGAGCTCTTGCCTGTTCTTCCAGCTATTTCTGGTTTTTAATAATTATTCATTAATTGCACACTATGATAAGATCCTTGCTGTTTTGAAACATTTTCCCTCTGGCCCCCATACTATTAAAGACCCTGATTGCCTGCCAACAGCGTAAAATTAAAAATCAAAGCACTACCTCTGAAAGGTTTAATATGTGCCACATTGAAAAGAGTTTCTACAGCTTACAGCCATGTAATTGCATCACTGGCTAACTGCACAATCTCCCTCAGCATTTGAAATGTTTTCCTTTGAAACATTAGCCAGCTGAGAGCAGAGGTTTTGTTTAACACCCTGGTTTACTCTCCCTGCATGCTGGAGTTCTCTCTGTCTCCTGTGTCCTTCCCTGCTTCTTCCCTGCCTTGCCTGGGGGTGGGTGAGAGGCAGAGGCTGGTGGGGAGGCACCCTGATCCTACTGGGAAGAGGAATCAGGTAGAGAAAAGAAGAATCACCAGTTGAAGCAGGAGATTAAAAACAAAAGCAGTTCATCAGATGAACCTCCTCTCCTCACCCCTTAAAAGCAGATGTTTTCCTTTGCCTGTTGAATCTTCCCCTTGTCCCCCATCTTACAAGCCCCTCTCCCCTTTTCGCAGTATCTGCTGCTCCCACCAAAAAAGCAGCCCCTCAAACATCACATCCCATCCCATCCCATCCCATCCCATCCCATCCCATCCCATCCCATCCCATCCCATGAAACCTGGCTGGGCCCAGCCTGCTCAGCCCATTACTGCAGAATTTCCATTTAACCATCACCTTTGGTTTATGGCTCCCTTCTTGGAATGGGATGAAGTTCCCACATTTTGCCAGTGGCCACACAAAAAAGCACAGTACCTCGTGCAGCTGGAATAAACTGCATCAGCTCCAGTGAGAGGCAACAGTTCACAGTCATGTCCTTTCCCTGAACTGCCTGGGATCTAAATGTTATTTCTTCATCTAAAAATCTCATTTCCAAATCTTATTTCTTCATCATAAGGGTCAAATGGATAAGGACAGATCACCACAAGCACTCAACCTGGCACACACATCCTTCCTACAGAGGCAGCTGAAAAAATCTGTGCAATTGAGTTGATCAAAGCTGGTTTAGACAAAGAAAACCATGGAGACATCTCTTGCATTGATCGAAGTGTAGTGGTGATGTGCCAAAAGGGAATAAAGATGCCCTTCACAGAGTTTGGCTGCTTTAATGATTTCAATATTAGCAGTGCTTTTTCCCAGAAAAAGGTAATTTTCTACCCTCGGCTTTTTGGACCTTGTGATTATTATGAGAGCCAAAAACTGTTTAATGCTGATAACAGCATACCTTGGAAAGATGTTCCTCTGTAAGCCCTCAAATGAAGAGGGTTTGGTTAGTGATAGGACAAAGAGCAATGGTTTCAAACTGAAAGAGGATAGATTTAGGTTAGACACCAGTAGGAAATATTAGGAAGAAATTCTTTACAGAGAGGGTAATCAGGTATGGGAATGGGCTGCCCATGGAGGTGGTGGATTCTCCATCCCTGGAGGTTTTTAAGAAGAGACTGAATGTGGCACTCAGTGCCATGGGCTGGGAACCACGGTGGCAGTGGATCAAGGGTTGGACTTGATGATCTCAGAGGTCCTTTCCAACCCAGATGATTCTGTGAAATTCTTTCCTGTGAGAGTGGAGAGACACTGGCCCAGGCTGTCCAAGTTTTGTCTGCCCCATCCCTGGAAGTGTCCAAGTCCAGGCTGGATGAGGCTTGGAGCAACCTGGACTGGTGGGAGGTGTCCCTTCCCATGCAGGGGGTTGGAACTGAATGATCTTTAAGGTCCCTTCCAACCCAACCCATTCTGTGATTCCATGATCCGTATCTCTTGCACAACAAAACACACTTAAGTATTTAACTCAAAAATTTTATCTTGACGGCATTGTAATCAGGTTTTCTTTCCAGTTCATGAGGTTTCACTTTCATAATGGTTCTGAAATCAGCTCCTGTAGCCCCTGTGGAGCCTCCCTGGAAAACTGGGTGGATTTGCCTAGATTCATCCCAAACCTACAGGCCAGTGGTTTTCTCCATTATTCCCATACTACCACAGCAATTAAAAACAAGGACACTGTAGATAAGATTAGATACTTTGTTACAACAAAGCCTATCTCTCTTCACAGTAGTTTCAAGGAGTCAGAAAAAGAACCTGATCTCTACTTTGTTTTCTAAATTGCAATTTAGAGACACTTTGTTTTGCAGAGATTTTCTGTATTCCGGGCTGGTCCCTGAGGAGGAGGGAGCCTTTTCAGCTGCTGGGTCCTTCAGGTGATGCAGGAGGAGACATGGGGGGAAGTTTGGAGGGGTAAATCTGTAAATGTGAATTCAGACTCATAACATCAGGTACTGAGACCTTACAGACCTTGGCCTGACTCAGTTCTAATGCTTGGCCCTTAAGGTCTAATTTTAAAAAAAAGAATTCATGTGTCATAGTTTTGGGTTGTTTGTTTTTTTGGTTTTGTTTGGTTTTATTTGTTTGGTTGGTTTCTTGTTTGTTTTAGTTGGTTTCTTTGGGTTTTGGATTTTAATTTTTTTTCCTGAGATTGTACAGATTTATGTTTGAAGAAGTCTCTGGGGTAGAAAGCCAAATGGCAGACACAAAGAGCACTTCCCCCCAGATCTGCAAGAATTTCCATGCAAATTGGTGCTCTGTAGGACATGTTCATTTGAAACTGAGATCACAAAGTAGAGATGAACACTACTGTGTTAAGGACAGAATTATTAAATGAGAAATCTTCCAACATAAATACAATAAGAAAGCACCTTTGTCCAGGATCTGTCAGTTCCCAGAGGAAAGTCTCTATGGCAGCAGAGCACAGGACAGGCTCTGTACCATTGCACAGGGACATCCCCACTGCAACCCACTCCAAGGGGGGCAGGGGGAATTTGCATCTCTTCCTTTCTGCCCCCAGCTTCCAGCTCTGATTTTGTGTCTCTCACTTCCGGACACATCTGATACCATTTAGACATCATTCCTCTCAGGATTTGGCTCTGTTCAAGAGCTGAAAAAAGGCACGTGGCATGTGCAAATTTGCTTGGCACCTCTGCACCTTTTCCTGCACCCCAGAGAGAGCCCATGGATGCCCCTTCTCCCACTCTGCGTGTCCATCTCCCTGTGCTCAGAGGAACAACAGAGATGATTGACCCCATACTCCTGAGACACTGCAGACGTAAAATTCATTGTTCACAGACTGTCAGGCACAGAGATTTTGTGATTTTTTTTTCAGTCTAGAAGGACAGTACCTACACTCATATCTTGCCTGTGCAAATGAGGAAAAAGACCTCCAGGATCATCAAGTCCAACCTCATCCTAACCCTATTACCCTATTTCTGATGACCCACCCCAAACCATGTCCCCAAGCACCACATCCAGATGATTTTTAAACACATTCAGGGATGAAGACTCAACCAACTATGTGGGGAGCCTGTTCCAGTGCTTAACAACCCTTTCTGTATGAAGTTTCTCCTGATATCCAACCTAAATCTCCTCTGATACAACACAAAGCCATTTCCCCTTGTCCTGTCATCTGCCCCCAGTGAGAAGAGACCAACCCCACTCTCAATCAGCTCTTTGGGAAAAGTGCTTAAGAAGAAGATGATGAACCAGATCTACATAGGTTGGCTATTCCAGATATTAAAATATTCTAAATATTTTCATGAACACTGCACAGAAAGTTTTGATTGGGTTTTTTTCTCTTTTTTCTTCTTTTCTTTTTTCCAAATACAGGAAGATTGATTGGACTGTTCACTGGCTGGGTTTGGTACCCAGAGAACAGGCAATACACACTTGGAAACACTGCATCTGCCTTGTCACACAGCTCATGCTCACTCCTGTGTCACTTTGTTTAGCAGCCAGGAGCACAGGTCTGACCCTGTAGTGAGGAATTTGGGCTGAATCCTCTTCCCTTGCTGCTCCTGATCTCAGCATCTTCTATAAATTAAAAGCTGGAATACAAAACTGAAATCAAAGCAGAGGGAAAGCACTCACAGTAACACCCAGGCTACTGTAGGCACTAAGTAACATATCAGGCCCTCAGCTCACAGCTGATAAAGCTGTCACATCACAAGCAGCACATCCCTGCAATATCTTTCCCTTTACCAGCACCATCCTCATTCCTCCAGTTCTGTGTTTAGGACATCATCCACTTGAGGGTACTGCTGGAGCTGCAGGTGCTAACCTTATCTCTAAAAAGCAAGTCCCCTGTGTCACAAAGGGAAGAAGGTTTTATTCCAAATTGTAATGTCAACTTTTTTTAACTGCAATCTGACATTGCTCACACAGACAAGCTGGAGACAGAGCAACTATGCCAAGGAGAGAAAAAAGAGTTCTTAGCAGGATTCACAGAGCAGGTTAAACTTTGAAAGGCATATTTGTATCTACAGGACAGGCTTAAGAAGTACCCAAGAAACCTACATTCCCACAAGACAAGTAATTGCTTTCTGGGGCTATATTAAACTAAACACATTGGCTTTCCTTACACTCTCCTGCACCGGAGCAGCTGCCTTTTCCATTCTTCCTTTCAATGATCAACAGTGGAAAATCTCTGCTACCTTTCCAGTGTTGCAATGCTGCAAAGGCCTCTCCCATGCTTGTCAGCCAGCAGTATCAGAGAGATTGCACTTTATTATTTTTTTTTTTTTCCCTTCTGTTTTTTTTTTTCAGGTCCACAAAGAAAAGGTCAAATACATGGGTTCTAAAGCCTGCACTCTGCCATCCAGCAGCCTGGACAAACAACCTGAGCCACAGAAGACCTGAGAGCAGACAGTGCCTTGGGCTAACCTGCCTGTTCCCATCCCAGCATCAGTAGGCAGTGTCTGTCTGAAAGCTGCTTCTCCTTGCTGGCAGTGTGACATTCATTGCTTACACCCCAAAGTGCTGAGGTTGGAGAGACAAATCCTTTTCAAGACCTGCTAATGCCTCTGCCAGGTCTTGCCTCCATGCACACAGCCCTTCAATGCGCCAAGCCACCAAGGAGAAGGTGGCACGAGGGGACACCTCAGCCAAGCACGAGCCTTTCAGTCCAGGGGGGATCAGATTCCAACATCTGGAATTATCCTGGATTATTTCTTACCAGAGACACACGGCTATTTGCAGTTAATCCACAAATCTCTAAATGGCCTGGTGCTTCTCATGCAGAAAAGACTTCAGTTTTGAAGCTATTCTACAAAAAAATCTCATTAATAAACAGGTTAATGTAGGCCAGTTCAAGCTGCACATTTCTGAACTGCAGTAATGGCTGGTTGTACCCACAGACCCTCCTAAGCTGATGGAAGGGCTCATTCATGAAAAAAAATAAATCAAATATCCCGTTTTGCAAAATTATTGCCTAGAATGATGATACAAATGTAAGTGAGGAAAGACTACACCATATTTTCCCTTTACTAGTCACATGGGAACAATATACTTAATCACCTGAACAAAATCTGTTTTGCATACTGCCCAAACAACTATCAGTACAAGCCCTTCTGCTGCATTGAAAAATTCCTTAAAAATTAAAAATCTAAAACTTCATTAAAAATATGCCTCTGGTTCATAGATATATTTCTGTTCAATCTGTAAGCTAAGGAACTGTATTATTCTCTGTTCAAACCTCTGATTAATACTAATGAGATTTTGATGAACCCAGAAAAAAACATACCTACGGTTGTAAAATGTCTCAGGTAAAATAACAACCTTTTTTTTTTTTTTTTTTTTTTTTAATATGCTTGGATATGAACTTGAAAGATGTCACTATCTTAGCAGAAACAATTTAATGGGATGTGTACGCTCAGGGAACCAAACATCACAGTTATAATTAAAGTTTCATAATCATTTCCATTAGAAAGGAGCTTCCACAGGATTTGACTCAACACAAAAAATTGGCTCCGTGATGATTCTTTGTATGCAAGGTCCCCACATGTGTCAGAAAGAGCAGGTAATCCATCACATTCCACAGTCACACTGGCTACAACAGCAGTGCTATTTAGAATCATAATTTGTCAAGGAACAAGGGTTGGAAGGGACCTTTAAGATCTCCAGTTCCAACCCCCCTGCCATGGGCAGGGACACCTCCCACAGATCAGGTTGCTCAGAGCGCTGTCCAGCCTGGCCCTAAAAACTTCCAGGGATGGGGCTTCCACCACCTCTCTGGGAAACTTGTACCAGTGTCTCATCACCCTCATGGTGAAGAACTTCTTCCTAACATCCAATCTAAATCTACCCTTCTCTAGTTTGAATCCATTCCTCCTAGTCCTATCACTCCCTGACATCCTAAAAATCCCTCCCCAGCTTTCTTGCAGCCCCTTCAGATACCGGAAGGCTGCAATAAGGTCTCCTCAGAGCGTTCTCCTCTCCAGACTGAATAACCCCAACTCTCTCAGTCTGTCTCCACAGAAGAGGTGCTCCAGCCCTCTGAGCATCCTTCTCTGGACATGCTCCAGCACTTCCATGTCCCATATCCATTGTGTAGGGTGGGGTATAATGAAAACCCCAGAAACCCAGCTCAGCAGAAGGGCTGCAGGGCTCACAGCAGAAGCTGCAGGCACTTTCTGGTGGATGGGAGTGACTGCGCCCAGATTGGTGCCTCTGACCTGCTGCCTGGGTCCTCCCAGTGGCAAACAATGTGCACCCTCCTGCCATAAATACACTCACTGCTCCAGGGGAAGGAGGGAGTCCTGGACCTTATTTTAACTTATTTTAAGTATAGAGCACAGAAAAGAACACTGAAAATATCAACAGTAAGAGAGAGATCCCACCTGCCTGGCACAGAAACCAGGTTTGCTCTTGTAGCACAAGGTAAGGGACCCAGGTAAGACTGATAAGCAAGATCAGAGCACTTTACTTTGTAAAGTAAATAGGAAAACCCCCACAATTTCCATTTAACAAAAGTCATTCAATCTGTACCAATAAAAGCATATCCAGGTCGCTGGAGAATTTGCTGTTGACTCAGTCGCTTGCCACAGGCTAAATTTTCTCTGGACAGGTTATAACCAAAAAGGATGCTCAGACCAGGTGGGAATTTACTAGATGGAAGAAGCTGAGGCTTTTCCAATCTCTCTCACTCAGTCCCCCTCACATCTTGCAGCTTTTCAGAGCACCTGGTATTTTGTCACCACACTGCAACTTGAAGGGCATCCTTCATTTACAGCAATCAAAGGCTCTGTGGGTGCAAAGGCAGTATCACTGTTATATCAATCCAGCACTATGTACATTCAAATGTGAAACGTGAAGATATGGAGTGGGAAAAAAAAAAACAAAAAACACCCAGCACTGGACCAAATACTTTGCAAGTCTAAAATCAGAGTCACTCAAGTGTGCTGTGCATCATCTCAGTGTGCAAAGCCTCAGCGGGTGAGCAGAAAGCACCATTTGCAATGGAGATTGGGATTCCAGATAAGATCTGAAAACACAGTTTGGAAGGGTGAATTGCTTATTAGCTCAAATGAAATTAGCTGAAAGCTTTATCAGATTTAAAAAATAATTGAAAATGTATCAGTATTTTAGCAGAGACTATGCACAGAAAAACAAAAATCACAGCAAACAGCATGGCAAATCCATAAGTTCAAGCATACACTGAAGGCCAGAAGTGAAGATTTATCCCATGTGAATAGGAGGAACCAGGTGGCAATACTACAGTCAGGTGAAGAGGGGTGAAAACGTATTTGAGCTTTAAGCAGGGGATGCAAAATTAAGGTTTCACTAATTTATGAGTTGAGGTGCACGTTACACAGTATCTTAGCCCTGGTGAGAGTTCAAGAGGCACTGAGACCACCTTTCACACCAGAATTAAGTTACATTTATGAAGCAGTATTTACAAGATCTTCTCATTAAAAATTCAACCCTCTTATTTAAACTATTCACCATGGTTAATCCTGTCCCCTTCGTAAGCATTTATTGTTGACAGAGTTCTCCCATGCTGCCCAAGAGTGCATGATAATGCAACACTGATGTGATCCTAATGAGTGGGAAACAGGAGCAGAGAAACCCCTGACACCACTGACCCCCATGTCGAGCTTCTGTGGCCATAGGAAAATGACAGAAGCCAAGGAGCCAACCACGTTTAAATAAAAGGGCCAGCACACATCCACCAAGTTGGAAAGCCCACAATGCTGCTGCAATACCCCCAGCTTGCTGCTTCTGATTTTTTTTTCCTGCGGTCACTTCACTCGGCACAGCAAACACACAAGGCTATATCAAACACTTTTCAAATCTACAAATACAGAGCCATGTGGGTGTGTTTTCACTGAATCAGAGGATCATCCAGGTTGGAAAGGACCTCTGAGATCACCAAGTCCAACCCTTGATCCACTGCCACTGTGGTTACCAGACCATGGCACTGAGTGCCACATCAGTCTCTTCTTAAAAACCTCCAGGGAGGGAGAACCCACCCCCTCCCTGGGCAGCCCATTCCAATGCCTGATCACCTTCTCTGGAAAGAATTTCTTCCTAATATCCAACCTAAACCTCCCCTGGCAGAGCTTAAGCCCATGACCTCTTTTCTTACTGAGAGTTGCCTGGGAGCAGAGCCTGACCCCCCCCTGGCTCCAACCTCCTTTCAGGGAGTTGTAGAGAGTGATGAGGTCTCCCCTGAGCCTCCTCTTCTCCAGCCTGAACACCCCCAGCTCCCTCAGCCCTTCCTCACAGGACTTGTGCTGGATCCCTTCACAGGCTGGTTGCCCTCCTTTGGACCCACTCCAGCACCTCAATCTCCTTCCTGAACTGCGGGGCCCAGAACTGGACACAGGACTCGAGGTGTGGCCTCACCAGGGCTGAGCACAGGGGCAGAATCCCTTCCCTGGACTTGTTGGCCACCCTGTTCCTGATCCAGGCCAGGATGCTCTTGGCCTTCTTGGCCACCTGGGCACACAGTTTTGGAGCTGACCAACCTGGCTCATTTCCCCACTGGCCGTGGAGAAGCTGATAATTTCACAGAATCATAGAATTTTCAGGGTTGGATGATCCTTTAAGATCATCTCATTCTGACTCCCTGCCATGGGCAGGGATATCTCCCACTACATCAGGTTTCTCAGAGCCCTGTCCATCCTGACTCCTTTCAGGACCTCCAGAGTGACCCCAAGCTGCAGGATCTCCTGGGTGCCAGCAGCAGCATCAATGTGCAGGGGGCAGATGGAAACCCCAGTTTGTGCTGGCAGAGCTCTATGGCGAGTGCAGGGGCTGGCAGGGCAGAGGTGGCCGATTCAGTTCAACTTTCTGAAACATTAGTTTGCTTTCCTTGTCAGTGGAGCACTTCACAATAGATGTCCCTGAATAATTCATTGAGTGGGCCTTCATGTGTGCATTGTAGTGTTTGATTTTCCAACATACTGCACTAATCTATAAACACTGGCTATAAACATTGCTAGCAGAGAGCTTTACTTTATGTTGCCTTGCTGTTGTTTTTTTTTTAATTTTATTTTTTATTTTAAGTGTTGCAGGAGCCAGGACAGATATTTTACTGCCTCTCTCTTGCAGCAACACCAAATGCTACCACATTAGTGTTATTAACATATGCATTAGCTCAGGCTGATCCGCTCTCCCAGCTGCTGCTGGCAGCTCCCAGTCAGGGGCTGCAGCAGTGAATCAGACAGCGCTAATGAGGGTGTTAATGAACTTCCCGCAGTTGAGCACCGAGCTCTGAGAGGGGCATTAAGAGCAGATCCTGTAGTCTTGGAAAACTGAAATGCTTCGTGGCAACCGATTTTATTTATTTATTTACTTAACTCGCCCGCCACTCGGTGTAAAATTCCTGCTTAGGAGAAGAACTCAGCACACGACAGAGCAATGACAATATTGCAAGCCAGTCTGAATTTAAAAGCAGAGAATTAAAGTTAATTAGGAAACATATTCCAGCTGGACTTTTGCCAGCTCCACTCTGCCCTGTAGAGGGCTACCAAACCCTTACTTGCTTTTCATTATCTATCTCTTTGCTCTCCCCTTTCCTCTATTTTCTCCTTAATAAATTGTTTCTTTCACTTGTATTATTTTAATAACGTAGTTTGTTAATACAGTAGCAGATATTGTTTCTGCAGTTTAATTAAAACTGTTTTCCATAAGTCAGTTGCTCCTACTTTTAATAAAAAAATTTTCTCACCAAAATATTTAAGCATAAAAATAACTGAGGACCCAGGAGAAAGTTGTTTGTCTGTTGTTTGTTTATTTTTAAAAGTCTTCCAACTGGACCAGAAGTGGTTTTCATAGAAGTCTGCGACTGCCCATGGGATATATATGACCCTGAACTAGTGCTGCTGGGAGCCTCATATGTGTCTTTATAAAAGAAAATATAACAACAGCTATGAAAAGATTCAGATAGTGTAAATAAAACCAGCAGTTGGCTATTACTATAGGAAAAAAAACCCCAGTCTTCCACCAATGCAAGCCTTAGGTTAATAATGACAGTTCCATCCTTTGCTGTACACACAGCTCTTGCCAATGTTGAAGTGAATGTTTTTCCATGGTTTTATTCTGCTTCCCCACCCCCCATGAACCAAATGGTCAGGCAACATTTTTGCTCCACTTCTTTTTGATTACATAGCAACCGTGTTGGGCTTGTGTCAAGGGAGATCTCAGTGGTCTGCAGCCTTTCCAAGTGCTCATACCAGGACAGAAGAAAAGGGTCAGAAGAAGAAATGCTGATCAATTTCTCTCCTGTTGATTTTCTCTTGCAGACTTATCTGCATACAAACATCTGGGTTTTTTGAGTTCCTGCTTCTAAAAAATAGCTTTCATAGATAATGATGCTCCCAAAGTCATAGGATTTGTCCTCAAACTCATTTGCAGTCTCTGGCTGCCCTTGGTCTCCATTGCCCAACTTTGATGGCCTTTCCCACCCAGCAGGTTTGGGGGACAGATTGCACTCAGCTAAGTGTCCCTTTCTTTGTAGTTTGTTCCACACCAAGATACTGAACCCAAAGGCAGCTCTTGGTGCTGAAAAGAGGGAGGCAGCAGCAGCATCCATTTAATCCTCACAGCCATGGCTATTGATCTCACCAAGGCTAGAGCCAGACTCATGAGTCTTCCAAAGCAAACCACCATGCTGCCTTCTCACCAGCCAGCCCCCTGCATTAATTTACTTTAATAATTTTCACAGCTACTATGAGCTACTGAAGAAGTTACAAAATCTCCAAAGCAAAGTGGCACAAGAAAGTATCTTGAGGCAAATTTCCTCCTGACATCAGGAGGCTACAGCTCAGCAGGAGTCTTGCCCACAGCCCTGCTCCACCTCTTTTTCTGAGAATTTTTGTGCACTGGCAGGACCTTGCCAAGACAAGGGAACACTCCTTCTCCTTACTCCCTGTGCTCATCATCACCCATTGCATGACGACTTGGACAGCACACAAGTCTGACAGCTGCTGTGGAAGTCAAGCACAGGGTTTATTTAGCACCCTGCAGTGTATGTAGCAGCTCAGCAGCTCCTGGCCATCATTCCACTCATCAAACTTAACAGGAGTCTGAGGACAGTGGCTTGGTGAGAGATAATGTAAGGCAAGGCAAGGCATGGGATTTTGAAGAGCTGCAAGCACAACACTGCTAAAAGCCACATCACACTACTGGACAGGGACAAATACACCCCCTGTCAATGCAGGGGCATTTCTCTGTTTTCCAGGTCACAGCTTTGAGAGAAGCAACCCCCTCCTTGCATACAGCTATCACTATGCTATTTGCTCTGCCAGTGCTCCTAGACATCCTTAGGCCTTGATATTTCACTACATTACTCACAGTAGAGCAGTGGCTGGGTGGTTTACCAGCCACAGTATTTTTCCCTTCTCCCGTTTTCTAGCTCCTGCTATATGAAAAAAAAAACAAACCTCCATTATGGCAAGGCCATAAACAGTTCACCAATCTTGCTGTGGTCACCCTCATACAAGTGAGCTGAAGATAAATGATCATAAGATCTGGCCCCAACACATCAGCATGTTGAAAACATTTGTTCTGCAGTTCTCTTTTGAAGTTTTGTCCACAGAACTTGCTGTGCCATACTGGGTTTATTGAAGATGAGAAAGTTCCTTGGCAGCAGAGTAGACTTTTAGGTTAGGATACTCCTTTTGGATGCTGTGACCTTCTAGCCAAGTGTGAGGCTGTTGGTTATCTGGAGCATCCATTTCACAAAAAAACTCTTCTAAACAGTAGTATTAATATTTTCAATCTTACAGAGTTTTGCTAAATAGAAAATATTCTACCCCCCCCAAGTAGCTCAGCCTCTTTGATTTTTTTTTTTTTCCTGTTTCATTTAATCACTGGAAAAATTAATTCCTCGCTCTCCTTGCTGTAGAATCACAGACTGATGCTGTGTCCCCCTTCTGCTGCCAGCAGAAATTTAGCTGCCATTTCCACACTGACAACTCAGATCTACTCCTTCATTACAGACCCATCTCCATGTGCCCCAGCAAGAGGCTCAGCCTGTCACCCTGATGCACCTCTGGATGTCCAGCTGACAGCTTGCAAGCAGTTTGACCAGAGGAAAAGCTGAGGCCCCCCTCTCACCACCAACTCTTTTCCTGATCTTTTCAGACCCTGCCACATCACTGCCCATCTCTGGCCCACTCAGTGTCCTCTCCTGCCTCCATCTTAACCTGGCCTTTATCCTCACCAAATTCTTTGGAGCTCTCAGTATACAGCACACACTGCACTGATTTCTTCTTTCACCTTAACAAATGTTCCTGTGCTTCACTTGCACCCACTGAGAGTGCTCAGCATTCCCTTTTCCCAGGCTGCTGAGATGAACACCCACTTCTCCCTTAAGCTACATAAGAGAGGGGGATGCCAAGTGAGAACACAGTTTTCAGCCTGTTCCCCCTCAACACGGACTCCTCATTAGCAGATGAGCCATTGGTGTCCACACCTGCTCTGCCCATAGCATCAGGGCTTGCTTAAACTCTTTTTGATTTCAATTAACAATTCATGCTCTGTTCCAGCCATCTCCTCACACTGTGACCATCTGCAAAACTGAACTCAGCTTATTCCAGAAACCTTTCAAATCCCTATAGAAAGTTCTGCAGTATTTTGTTGCTTACATTCCTTTTTTTAAACCCATTGTTGTACTTAAAACATGGCACAACATGACTGGGGCTCCTATCAGCTTCAGTGCTGCACATTTGTAACACTGTCACTCTTTACCATTGAAATGAAAACAGCACAAATGTACTTCACAGAAGTGAATCAGGGCCCACAAAGCATCTCCTTGAAGCCCACTCACTCCCTTTCCCTAACAAGCCTGTGCCAGGGCACAGAGAAAATCCACTGTGGCAAAAATCCATGCTTTGTGGTGGATTAGTCCATGTTTTTCAGAACTAACTTTAGTGTCAAAATCCCTCAGCTGGGCTCTTACACAAAGTTTACTGTTGCTGCTTGGTCAGGCTGCAGAGGGCACAGAGCAGATACTAAAGAACTCAAAAGTGGCATCAAACAGAAATGCCCAAAACACATGAATTTGGTCTAGTATGCAATGAAACAAGTTGTACCTGCATTAAAAAATCCAGTGTTTAAGGTCTGAGAGATTACTTTCCAGTTTGGGACCTAAGCACGCATTGGGCCATCCTTTCTTCCCCTACAAAAATGGAGATGAAAAATAACTGGTTTATTCCTTATTTCTATTTCATGCTCAACAAACTAAATCTGAAGTTGGCCATCTGGTTCAGAGAGTTAAGTGGATCATATGGAAAAGTACTCAGAATGTCAAGTCCTGCAAAAACATTATCTCAACGGCATTTTTCCTCCTAACACTACTCCCTTGGCTAGAAGGAAAACAGACTCCAACATCAACAAATAAAGACTTTGCTAAAGGGACTGGAACATTTGGGGAATCTGGGGCTCATCTCCATCAATGGCAGGAGAGCTGTCAGTTCACTGTACTTCCACACTTACCATTTTCTTCCCTATAATTAAACTGCTCATTCATATCTAGTGCTGACACAGCCCAGAACCAGCAGCCTCACACATCTGCACAACAGTGGCACAGAATGTATCGCAGAGGCAACTGGCACATGTCACAGATCATAGAATTTTCAGGGTTGGAAGGGACCTTTAAGGTCATGTAGTTCCAAGCCCCCTGCCATGGGCAGGGACACCTCCCACAGATCAGGTTGCTCAGAGCCCTGTCCAGCCTGGCCTTAAAAACTTCCAGGGATGGGGCTTCCACCACCTCTCTGGGCAACCTGTGCCTGTGTCTCATCACCCTCATGGTGAAGAACTTCTTCCTGAATTCCAGTCTAAATCTATGCTCCTACAGTTTGAATCCCTTCCTCATATCTTATCACTCCCTGACATCCTAAAAATCCCTCCCCAGCTTTCTTGCAGCCCCTTTAGATACTGGAAGGCTACAATGAGGTCTCCTCAGAGCGTTCTCCTCTCCAGACTGAATAACCCCAACTCTCTCAGTCTGTCTCCACAGGAGAGGTGCTTCAGCCCTCTGAGCATCCTTCTCTGGGCATGCTCCAGCACTTCCATGTCCCTCCTGTAAAAGTGGCTCCAGAACTCCAGGTGGGGTCTCACGAGAGCAGAGCAGAGGGGGAGAATCCCTTCCCTCAACCTGCTGTGTGGCTCCTCTTGATGCAGCCAAGGATCCAGTTGGCTTTTTGGGCTCCCAATGTATACTGATGGCTCGTGTTGAACTTGCAACAAAACTCATGCAACAGAGCTCTGGTAAAAGTTGAGGCAATTATTGACTGGGGACACAAGATAGGTCCAACTGGCACGAGTGAGACCCTCCACTTTTACTCCTGCCAACAGAAGCAGCTCTGTGCCATGCTGTGTTTCCCCCCACACTGGGGGGAATTCAGTGCTCCAATGCAAATAGCTTTATTACACACAATAGTCAACAGGATGCACAAAAGCTTTTTAAGCCTACATAAATAAACTGCATTTCTAGATTGCACATCCTTCATGCAGAGGATATTTTCTGAGCTTATATGCAGTTTTATATGGATTTCTTTCTACTCTCACATTTTTTCATCTGCTTATTACACCTTTTTTAAAATAGAAATTAGTTTTGGGACCACTCAGTATTAGATTCTGCTGACAGTCACAACTAGAGCACTGTGTTCAATGCAAAACGAATTATTCCTTCAGACTACTTGTTTATAATGTTTACAGAATAATCATTGCTGGAATTTCCACATTATGGTACAATCACCATAGTTCAACTTAATTTCTGAGACCTCTTAGACTAGGGAGAACTAGGTTCTTGATTTGCCTTTTAGAATTTCAAAAAGAAGACTTAGAATCTAGTAATCTTTTTCCTGTTATTTAGCTGCTGTTGTGAACTCTGAGAGATGATGAATGAAAGAAGAAGAACAGCTTTTTGCAAGGTGATGGTTTTCTCCCAGTGGGGAGTGGAGGTCTTTCCTCTCCTGACTGTACCAGTGGCAGATGCCAATTACATTCAATTAGTCTCATAGGATTAATTTTAAAACTAGAGAGAGAGGTTTGGGCTTATTTTAGCAGCCCACTGCTTTTTCCATTCCACCTGTCAATCAATCGATCAGAAACCTGGGAGTGAAAATTCTGGATTTTCAAAAGAAAAAGAGTAAAACAATTGCTTGGTAAGAAATTGCTTTCTGTATTGCTTGAAGTGTCTACCACTATGGGAAGGAGCAAGCAGTAATGATTAGTTTCTGGTCTTTTTGTGGACAAGGCTGTGCGAACACCTAGTGTGTGCAATGGCAGCTTGCTGTCCTTAATCATAGAGTAACCTTGAATATTATATATCCTCTAACACTTCCAATTCTAAGCAGCCAATATTTTTTGGAAGCACAGGTTTCAGAAATGAAATTAGTTATATAGAAAGGAGAGATATGGCCAATGTCCTGTGAGTGACTAAAGCCATCTAGTCCCCAGTTTTCATCTTAAAGTAGGTTAAATAAAAAGGTGCCCAGAAATATTCTTATCCCTGTGCATTTACAGTGTGAAATGCTTTTTGAAAAATAACGTTGTGTCAGAAGAATACAGGATTTCTCTGTCCTCAGTGCAGTTCAGCAATTCAGAGATAATTACTAAATATAATATGTAGGAACATAGCACTAAAGGGATGTATAGGTCAAGGAGCCTTGTCCCTTGATACCGGAGACAGCCACATCACACAAGCCCTTTAATAAACTGATTAAGATCCATCTGCCCCCAGAATCCCAGTGAAAGGCTCTTCCAGAACCTCACCTTTTTAGTGATTAAAGAGCTGCTTCTAATTTCCATCTGAAATTTATTCACGACCAGTTTATTACCAATTTGTTCCTGTGCCAGCACTGTCCTCTAGCTGAACGAGCTCCCTCCTCTCCCTGGTGTTTACTTCTCCGATGTATTTATAGACAGCAATTCCCATCCCCTCTCCACTTTCATTATGCTGGAATAAATAAGGCAGCTATTGTGATACCCTCATGCACCCAAACCACACCATCCCTGTCTTCATTGTTGCCGTGGAAGTCCCTTTCCTGAATGCCCCTAAAGTCCCCACCATGCCACTCAAGCTCATCTTGGACCATCTTTGCCTCATTGCTAAGAAGCCTGAAGGAAACCCCTGTACCTGCACCTCTGCTCTCTGCAAGACCTGAGCTCACAGCAGACATGCTTGCCATGAACCCCTCCATCTTCTCACTATGAGAGCCAAGTGCATTATTTAAATAAAAAATTATAAACCTCAAAGATGATGGTTGGCACACTTGTGTGAAAAGGCACAAAAAAAGTGAAAAGTTACAAAGGCTTCTCAAGCCTGGGACACTTGGTGCCAGGGTCACACAGGAGCTGCACAACCCCTCCAAACTCAGGTGCCCAATCCTGGTGTGGTGGGACACTGTGGGATGTCAAGGGCATGGGAGGACATGGGGAACCATGAGGTTACCTTAACTCCCAGTCTGAATTGAACTGAGGTCAGATCCATGGACTTGGTCCCTTGGGAATCCAATAAAGGGATTTTTCTTCCCCCCAAAGTCCCTTGAAAAAGTGAATTCCAGAGGACACCACACCTCCAATATCTCACGAACTTTTCCAAGCTTTTTCCTCAGCTTTTTCCAAGCCTCACTGAAGAGAAAGATATTTCTTCTCTGCATGGTAGTGCAGTGGTCGTAGGATTGGCTGGGGTACAAAATTCCCTCGTTTAATTGTGGGATTTCTAGCTCACATCACTGCCATGGGGAAACCAAACTTACACACCCATGGGCTCTTCTGAGCTAAGAAGAATCTGCATGAACCAGGCATCAGAAAGATGAAATTCAGTAGGGCAGGAGGAGGGTGGGCTTAGCTCTATTGCTCAGGCCTCACCAGGATTCAGTCACAGCTTGTGGCTGCTATTCCTATATTAGTAAACATAAAAGGATGTTGATTGTTATCAAACATCAAAGGAAGCACCACACCCCATTAAAGCCTCCAGTCTGAACATTATCATCTGTATTGCACCCTCTTGCAAATCAAAAAGGTAGTTTTCAATTAAGCCATGAATACCACCTATATTCCTTTCTACACTGTCTTCACAGGAGAGCTCTCCATAGGTCTTGTTCAGAACCCAGATTCCTATAGCTCTACCCAGGCTTTTTTACTCAATAGAGGAGCATGATAAAACTTCAAGAAGTCCATCTAATTTATCCCCTATTGCTCATTTACCTCTGAACAAAACAAAACAAAGGGAAGAAACTGCCTTTCTGGATTTTAGAGATCCTCAACAAGACCCTTTGTGCCCTGTCACTTTCCCTTTTCTCTAAACTTTTAAACTGGAAGCCTTTAACATTGCAACCTTAAGCAAAAATAAAGGAAAATCCAAGTCAAACCCAGTCAGACAGTGATAGAGACAAAAGGACCATGCACAGTTCCAATGAACTCCTTCCAGTACTTGTAACAGAAAAGGCCTTCAGTGGCCTCAGAAAAAATCATTGCTCTAACCTCCAGGCCAGATACTCTAACAAAAGAACTGAGCTGAAAGATTTAATGGGTCACATCCTTGCATGCTGGGAAAAATTTGCTATTCTGTACTTAAGAGGACTGTAGCATCAAGTGGAGGATGTGGAGGTGAAAGATTAGGCAGTGGAAATTGGTACAGTGACAGCACAGCTACTTCTGTAAAGATTTCCTCAGCTCCTTCTCTGATTCCTGTTATTAGTAATGTAGCACCAGGAACGTCAAGGGCACCAAAGCTCACCTGCACCTGAATGTTACAGTTCATTGGTGATGTCTTTGAAATCACCACTATCTGTAATATTATCTGCTCCTCACACACTGGTTCTTTGAGGCTGATGGTTGGGTTTTTATTGTTATTATTTTCCCCCCTCTTCTCAGAGGCATTTCAAGTTTATAACTAACTGAGCAGGCAACAAAATAAGTTGTTTAAAGTATAATATTAAAAATTACATTAAACAGGTCAATATTTTCTGGAAATAACCTGGGTCCCACTGGGACCAAGAGGATTCTCTATCAGGGGTTTGTTTTCTTCACTCTCGACCTTGGAATAAACCATGTATAAACCCCTAAGTTTTTATAGAGATATATGTATAGCTTTAAATAAAACGTTTTTTCTCCCCAGGAAAAAATCATTCAGTCTCAGGGGAAATTTCAGACATAGCCACAAAGACGCAGCCTCAAAATAGGCAATAGTATGCAAGTTCAGACTGGGTCACAGTCTTGGCTCTGGTGTTTGCCTTCAACAATATCCCTACGACCAAATTACTGGTAGAGATGGTTTTCTTTTGAGGGAATAAAAGGAGGAAAGTTGGAGGGAGTTCATCCAAGTGCAGAAGAAGAGAAAAATACTGATATTTTGAAATGGAAACTGGAAAGAAAAGAAGTATTTAATCTAGGTATACCTGCTGTTTTGCCTACTTTATTATGTGTTTCCATTTCTAAGCTTCAATCTAACATCCACATCTGCAAAGAAACATTTTCTATCTTCAAATAAAAACATGTGTAAATTGTTCTTGCTTGTCCCCAGCTCCATGTCAGTCACAGAGTACTTCTGACAACCAAATATACCCAAACATCACAGATTGTACCTGAGCTGTCTGCTGAAGTCTCTAAGTTCACTTTCTTCTCAAGCACAGATGCCACTGCTACATATTAATAACCCCAAATACGTAAAATCCTTTTTTTAAAAATAGTTTGCAACCCTTATTTTTCTACCCCCACCCTCCACATTTTCCTTCTCTACAAAAAGATGAAACAACTAAAAATTCTAATTCATACCCCCTTTTACTTTGAATATAAGTATTCAAAAGTAAGTTTTTCAGCCTTAACATCTTGCTTTAAGAAGTTTAGGACAACAGCAATTTGTGGCCACAGTAGCTGATCCCTCAGACAGTTAAATTTCACAGAGCCTTCAGAAAATGCTACCTGTGAAGAAGGACAAGCATCAGCATTTCAGGGAAAATATTAAAATATTCACCTTAAGGTCATTGGCAACAAAACTATTTCAGTGCTAAAGGTCAGCATCTCAGTAACAAGGAAAATTCAATAATATTCAGGTAAGGAGATGGACACCAGCAACAGCTGCTTGGGGGAATGTGTCAGCGGGACCGAATTCAAGTCTCAGCATCACACTCAAAAGGAAAGTAAGGTTTTAAAGAGCATTTTTGGGTTTATGTGAATATAAAAAACCAAGACCAAACAAAAGTTGAAAGGCAGCTGGTTTTTTATCACCTACTTCCTTAAAACTGTCTGCAGCAGGCAGTGCCCATAAGCCCTCTGAGACCACACATCACTTCACATCTCTTAATGGACTGGAGGAACCTTCTTTTACACGCTGGATTTGCTACAGATAAATAAAGATTAGGGATTTGGTTTCTCCACAGCACTTTCCCCTAAGAACATGGTTTCCAAAACCTCTAATATGCATTTTTAGATTAAACAGCTCCTGTCTAGATGGCCTTCTCTCATCAGGCTGTGAGGCAAGGATCTGTCCACAAAAGAAAGCCACACTGAAGAGTATAATACAAAAATAGAACGTTCTTCACAGATTGGCATTAAAATTACAGAGAATGACCCCAAATTCTGATGAGAACTTTGATACAGGGAGGCTACTGTTGGTTAAGGTTTGGTTTGCACACTAACACTTTCTGTAAGCACAAAATAGTGCTTAAAATACTGTACAAAGCTTCAGTATACAGAGGAACCTGCATGTGAAAATATTCAGTTAAGATCTGGGTTTTTTTATTATTATTTAGAATGACTTCAAGTAACTTTGATACTTCAACAATGCATTTTCTAAACAATTTGCTTGATCTAAACTGGTAGCATTACGTTACAAAGGAACACACTGATACCAATGCCACTGATACAGTTTTTATGCATTTAGCTTTGTTACAGCCTAACTCCTTCCATCAAGCAATTAAGGCCATTTGTAAATGTGCGAAGTTAATGTAGAAATTTTAAAATTTAGGCTAATGGGCTCAATTATAATACATTCATGGTCAGTAACTACATCAATTTCTCCATCCTTTCTTTATTTTGAGGTTCAGTGTGGTAACAGACTCCACCTCACAGTGGTGATGGTGTGGCAGAATATGATCCTTAGAGTGGTTGAGAAAGAAGTAGGCAAGAGAGGCTGGGAAGGACCAGCTCCCTCTGCCTGGCAGGAACCCACCAGCAAACCTCACCCCACAGTGGGTTCAAGGCCCCCAGCAGTATCCCACACCCCCAGCTGCATGTCTCCTTTCTGTGGGCAGGTGGAGATAATTCAGATGTCAGATAATTCATTGCCTCCTGTTGATGAAATGAGTTGGGAGTGTGCAGCTTTCACACTTAGGAAGAAATTCTTTACAGAGAGGGTACTCAGGCATTGGAATGGGCTGCCCAGGGAGGGGGTGGATTCTCCCTCCATGGAGGTTTTTAAGAAGAGACTGAATGTGGCACTCAGTGCCATGGGCTGGGAACCACAGTGGCAGTGGATCAGGGCTTGGACTTGGTGATCTCAGAGGTCCTTTCCAACCTGGATGATTCTATGAACATATTCTATGATTCTATGACCTCCAGCATGATAAGCCTGCTGTCATGTCAGGACTTGGAGGTAGTGACAGCTATCCCCTCCCAGCATCCTTCTCTGGGCACACATGGCCATGGGCACACATGGCCATGACTGGGGATCCTAAAAGCACAAGCAGATCAACACCTCCTCTGCTGCACTCCTGGCTGTGTGAGGACCCACACAGTGCCTGGGCCACATCCCAGGCAGGCTTGTGAAACCTCCTTCTAAAGCACTTCTATTTAAGCTGACTATTCTTTTTTTTTTTTGTTTGTTTGTTTGTTTGTTTGTTTGTGCTCCTTCTCTTACCTGGAGTTTCTTTGTAGATCCAAAGACCTTGGTGATTTTCCTCTCCTAAACATATCTGCTTTTTCCCAGACTGAAGTCCTCAAAATCCTTTTTGTGGTGTCACCCTGGGTTACTGAGGGAGTGTTTTGAAGTGAGTGGAGGGTTTCAGCTTCAGAGGCTGAACAGCAGGAGATGATTAACACTTAGGGAGCAAAGCTGTTTATTGTGTTTCAAACAGTGCAGAAGAGTTTGGTTTTTAAATTGCCTCTAATTAGTATAATGTACTTGTGTGTGCATGTGCACACCTGAACTTTACTTCACAAGCACCAAGGTCCTTATCAGACTACTGAGCAGAAGCACCAAAATCCACACTGTGAAAGATTGGCTGCTTTTTTCTTCTACAAATAAACACTCAGGTGGTCTCCCTGGGTGAAGAGGACACAGGGACTGTGCTTACCAATTCCCAACACTTATCTTCAGGCAAAGGGAAATGCAAACAGAAGGCTAAACCTCCTGTGGGAGCAGGCACAAAACATCAATGAAACCTGCCTCCTCCTTTCTGCATTTCATATTTGTTTCCGAGATGTTTTCCTCCAGGGATTTTGAAGCAGTATTTGCCTCTTGCTGCTCTGAGGAACAAGTGATGCAGCAAAAGCAAAACTGGGGGCTTGGATGTTCCTCTGCTCCCCAGCTAAACCCAGGAAAGGAATTTCAGGGTGCAATTTGCCTATAAAGGTGGTCCTGACTGAGGAGACACATGGGTGTGTGCAGGTAGCTGGGACACACACTGAGAACACTTGGTTCTTTTTTTGCATTTCTTTCATCCTTGTTTTGCTTACACTTAAATTTGATGCTGTTCAAGAAGGGGTGCTCTCTCTGCAACTTCACACCAAGGACTACAGACCACAAATGTCCCCAGAGTATAACCCTGGGGGCATCAGCCTGCACTGCAGAGAGGCACACCAACACCTTGGACCAGGCAGAGGAATGGGAGCCTGAGAGGTCTGATCCTAATCCCAACTACTGCTGCAGGGCAAGAGGCAAATGTTGCTCTTGTGTTCACATCTTCCTAAGCATCAGGATAGCTTGGCATGCCTCTGGTTACTCAGCTATGGCTGCATCCATGGTGACTGAGGAAGGAACCCTGGTGTTGAACACCAGATACTTGAAATTAACTGAAGCTTGCTTAACAACAAACTTCAGCTGTTTTTCATCAGATCCCTTCTCTATATTTTTCTGAAGTTTCTGGAGGGAGAATCAGAACCAAAACCCTTATCCACAATAGCTGCAGGGTGTTTGTTAGCAACAACATCTCTAACCTATGCTACCACATGCATAATGAGAAGAGTACAGCAATATCTCACCAACAATAATCTGTGCAGCTTAAAATATCTTTCCGTAAGCAACAAACCATCGACTGTATCTACCAGCCCTACAGGTACCTGATAAGAAGCAAATTAAAATAGGAGAGATCAAAGAAATGGGAAATTATACTTATCTGGCTCCTATTCAGTGAAGTTTTTTACTCAGACTCACTGGAGACTGATGCTTAAATTGCTACAAATGGAACTGCCATAAAGACAAAAGAGATTATTAAATCTGTGCCAATCATTCAGATACAGGACCAAAGCTCTGCACTACGAAAGCAAATTTCATGCAAGAGAGAGTGAGTGAAAGATATGAACCAAATGTAACATTAAGACTTAAAATACCTTTAGATATCCACTCACATCATCTGGAAATCTATTTCAGATATGGTACCTAAAATGACAACAACTTCAAAGCATTTAAGGGAAGAAGGCACAATCTAAACAGCGTGATCTATAACCGTGTATTGCAACATGACAAAGCAACCATGCCTCCTAAAAATAAAAAATAAGAAAAAATCCCATTGGAAATGGTGTATAAAATCACCAAGACCTGGATTTATCCACAGAGACATCAGAGGTCACCCAGTTGTAACTCTCATTCAAAGTGTGACTATTGTGGGGACAGTTGTCCCTACCCAGACATGTGAGTGTACAAGGTCCAGAGCTATCACAAATGGAGATGGTTAAACAGAGCCATCCCTTCCATTTAGTGGAGGAAATTATGACACGTTAGACAGGTTCATGTAATGCAGAATTGATGATCACAGGCTGAATAAATGCAGGAGACAAAAAGGCAAGTTGGAAGTCAGAGAGAAATGACAACTGGCAAAACCTCCTGGTTTTATACCTCTGAGTCTAAATACTGGAAAAGGGCCATGGATTGAGAGACAAGTATCTTTACTGACTTTAGGAATAAAATATTTTTTTACTGGAAATAAAAGAAGGAAAAAATATTCTGAGTCTAGCATGAGGAATCCCTCCAGGCTTCATATATGCTACAGAAATAAAGTAGACATCGCGGGTAGGATTTCACATAAGTTACATTTCCTCCTTTGAGAGAGACCTGAAGAATACAGAACATCTGTACAGCTTTATAGTGATATTATCCTCTGTTCTTAATGGCTTCTAATTATCCTAATGATCCAGTCTTCTCTGAGATTGAAGAAGCACTACATGATTAAGGTATGGCTGAAAAAGTCAAATTAAAATGAAGAACCAAAAACAATACAGCACATCTTCCTTCACTGTCAGACTGCCCAGTACAATTACAAAGGCAGCCTCTATATCTGGGCATCTTCATTTGGGAAATCTGGGTCCTGAACAGCCATCCTATTGGCCAAATTTGGAGGTGACTTCTCTTAGGAGAAGTGTGTAAAATTCTGATTAAGCCTTTTTTGTTGTTCTGATGAAGTCAAAGCCCTGTGATCTCTTCTCCCACACTGCTGCACACCCTCTGTGACTGATTTTGGCCCAGCATCCTCCCAGGTTTGGAGCCTGCCAATACCCACAGCAGGCAGCACGCATGCACTGCAGGGGCAGTAACACAACCACCTGTTGCTGCCTTTTTATTGCCCAAACACACAGAGAGTTTGGAAACTGAAAACTATGGTGCCACACATGCAGCTTCAGGGCTGGTGAGTACAGCAATTATTTAGCCTATGGACCCTAAGTGGTGTCCAGAGCAGCACAGACAGCTTTGTGCTCTGCAGTACTAATCATAAATCTGACTAAAATAAATTAATGCTATCTTTTCAACTGTATCAAATGTGTAGTTATTGCTTTACAGCTATATCATAGGTCTTTTATCCAGGGTAGCATCAAGGTTAAGATGATTAAGTAAGTAATTGCATTAACAATGATAAATGTTAATGATGATAGAGAGGAATTTTGGATACATTACACAGAAGCAGGTTATGCTGAAGGGCTAAAAATAACTGATGTTATGTATAAGAGTCAAAAACATCCACCAGGACTTAAAGAACTGCCTTTCCAACCCACAGTTAAGTCATCAGTTTTACCTTAGAGATGTGGTACATTACTACAGCACAACATCAGATCACATTCTCAGACAACCAAATGCAGCCACTTGGGTTAAATGATGGAGCTTTAAGGTGTATCCCAGGTCTGGGGAGCCAAAGTGGGCATGGACAGAGATACTCAGTGCTGCCCAGCACTCCCTGTCTGCCCTCTATGCCCCTCAAATCTTGAGCCTCATCTGTTCCAGAACCTGTCTTTACTTTTACAGGGGTTTTCACCAGCTGCCTCAAGCCTCACCCTTCCTTTCCTGCACCAGCAGTGATCCCCCCCCCCCCACTTTCTCATCTCTCCTGTGTGACTGTGGGGAGGGAAGAGGCAGGGGCAGGCATCAGGTGTCCCACTCAGTGGGTAGAGAAGAGAATTGAGGTGAGGAAGAGAGAGAGTCTCCAATTCCTTTTCTTTCCTCTCCACTGAACACAGCTCTGAGGTGTGAATTGTTTTGTGCACATAGGGGTCTCAAATTTTTTACCACCGCCTGCTTGCACTTGAAGGCAAACGGGGATCAGTTCCAACATGAGAGGAAAAAAAAAAAAAAAAGATGTACAAACAAAAATAAGGAAACATTAACATTTAAAAGCCTGTGGTCCTCAAGCTCAAGTGTCCCAGCTGGAGAGAGCCAGTGCTGGCTGGGATCAGTCAGCAGCATTTGCATGCTGGCCAAAGCCTTGAGAGGAAAAGTCTTCACTCAGCAAAGCTCTTTCTAAGCAAGTAGGCCAGGAACTGCAAAAGGCTGGGGAAGGACTTTAAGGTTAGGTTAATTTACTTGTTATTTTTAGCCCTCAGCTCTTAGCAGTCTATTCCCAGAGTTAGCTTCAGCCAATTCTTATCTGAAGGAGGATCTGTATTAACAGTGAGTCCAAGTCTTGAAGCAGAGTAAGCTGCCAGGTCTGATCTCTGGCCAGGCTGCTGAGGCCATGGCTGGGACCTCAGGGACAAATTCAACCCCAGAGAGAGGTGCAAGGTCCCTGGGACTTCCCCAGGAGCACACAGGCACAACTTAAAGAACTTACAGATTGCTGTACACCTGCTTGATGCTGCGTGTTACAGAGCTTATCACTCAGCAGTTGTTGGGAATGTTGTGGTAGAGGTCTTGGAAACAAATCCAATCATTCTGAAAGCAAAGTATTTCCCATGGTTAATGTTGCATTAGAAACTCCAGGCTTGCATTATTCAAGATTCCCCCCTGCATTTTGGTGCTCATATAAGTTTATTTAGAAAGAAGGAGACTGCAACTTTCTGCAGTCATGTGTGACCAAAGTGCTTTAGCAAGGCAACTTGAACTGAATGCAAGGCTCCTAGCAATGCACCCTCAAATGCTCAAAGCTGATTCAGGTTAAAAGCATTAGGGAAGGAGGAAAAAAAAGCCAAACAAACCCCACCTAATGTGTGTACACTAAAATGCTGACTTCCAGCGCATTCAGAACTTAAAAACATGGAACCAATTTTCTCCAGAACCTGGAACTCCCTAGTGAGGGCTATAAAGAAGCTAATTTGACATTGCTAGTTCCAGCCAGCTTAGACTTATGAGTGTGCACATATTTTATTCTGAAGATATGGGAAAAACATATTTTCCCGATGCTTGCATAAATCAAAACCAGCTGAACCAATTTTGCTTAAATTAGAAAGAGAGAGAGAGGAAGGAAGGAGGGGTGAGAAAGGGAAGAAGAAAGGGAAAGAGGGGAAAGGCTAAGTGCAAAATCTTCAACCTATGGGGGCAAAACAACCAAAATCCCAAACAGTCAGGAAATATTTGTGCACTCAGCATTGGCAGTGAAATAATGCACCACTTTGTATTCTTTTATTTTAGAATGAAAATTTTAGAAAGCCATTACTTGAGCTAGTGCCTTACATGCTATACTAAATCTTCTCCTATTCTTACATTTAGTTATTTCCTCTTCATTTCTCCCCCTTCCCCTCCTGTACTATCGAGCCTCCTTACCTCTCTCTAGCTCCTGTTTCATTTTGCCATTCATATAACTGTGTATTTGCAGGACACAGGTATAAAAGTCAACTCTCACCCCAGCACTTGATGCATATCCAGCCTCATCCATCCCTACCACAGCCCTGCTCTCTGGCAGATTTTCCAGGTGCCATTCGGGACCCTCTGACTCCAAGGCTGCCAATGTCCCCACCAGTGCTCACGATTTGCAGCTGCACTTCCAACATCACCTAAACTTTCCTGTGCTTTTTCAGAGGCAGGAGCTGTAACTCTCAGCTGTGGGCACAGGGTGTGAGCCCTCATTTTGTCTCACCTTCCACAGGCAGGAGCATCCCTCATCCTTGGCTGTGCTGCTGGGAGTTATCCCTCTGCCTCTTCCCCCTTCCTCTCCCTTTGCAGCACCACAGAACCCAGTTTGGAGTCCCACAAACCTGGCAAGTGAGTGGCACTGCATAGGACCTGCAGGTGGGTTTTTCACGCTGCTTTTAAACCAAAGATCCAATTACTCCCATAAATCCAATACTAGCTGGAAAGCAACAGCAGGGAGAGGCTAAACTTCCCAGAGGGAAGAGTCTACTGGCCAGTACATCATCTGTGCCACCCAAACAGCCTGCTGCTGCCTGCAGAGACCTGAAACATCCAGGACAGAGAGAAAGTCCTGTCTATATTTTTAATTTTCCTTCCCCTCGCTTTGATGTTCTGTTCCCACTCCCACCTCATGTTCACTCCTCAGGAAAGCTTTCTGCCCCTCAGCTCACCAATCATGCCCTTCTTCTCCTCTCAGAGCAACTATAAACTCCAAAGCAGTAAATGCTGAGGATACAGACAAGTGCAGAACGCAGTAAGAACACAGAAGAAGTCTAAACTTCACCAAACCCTACTCCAGCACTGCCACCACCAGCAGGTGTCACAGCCTGAAGCTTCTGAGATGCTCTGGTGTGCCCTCTTCATTCCCAGTAGAGCCCACCCCATGAAAGTCTGCAGTGTTGCTTCAAAATCTGACTTTTAACCTTCCCTGAACCCCATCCCAGCTCCCTGAGGGCTGGACAGTGGGTGCTCTGGGGGTGCCATTTGCTGTGGTCCAGCTGTAGCACCAAGAACCCTGCAGGGTTCTGTGGCCACCTCTACGTGTAGCCCCTGCCCCAAAGGGGGAACAGCCTTGGGCACACTGAGACTGCTCCCTGTACATGTCAGCCCCAATCTGATGGTAATTTACAGTTGACATCTACAGCATCTGTTTAGCTAGTTTGTTTATAAACAAATCTGGAATACCCAAATTACACCAACCCACCCAAATTTTAGGGAGCTTAATACATGAAATGTAAAGCAGGGAGTAAATGAAAAATTAAGTGATGGTGACCATCAGTTTTCACCATGCAGAGCCAGTTTCATAATAAAAATGAGGATCATAATCCTACTTTACAACTAATTTTCCACAGGGCTGTGTGATTTACAGTATACACAAAGCAACAGGAAGATTAAAGTCATCTTTTGAATTAAAACTAAAGCACTTGGTGGACTCCCTGCAGTAGTAGTTTATTACACCCTGTGCAGCTCTGAGGATGCTCCAGGCAGTTCACCCAGGGAGCTTAGAGTGCTGTTTCCAATATATTTACTTGAATACACATACAGCAGGTATAAACCCTTCCCAGTGCATCCCAGTGCATCCCAGTCCCAGGCAGCCTCTGGGTCAGCACCGAACTCTGTGTGTAAAGCCCTGCACAGCACAGCCAAGCTCTGCTGCAGGGCCAACAACCACCACAGGATGGCCAACAACCACCACAGGATGGCCAACAACCACTCACCAGCTGGCCAACAACCACCCACATGATGGCCAACAACCACCCATGGGATAGGCAAAAACCACTCACCAGATGATCAACAACCACCACAGGATGGCCAACAACCACCCATGGGATGGGCAAAAACCACCCACCAGATGGCCAACAACCACCCACGGGATGGCCAACAACCACCACAGGATGTCCAGAAACCACCCACAGGATGGCCAACAACTACCCACAGGATATCCAGAAACCACCCACGGGATGGCCAACAACCACCCATGGGATGGGCAAAAAACACCCACCAGATGGCCAACAACCACCACAGGATGGCCACCAGCCCCTGCCCTGCACACAGTGCCCTTCCAGGGCCTCGCCCAGTGGAGCTGGGGTGGCATTGCCTGAGGTGGCAATGTCCTTTGGAGGGGCAGTTTCTTCTGTCTTTCTTACCCACCCCACATCTTAGAAACTCTCATGCTGGGAAGGAGGGTAAGACACAGCATGCTGAAGGGGTGGAAATGTCCACCCTGTCCCAGACAAGGAAGCCCCCAGTAGTGCAAGGGATGCTCTAGAACAGGAGGTCTGCAGGAGCTCTCCTCCAGCATCTCATTCCATTCTCACCTGCACTGCTGTGAACTCTTACAGAGTATTTCAGAGGAAAACCATTGCAGGATACGCTTTCAAAATAATTCCCCAAAAATCTATAATGACGAGAGAATGAATCTAGAGAATGAATCTAAAGAATCTATATGAAGAGAGCATGACTACATGAAATCATACAGGAGAGACAGACCTGCACTGGGCCTTGTGTAATTTCTCTTTGATCATGGCTTCTCCTTTCATAAACATCTCATATGTGTATAACAAAAAACATTATTAAAAATAAAGTGCCACCATGATGGAAAATTCCTCTTAGTTTGTGGACGCCCCAGTTCTTTCCCCACCAGTACCTTTGAAAGGTCGAGAGAAATCCAAATCTGGAAATAAATCCCACACACACATTTATTTTTAGCAATATTGTGGCTACTTATTGTAAAAGAAAATAAAAAATTAAAAGGTTAGTTAAGAATATAAATCTACACAATGAGCATTTAGAGTACAAGACACATCACAGATCTCCAGTGATCCAAGCAAAGTTGTCCAGGATGCACAGAGTCTTATGAATTTGAAACAGAGTAATTCATTTTTTCTTTAACTTGTCTCTTAGGTAAACACATCACTTTAAAAAGACAGCAGGTATCCTAGAGACAGATTTAGAGACAGCAGTGTCATTTCAGAGAGCTGCCTGGTAAGCTCCTCACTCTAGAAAATGTTCAGTGCACCACAAAGAACTTCCTACTAAGCAGTCAGCAGGCATACTCACAAAAGCAAGCACTATTCCAGTTTGCAGACACCCAGAATCAATACCTTTCAGAAAAAAACCCAATCACCTTGGCACCTAAATCATATCCCAGCTTTTAATAATTGATCTGAACAAGAGACTTACCAAGAGCTTTGCTTTACAATTCTCACATACCCAACATTTAGCAGCAAAACGTCTCAAAATGATAGAGTAACACCTTCCTTCAAAGTTTAGCATGTTTGAGAAAAAGGCTCATGAAACAAGCTCACAGAGTATGAGGCCTCATCATAGATTTGCATGACCATAAAATATTACATCCAAATACAGAATGAGCCAGGGGTCAAATAAGTTTCTGCAGACATTTGTCTACTTTGAAAGCTCCATGAGAGATATATTAATGTATAGGGTACAGGTGTGCTTTGTTGACTGCACAAATTAATCACCATGTTCTCAGCAGAGCTCTCCTCAATGCCTTTGTTCCATTTCAAACATACATCTGCATGTCTCCCCTACACTGCCAGGTTTGATCCAACTTTGGAGTCAAAGTGCCAAAGGAAGGGACTTGATCAGATTTGCCTTATTGACCAAGACGTCCAAGCTTCAGTGGTTATTTCTTTCTCCGGTACTTGCAATTGGGCACAGGGAATTGCACTTTGACAGCAACAAGAACAAAAGCCCCCGGGTCTGGATGGGCATCTGGGTCCCCTTACATCCCTGCCCCAAAGCACCACTTTGTGTCATCCTTCTCCCACTGGGGCATGGCAAGTGACACCCATCCCAGTGCACTTCTGGTCCCCCCACAGCTCGGAGGGCTTCTGCTCCCAGCTCCCACCCCTCTTGTGAGTCCACAGGTCCTGTAGTCTGCACACAGAGATTTTAAAAGATTTTTAAAGAGAGAGAGGGATATGGATGAATGGGTAACCCTGGGATTCAGTGAGAGCTGAGCCAAACTGCAGGGCTGTGGGTTTCTCTCCTAATGATACCCCTGCTCACCTTCTCCCCTTCCTCTGCTTGTGCCCTGTGAGTGCCCTCAGCAGCACAGTGAGAACCCACACCAAAAGCACTTCTGCATTTTCCAGGTTCCTAGAACAAAATCCGTGCTTTTAACTTCAGGAAAGCTTTTCTAGGAGTACCTCCCAAAGAGGAGTTGGTTGGTTGGTTCAGCACTGTTCATTATATACCCAGAATCAAATCAGTGTCCCAGTTCTTCTACTGAACAACTTGGTTCCCATTCCCCATCATTATTTTACCTCAACCATGACTTAATGAGTCCTTGTGAAAATGCACAGGTCTGCATGAGTATGGAAAAAATTGTTTCCAGTCTAATTCCTACTCTCTGTGACTTGTCCCAAGCCTTCCTGTAAGGCCCTCTGTGACTACACAGTGAGAATCCCTCCTACTGCACCCCCGTGGGCTGTTGCCTGCTCTCAGGGGAAAGCCTGCACTAATGAAAGCAGCCCTAAATTTCATAGAATCATAGAATCATAGAATTGGCTGGGTTGGAAGGGACCTCAGAGATCATCAAGTCCAACCCTTGACCCACCGCTGCGGTTGCTAGACCATGGCACTGAGTGCCACATCCAGTCTCTTTTTAAATATCTCCAGGGACGGAGAATCCACTACTTCACTGGGCAGCCCATTCCAATGTCTGATCACCCTCTCTGTAAAGAATTTCTTTCTAATATCTAACCTAAACTTCCCCTGGCACAACTTAAGACCATGCCCTCTTGCCTTACTGAGAGTTGCCTGGGAGCAGAGCCTGAACCCCCCCCTGGCTCCAACCTCCTTTCAGGGCGTTGTAGAGAGTGATGAGGTCTCCCCTGAGCTGCCTCTTCTTCAGGCTGAACACCCCCAGCTCCCTCAGCCTCTCCTCATAGGGTCTGTGCTCGAGTCCCTTCACCAGCCTGGTTGCCCTCCTTTGGACCTGCTCCAGGACCTCAATATCCTTCCTGAACTGAGGGGCCCAGAACTGGACACAGGATTCAAGCTGTGGCCTCACCAGGGCTGAGCACAGGGGCAGAATCACTTCCTTGGACCTGCTGGCCACGCTGTTCCTGATCCAGGCCAGGATGCTCTTGGCCTTCTTGGCCACCTGGGCACACTGCTGACTCATGTTCAGCTTCCTGTCAATCCAGACTCCCAGGTCCCTTTCTGCCTGGCTGCTCTCCAACCACTCTGTCCCCAGCCTGGAGCTCCCCATGGGGTTGTTGTGGCCAAAGTGCAGGACCTGGCACTTGGCCTTGTTGAACCATTGGAATCAGCCCAACTCCCCAGTCTGTCCAGGTCCCTCTGCAGAGCCCTCCTGCCTTCCAGCTGATCCACACTCCCCCCCAGTTTAGTGTCATCTGCGAATTTGCTGATGATGGACTCAATCCCCTCATCTAAATCATCAATGAAGATATTAAACAGAACTGAGCCCAACACTGATCCCTGGGGGACACCACTAGTGACCGTCCACCAACTGGATGCAGCCCCGTTCAGCACCACTCTCTGGGCCCGGCCCTCCAGCCAGTTCTTAACCCAGCACAGGGTGCTCCTGTCCAAGCTGTGGGCTGACAGCTTTTTCAGGAGAATGCTGTGGGAGACGGTGTCAAAGGCTTTGCTGAAGTCCAGGTAGACAATTTGCCAGGTTTAACAACAACTTTAAAGCTCTCTGATGGAGCAAAGCACTGAAAAGAAAAAATCTTCCCCTGTGTATTTGAAGGACACAGGCACCACAGCACTGGGAAGGGAGCACTGAGGTGTTCTGCATGAACACTTCTCTTGGGAACACATCCATTTTCCCTCCCTGGTTTCTCCCAGCAGCAGGTTTATAAGCCTGTGCCATGTGAAGTTGTTTGCTGTTATTGCTCTGGGTTCAGAGTCCTTAAACTCTACTTTAAACCTTCCATCAGTGTTTTCACTGCATTGCTACTCCCTAAGACATTAATCACTGGGAATGATGGGCTGCTTAATGGAATAAAATGCTCACAGACAGTTCTCTCTGGGACAGCCTCCACCTCTGGTTTTTCCAGGCAGGAGGTGGTATCTCTTGCAACTCATGGGTGCAGCAAACCCACTGCAGGATGCTCACTCCCAGTTCCCCACAGAGGAGCAGGGTGGTGGCAGCTTGCTCATCCTGCTAAGGAGTACTATTTTTCCTCCTCTCTGCCAGTGGACAGTGGTATTTCTCTGTCCCTCCTGTCAGCTCAAGTGGTTGTGTGAAGACAACACAAAATTACACTCATATTAGGATGCTTACTGTGGGTGAGTAGTTCTGGAAGTGAAAAATCAAACCAGTTACCAGCAATTTCATCCTAGCACAAATGATTCTCCAGTTAAAAAGTTTTACTGAAAACAGCAACTGAAAAACAGAGCTTGGATACTGATAGTGAAGGTACTGTTGCTATGTCCTTATTTCTTTGGGTTGGCAAAAAACATGTCATCCTCATAAAAAAACCTGGAGTTTGAGCAGGAGGGAGGAAGGAAAGAGTAATAAGTACACTGAGACAGGTCGTTCAGAATTTGGGTCTCCACTCCCCATGATTTATTACATTTTTTTGACAGTCTGATTACTGGATGGCAATCTGTAGTTCAGGCAGAACACTTAAAAATATACCTGTTCTACAACAGATACCTACTCTGCCTTCCCCTGTCCCTTGCTAATGTACTGCCTTCCTAAGAAAGCATATCTTAAAAGACAGGCACAGTCCTTAATTCAGATACAGTGCAATTGTAACAGCTCTATAGTACTGTTAATTATTTCTTAGGGGAAAAAAAAGGATTCTATTATAGATGTATACAGAAGAGTAAAACCTGTAATATGAATGAGGACATAGCACATTAAAAATGTAAATTAAGAATTAAATAGCAAAACAATGGAATTCTGCCAATTTTTTTATAACTATACAAACATCAGTACCCAGTGTCATGTTGGCAGATTTGTTCAACAGGGAGTACAAAGCCAGAGACAAGATGATAGAATATCCATTCTAAAGGATGTACTCTCAGCACTGTCCTGCCTGATACACATTCTCGTGCTTTAAAATAGAGAGGTGAACACTCTTGGGAGCATGAGTGATGTGTTATGAAAAGAAGCTTTTTTTTTTTTTTCCAGGTTGTGAAAAATTGGACTCCCCTGCTTTACACACATTCATCTGTAAGCTTTTGTCACCAAAGAAAAAACAGACCCCGCTATAAAGCCTCCCAAAAATCACTGTTGTCAAAACATTACTGTGTGCTCAAAGTCCTTTTTATTTCAAACCATGTGGAGCAGGGTGAAGGCAATATTTTTATACCAGCTGCATTGTACAAAACACTTAAATTCCTACATCAGAAGAGTAGAGTTCACCAGTAAGATCTGTATATAACATATTCCTGTTTCCAGGTCTCCTCAAGCAATAATTTGACATACAGCATTTAGTCACTTGGAGCCAACACCAGAGCTTTTTCACTGACACTGCAAGGGGGGTGTGAACCCCCCCATCACCCCCTGGAGGAAGGCAGTTTCCTTCCTCATCACATTGGTACTGGCTGTGACAGCAGCCATGTGTGGGGACAGTCTGGGAAGCATCTCTTTGGCTCTTTCAAGGTAACCAAGGAGAGAAAAGGCAGCAGATAAGTCAAGAGATCAGGCATTGGAATGGGCTGCCCAGGAAGGTGGTGGATTCTCTGTCCCTGGAGGTTTTTAAGAAGAGACTGATGTGGCACTCAGTGCCATGGTCTGGGAACCACAGTGGCAGTGGATCAAGGGTTGGACTTGATGATCTCAGGGGTGCTTTCCAACCCAGATGATTCTGTGTTTCTGTGAAGGAATTTGCTTCTCTTGCTGAGACCATTTGTCCCCATGTTACAGGTTTAACAGAAAACCCAACCTCCTGAAGAGTAGAAAGTTGCATTATTTAGCTGTGTAACTGAGTCCTCACATCACCCAGCTCTGCACACACATGCTGTTTGCCCTTTATATAGTAAAAGCAGAAAATCTATTTCATAACTCAGACATTTTCTGACCAGCACACCTTTTTCACAAGGGTCAGGTGAATGTCAGCAGTCAGCCAAGGACCCCACGTCTCCTTTCCATGAAAGTATTACATGCTGATTTCACTGTAGAAAGGTGTTTTGTTTCAGTAAATTAAAATGTGAACAGCAGCATCTACCCAGGTGCTCAGTATGGATTTCATGAGTTTGGTTAGTACCGATTTTCACCAATTCATTGAGCAGGTCCTGTGCTCCCACCCACATCAGAGGCCACAGGATGAAAAAATCAGACACATTCTGTTACTCCTGGAGCCTTTCCATCCATCTCCCTTCAAAGTACAACTATACTAATCCATGTTTTGCTGGAGGGATCTTTAAGCAGACAACCAGGGGGCAACTGCCTCCATGAGTGTCACTGTTCCTACCTTCTCCCTAACATCACCTGGAGACAAATGCTCACTAATGACAAAATCAGGTGTCAGCACAAAGTAAGACAGGGTTACAAATGAGGACTGAGGTAGGGCAGCTCATCTTCTTGCTCATGCAAAGTCAAAGGTCATGCTGATGATCAAAGACAGGGTCTCTATGGGTGAAGTCACAAAGCCAAACAGGAGTAACACATTATAGAGCTCTAATTTTAAAAGCAGAGTGATGAGGAAGGGGGAAGGTTAATTTAGTCTCACTTGCTAGGAGATGGAAGTTAAAGAGAAGAAAGTGGCTTGTTCCTTGCCCCAGAGTTAAGTTCATGGCTGAAATGGGCACAGGCAGGCACCATGCAAAAGCCCAGAAGGAGCATCACAAGCCAGTGTCACCCTAGGGGTGCCTGCCCAGCAGGTCAGTGTCCTGCAGAGCTGGGGCATCCATCCTGCTGGGCAGCTCTGGCTCTGCTGCAGGCAGGCAGGACATTCTGCTAGGTTTTTAGAAAAGAGATTCAGTGACAAAGCAGCTAGCAGAGGCTGTTTGAGGAGTACAGCATGCAGAGACCTCACCCTGCCAGATGGGACTGCACTTTCTGACAGCAGATGTGGCTGCCTGTCCCTCCCTCGGGTCCCTCCTGTCCCCCCATCTCCCACCACCTTGAGACATCCAGTCAGAAGTGGTTTGCATCAAGCCAGAGCATCTTGACTGAAGAGTAAAAAGGAAAACAATGGACCTTCATAACACTCGACTACTAAACAATTCTCAGATTCACACTGATGACATTTTAAACCCCGGTGCAAACAATCCACAGAACTCATGATACCCACTATATCAAAACACATTGACAAATGGATGTGTTGCTTTTCTCTCAGGAACTTGAATTTCTATATTATTAAAACAGTTTGGGAGGTGGGAGGAGGCAGCTGATAGATTTAAGGTTTATACTTTTGTCCTAGTACATTGCCAGGAAGATAAAATATTTAGTGGCTTCCTATTCCCTAACTGTATTTTTGACAATATGCTTCATGCTCTATTTGCCACAAAAGTTGTGACACTGCAGTCAGTCTTCAAAGAATAAAGTATGTATATTTCATGGGGGAAAAAAAAGTCTCATTTTTTAGTACCCTGCCATTGGTTAAGTCAAGCTCTGATAATTAGGGTATTGGATATTTATGAGGAGCTATTCTGCTTTTACTACTGCTTTAGGTGCCTGTTGACAGATGCAGCAAGACAATTTACATTGATGTGTGAATTTGCCAGTATTTCAGTAACAATATCCAAGTCTAAGTCTATTGGAAAAAGAGACCATATCTCACTCTTGGAATATATATTTTCAACTAATCCTGGTTTTGTAGCATTTCCTCTGGCATGCTGTCATGGAGGCTTTCTATTATTTGTTTGTGCTCTGATTGAATAGTAGCTAAAATTAAAGTCCAGAGGGTAACTGGATAAAAGCAGGTTATTAGATTAGAAAGGCAGAATGAACCACTATAATCTCCAAGTCTAACCTGCTCAATCAACATGGGCCACAGGACTATCCCTCTGAATCGATTCCTGCTGCCACTGCAGCACTGAGGAAGGAGGGGAGAGCAATGCTTCCCCCCCACACACTGCTGGGTAGAGACTTGGTGCCAGAGAGCAAGGTGGTGGGGAGAGGGCAGGTGAGGGGAGAAAGCATGACAGAGTGGCAGTCGCTTTTCTCTGTGCACCTCCTCAGTGGTTTTTGGTTTTTTATACTTGTGAAATTTCACTTAAACTAGAGCTGAAGTCTGCTTACAAATATTTACTTCCATCTGGAGGATGCAGGATGCTGTGCATCTCACACCATGCTCTCTCTCAAGCTCTCCCTCATCTCCTTGTCACTGCAAATGTTTTGTTGTTTGTTTTTTTTTCATCCCAAATAAATTTTCAGTCTTACTATTGATGCTATGTGATAGAAGCGCACTGATCCATCCCCAGTTAATCTATGTCTGTTCTACAAGTAAATGGTTCAATACTTTCTCTAATGATCTGTACATTTCAGATTTATTTATGCCTGAAAACGCTGCAGCAGAAGTTGATGTGAACAGAACCAGAAAATCAAGCATGGAGTAATATGTAATGGCACTGGACTATATGCTTGAGACCACCAACTTCAGCAGAGCCAAGTAAAAACTTAATGCCTTCAATGAGAGACATCTGAAATGTCCTGCCTGTCTCCAGCATTTCAAGGGAGGAACAAGACAGAAGGAAAGCTGTATTGTAACAGGCTTGGAATTTACTCACATCAACATCAGACACCTTTCCTGCTCATTGCCAACAGCAGTTCAGTGACTTCTAGAAGTGTTGCACCCCCAGAGAACAAAGGGAAATTTGACCCTTGCAGCTGAAATGACTCAAGGCCCCATATCACACAGGGATCCTCACATATAAAATGCAAAAAGCAGCTTACCCCTCTGGCTGAGCCCTCAGTGTGCCTCTGGAGGGTAACTTAGTGCTACAGAGGAAAGGGTGTCGCAAACAGAAGGTGAAAAGAAGCAGTACTGACCTGTAAATTTGGAAGTTCAGGGTAATTTATTCTGGCAACAACCTCTCTCACTGGTTCTCCCCTTCACCATCTCACCATTAATAGACAAGGTCCTCCTTACTCAAGGTGACTGGTGGGAAAAAAAGTTTCAAACAACATGTCCTTTGCAAAGAATAGCAAATCAGGGCTGACCACTCTAAATAACTGTTTTATTAATGGGATATTTACAGCATTTAATGATGGTTTGGCATTTTGCTGTAAGGATCAACAGATTTTTTTTCCCAGGAAGAGTTTTAAATTAAACTGCATTTTTTGTTTTTCTCTGGCTTCTACCTGAAATACTCTTCTGGGTCAGAGACATTTCCAACATGGATGGTTAGAAAAGCTTAAAAGGAATAGAAAGGTAAAGAATAACTCTGATTCTAATGTGACCTTTAGTAGATTTTCCCTGACACAGGGGTCTATCTGTTGAGGTAGGTTATGGGGAATATATACAAGGGCAAAGCATGTCTATGGCTTCCTCATGAGGGGAGGACATGGGACTGGCACTAATGTCTTCACTCCTGTGACCAAGACAGAACTAAGGGAAATGGTAGGAAGTGGAATCTGAGGAAGTTTAGGTTATATATCAGGAAAAGGTTTCAGCCAGAGGGTGGTTGAGCAGTGGAACAAGCTCCCCAGGGAAGGGCTCACAGCACCAAGCCTGCCTGAGCTCATGATGATGCTCTCAGGCACATGGTGTGATTCTTGGGGTGCCCTACACAAGGACAGGAGTTGGACTTGATGATCCTGATGGGTCCTTCCCAATGCAGCAGATTCTATGATTCTGTGAAAAAAAAGATCAGTGATTAACCCTACCACACAATGTACATTTGAATAAACTTTTCAGCTCTCAAACCCTAAGAAGTCCACAAAGATCCTCCAATCAAGAGGAAGGACACACAGAGAAGGTAGGAAAGGATGACATACCAGGAAAAAATCCTGAGTTTAAATCATCATAATTATTCATAATAACCAGACCTAGTGTGGCCACGCAAAGGACAATGCAAAGGCTCTGGTTCTCTTATCACTGCTCCTCCATAACACATTTATTTTGCATTAATTTGCCTGATCATAGAAGTTACCATAATAAGAAAACAAATCTTGTTCTTGGACTGTCTCCTCTTCAATTGACAGGAATAAGATGGGCAGGGCAGAAGCTGTGACCAATGTTAAAAAGTGTAGCCATGCCCAGGTAAGTGCTTAACAAAGCAAATGTCACAAAATTAATGACAAAAATCAGATTTTATATGGGAATTGTTAGAGCTCAATAATAGTGCATCCAATGGATTTCAGAGATCAATAAGGAATAAAGGGAACACAAAGCAAAGCATCACCAGATCATTTCCTCATGGTTGAAGCATCCACTTCAAGGCAGGGCATAAGGAAAATGCCCTGTAAGTTTTCGGTGAGTTACTGACTTCTGAGGTTTATGATATTACACATTAGGTGCCCAAATTGAAGGAAGTCTGGAATAAGATGAAAGGTATCCAGCTTCAAAGACACAGGAAAGCCTATCCAAAAATCTTGAGGAATAAAGGAAGATATTAAAAGGAACAGATTGGAAGTTATTTTCTACTATTTTCTCACTTGCAGAAATATCTGTAGAAGATAAGGTTACATGGGATCCTTCTACTTGGCAGACAGGACTTTTTTCCCTAGTATGAGAAAACCAATGTAAGAAATATTTTTAAAGTAAGTAATTTATTAAGTTTAGCTCTTCTTTTATATATACTTAGACCAAAAAAGCCACATCTGGAAGAGGTTTGACAGCACTCAGAGCTCACTAGCACATAAATTTGCAGCATGTTAAAGAGAAGTTTAAGCTAACAAAATAAAAGGTAAGCTTGAAGCTCTGCAGACATGAAGAGTGAGAAGCAGGGCTGCCAGGACACCAGCAATGGGAAATGAGTCCACAGGGACCACACCACTGTACATGCAGCAGCTCTGGGACCTGAGGAGCCACAGGATGCTACACTCTGCTGAGCTCAAGCAGGCACAGCCCACAGGTTCTTGTCTTGCTGCTTTTCTGCGGGTGAAGATAAACACAGCACTAACAGCTAGAGATCAGCACAGTTTCTCAGTGTTTCAAGATTCCTTTTTTATGGCTCTCAAATCCAGCTTCCAGAGGGAAACTCACCCCACAGCCATCAGCTATGCCAGGAGCCACAGGGCTGGGATCACATTCCCCAGTATTCAGGCAGAATGCTGTAATGTTTATTTATCCACTGGCCACACCAGCTTTGGTTGTAAACTCTTAGCTTCCACATTGGTCAGCTGGTGAACAGCCTGAACACATCTCACAGGAGCTTTAAGCACATTCTAACCACCAAAGTGCTTGTGCTTGGAGAAAGCAGGACCCAGTGGCTGCATCCTGCAGGCCTCCAGATGCTGCAGAGAGCTTCAGTTGTGACAGTGATGCAGAGGGCTTCCATCCCCAGAGCCAGCCCTGTCTCCCAGGCAAGATAAATGTCCAAGCCTTCCCTCTAAAAGGCAATTCAAAATCTACTCTGCAGAGCACAGGGCAAAAAAAAAAAATGCTTCTTTCTGCAAAGAGACCCAATCGTTACAGCTCAGGCCTGAGAGATGCCAATACTGAAGCTGATGCTGAAGGCAGCCATAAGATTCTGCACCACAGCTGTCATCTGAGTGCTGCTGCTCAAGGCACTCGAGAGAGGAGTAGGCAGTTTGTGAGTCCCTGTACTTGGGATAAAGTCAGTATTTGTGCTTAACCCCTTTCTGACCTCTGTGTGAAATGAAGGTGCCTGGAAGCAATGCAGAAATAGTAATGAAACAGTTCATTGCTCAGTTCACAGTCAGCAAGGGCAGCAGAAACTTCTACTGTAGCAACCAGCAGCTCCAGTAGGATCACTCTCTATTTGATGTTTGAATTAGAGGTTAAGGGCGGAGGAAAAGGAGAATTTTGCTGCTTGTGATAAAACTTATCCCTCTCTCTGGATACTGCTAAGCCACCCCTGGCAGGGATGGACTTTTATCCCTGGCTCAGACTTCTGAAGAACAAATCTTTTTGCATTTTAAATGCACCAGATGGCATGCCTTTGCAAAACTGGCCTCCAGGGAAGATACCTCTAAAATCCCTTCCTGCAAGGACTTCGCTTCGTCTTCCCTCCCAAATTACTCAGTTCAGGCACTGAGAAATGCAGGACAGAAGCATATGCCTTTCCTTTGGCAATTCCATTGTGTTATGCTATTAAGAAATACACCCAGCCTGCCTTCTTTTCAGTTCAGTATATTGTACTTCTCCTAGATTGATGTATACCTCAGACCAAATAGTTCTGCATGGCCTAGACCAGGGTAATTGGATTACATTTATGTGAAACTCAAAGTGCTAGATGTTCTCAGGGGTGATTTTCTTTTTCAGGCTGCCATTAGAATCCCAAGCAAACCAAGTACAAACGACTAAACTAATCTCACATTAAAGAGGAATTTTTTTTTTTTTCTCTCAAGTTGCATGGGGAGGTTGACTTTTAATGGCAGCTGGGCAGCTGAGAGACTAAGGCAGAAAAAAAATCCCCCAACTTTTTATCCCAAGGGAAGAACTTCAAAACAAAGGAAGTGAGGAAATCTGTGTTAATGCCCACACATGTGCTCAAGCTCACCCTCTCTGCCCACAGGTGCTGGTAGCCAGTAATTCATACACTGGTAAAAGCCAGGATAATTGGACTCTATGTAGCAAATAAAACACAATTACAAAGGAATCATGATCATGGTGCACAAGTGTCCAAGGAGCAGAGAGACTGCACAGCTTTGACAAAGTCACTCAGCAGGACCATATTGGAGCTGGGATAAGACGCTCAGATCCCATAGCCAAGGGGCAAGTGCATTTACAGCTGACAGGTTCTGGGAGAATAAGGTGACAAGTTAGTGGCAAGTTGCTGTTCTAACTTTGCTGTCACACTGGCAGAAGAAAAAGTCCTCTGTCTTGAACATAATAAAGGAAGATATTTGTGACATATTTCAGTGGCTGAGATAGCTGTGAAATGTTCTGAATGGCCACTGTGGAAAGCCCAAGTATGAATTTAGATGTGCCTGCTAGGAAAAATAGTGTGAAATCAAAAACTGCCAGGTGAGAAAGTGTTCCTGTCACTCCTGAGTCCCAGAGGAGGGGTATTCTCAAGAGCCTGCACCTGTGCACTCTGGCTGGCTCAGGACAGATACACTTTAAAGTGTATAATTTCCAGACTGTAAATAAGCATTTTGGATTGTGACAGGATTTTGTTACATTTCCAAAGGAAAAAGATGTTCTTCTTTGGAAACAAAATTCAGAAAACTCACTCAAGACTATTTTGAAGCAGAGGGCAGAGCATTCTTTGGACACGAAGGTATAAACTATTTTCCATTATCCTACTAATTGTCTCATAACATCACAGCAGCATTTATTTTTCTCTGTGCAATGCAACTGAATTACATCTGAGCAGGGAGCAATTGAACAATTTGGCCTTCATTTTATCCCCCTCACAGACACAGCCCTAAGTTGGGTTCATCTTGAAGGCTGATGCCATAGAACCTATTGTACCATGGGCTGGACAACAAGGAACATGGAGTAGTAGTTTAACCTGCAGGGCAATATGCAAAAAGAAACATATAATAAGCTCAGTAATATGGAGTCAGAAAGGCTCCTCTGACTAAATTTGTACCTTTTTCTTTGGCACAAAAGTCCTTTAGCAGGGAACCTATCTGTTGTGTGACAGAAATTAGCTAATCTGCATATTTTTGCATGTGCCCACAACCCATAAAAGAGGCTATGATAGTGAATGAACCCAGAAACAGAGGCAGAGATGCAGGAGAAATCTCAGATGCAGGCTTACAGCTGTGGGCAGGTCCAACCCAATACTACCAAACTGTTTCACAGGTAACCCACTGGCTGTGCTTGGTAGCTGTAATGTGCAGTGCCTAAGATTTGGTTTCCTGGGTGTTGATTTGTAAACCAAGACTTGCAAATGACTGCAGAGAAAGATCATGCTCTTCAGCTCCTGATTCTGGGGAAGCACCATGTGAGGGGAACAGCAGTTCTCCTTTGTCTCACACCTCCCACAGAGGCACTCCCCAAGTGCCCATGGAAGAAGCCAACATGTAGATACTGGTTTGTGCTGCCTGAGCTGTCCCATTTGCACATCCAGAGTTTTCCTGGGGTGCGTGGGCCCTGTCACCTCCCCAGGACACCCAAAACAGGACACTCGCAGCACTCTCAGAAATTTTTCCTTTGGGGTGGTGGTGGTGACATCTTTTAACTCAGATTTCATACTCCTCTTGGCCTCACCTCGTTTGTCTTTCAGTCAGTGGTTGATGCAATTTTTATGTTCAGAAAGGAAATTAGTCAGAGCTGAAGGAGAACAGAAGTACTTTCTGGTACCACAGCAGGCAGAGGCCTCCAAGCTTGAGGCTGGTGTTAGTGGGCAGGATGGAGTGTCACCTCGGATGTCATTTGTCATCCACCTGCCAAAATTCATTCCAGAATTCCCAGCTAACATGGGCTGGACAAGTATATATATAGAAATATATACATATATAAATGTGAAGAAGGAAAATTTTATCAGAGACGGAAGCTTGTTGGACCATGCTTATTAAAAACCCAAGATGCTGAAAGTGACTAGCCCAGTAAATGACTTTTGGTTTAAATTTTGTCTTTCTGAATGTGCTGCAAACAAGCAAACAAAAAAACCAAAACCAAAAAACCAACCCTGTAATTTAAAACATTCTTCTTAAAATGGAGCAACCAAATAAACTCAGACTAACATGGTAAGGATATTTAACTTGATAGTGATCGTTAAGAATATTTTCTACAAGAAATATGGCAATGTGACTGTGAATGTATCATGGACAAATTTACCTAGAGATCTGTGTTATGACAGGCATAAAAACCTATCTAAGCTACAATACAGATCTTCATAATAGGTTTTGATAGTTGGATGTGTAGAAGCTGTCATGAATATAAATGCAGGGAAACCCTCTTTCCAGCTATTCTGCAACACAAATCTTTTTGTGTGTCACTGAAATAATTTCTGCTGCTTTTTAAAAGAAAAGAAAAAGATACTGGGAATGGTTCTTCTTCCAGCTACACCATTTGAAGTTCTTGTCCCATCTTTCTATAGCAAAGCCACAGAGGACCTGAGGGCATAGTCCCTGAGTGTAAGGGTAACAAATTTAGCAAAGTTATTGCTAGTAAACATGTTTATTTGAAATGCTTTAAAGAATGAAACATAAAATAAAATCACAGTGATGGTACCATTGAGACAGAACAACTGGAGGCAGGGACTGAGGAAATGAAATTAAATGCTCTTTACCTTTGGTTTTGGGGTAACAAAGAGGAGGGGAGAATGAGGGAGCACTGTGAAAATTTGTTTCCTCCTTAACTGTAAAGAGGCAAAAGTAGTTTCCATTTGAGAACCCTGATTGCAAGCAGGTTAAATAATAAATAACCCAGGCCAGACTGAAAGCAAATATATGCATATACTTTGGTGCATGGTGCTGGGGCATGGAAAAGGTATTTTAAAACAAGAAAATTCTTAACTGTCTCTCCAAAAGAAACAAAAAGAGGCAGCTGGACAGTCGGATAAAAATTTAAAGTTGTGAAAGCTTTAGTTGAAGTCAGAATCCTGACTTATGAAAGGAATAAAATCTTTACTACACCATGGATGGGCAATTTCCCATATAGAAAATTTTCTTCTGTCCAGTGCTTTCTGTTATTAATGGTTCCTGTGCTTCAGATTATCTTCCTCTGTAAGAGTTAGCAAGTAATACAGCTTTATGAAGCTGCCACCTCTTTCTTCAGCTAGAGAATTAAAAAGTCCTCTTAGGCAAGGCTACAAAACAACAGAGCAGACAATATAAGCTCTTCTTCAATCAGACTATGCATATACCTCCAGTCAACAGATTTGGTACTTGTTTTCAGGCGACTGTTCTGCTGGCTTGAGAAAGAGCACAAGAGCTGTAAAATAACTATCACAGGTAGGACATAAGAGGGAGCCATAGATTTTCTGAACATGAGACTTTCCTGGCTTGTGTAATTTTATAAGTTAGAAAAAGGAAGTTGTCTTTGAAGCATGAAGTGGTGGACGCCTCACAATCACTTTCAGTCTTACAGGCATTCAAGGGGAAAACACCCTCTGTCAAATCACAGCCTATATAATCATATTTTCCACATATAAACTACCAAATTAAAAGCAGGGAAGATACTCGGGGAGAGAAGGCTTCAAAGCAATTTCTCGTATTATCTGCAGGTACATACTTGCAGCCTGCTGTTCAGCCAGCTGAGGAGAAAGGGATTGCAAGCAGGGCAAAAATGAAGATCAGTCTCCAAAACCTGATTAATTACTCATTTTTGGTCTCACACCAAGTTTCACTTGTAAACAGTATGCATTTCTCCTGCATATTTGTTTATTGCTGATTGACCTAGAACAAGCGCGTGGATGGAATATGTAAAGAAAGAAGGGGAAAGGAAGGGAGGTTTTCAGCTTTGTTTCTTTGTATCTACTATCTAGGCTCAGAATACCTGGAATATCAGCATTTAACATTGGTCTTTTCAAAGTTCCAAAATATTTGGTTGTGCAGCAAGCATTAAAGTGACACCCATATTCCTGTGGAGTGATGTGTGCCTGAATTAAACTGTACAGTTTCATTGCTCTCAATTTTTCTACACTCCATATAATTCTACAGGTTGCTGCAGAATTAAACTGCAGATTTATTAGGAATTATAAGACTGCAGGCTACGTGTCACAGGAGCTCTGCCATCCTGAGGGCATAAAGCACAGGCACCTAATGCACTGATGTGTCTGAATGTGAGGGACCATGAACAAAGAAGTCTGCAGGCTGTCCCTGTGTTACCCCAAGACACAACCACACAAAGACTCATACAGAAAAACTGTATTCAGTCCATTTGGAAATATGACTGCCCACCAACAAAGCAGAGAAGCTGTAAAGCAAGTAGCTGGACTATTGCAGAGGCTCAAGATGAAAAAAAAAAACCAACAAAAACCAAACAACCTCCCAACATCTCCGTGCTCAAATGAGAGAGGGAGAGAGCAGTGTTTAAAGCAGAATCCCTTATCTAAATGAGATAAAAATGAAGACTTTTCAAATGCAGATTAGGGAGAGATGAGGTTTTCTAACACTGCCAAGGGAGAAATACAAACATTTCTGCATTTCAGAGCCTCAATTCAAATTATATTAAGGAATTTTCTTCAGAGGAGCAAAGCCCATGTCTAGCCTAATCTGCAAATACACAGAAATTATTTTTCCTCTGAGCAGCTGGTGCAAATAATCCTCTTCATCTTCCAACACCAGCATCAGACGTGGCTGAGAATGGAAGTCTACAAGCAACACTTCTTGCTGCTCAAATCCATCTTGTCTTTACAGATGCTTACAGTTCATTTCCATCTGCTAAGCCATGGTGAATACCTAAAAAAATGTAACATTTGTTGGAGCTCCTGGTAATCGTCAAGTCTTCAAGGAAAAAAATTGTTTTTACAATGAAGATTCTTGCATGAGCGTTTTCAGGAAATGCAAACCAGTTACCTAGACATGTTACACATGCTACCTACAACATGCTACACAGCTCTCACATAGCCTCTAGTTCTCAGAAGTAGCTGGGCCACTTCAGTAAATAAATATTTCTTGTCTAGTTTCAAACTTTTAATATGTGCACTTAATATGCAACAGCTGTGTTAATAAAAGCTGAAGAAAATTGACTGGATATGTAAAATTTCCTTCTTATTATTCTCTACCTTTACTCTTATTTGTTTATTATTATTTATTTTTATATAATTGTTTATTATTATTTATATACATTCTTTACTTTTTACCTTACCTTTACCTCACTCCTCTTTACCATTCAGGTTCTACATACACAGATTGTATACATTTGACACCGAGATGCCAGACGTATGGTGTCAGACGTGTCCTTCTTGTCTGCACAGTGCATAACAAAATAAGCCCCTGGTCTCTGACTGGGCTCCAAAATGCTGTCATGTAACAGATGAATTACAAGAGACACCACTGAAGTACCTACATTCGTATGACTTACTACTAAGTCAATATAGGCTATGGGCTAGCATTGTTTTCAGAAGTTGGTGATTTTAAATGAGCAGCATCCAGCTGCTTTGAATTTTTTAAACTTGTTATTATAGCCGTAATAGGTTGCTTGCAGAATTACATTTTATTCATGAATTGTCTGCACATCTGCAGAACATGGAAGATTTATTTGAACTTGTCTTTTTACAACAGGTCTGAGGATGAAATGCAACTTTGCCATAAAAGTTCACCAGCTGTACAACTTTTTACTGTCCCATAATACTCCTTAGATGAGGTTGAAGTGCTTTGGCAGGGAAACTTCTGGAGCAGATTATTTTTTATTTTCCCCCAGCTTTTAAGTGGTGGATATCCCTCTGTTGGTACACACACAAAATCTGCAAATATTAAGGAGAGCTATGGTGTGATCCAGTGGGCTGGCAGATCTAATAATCAAACTCTGTGCTCTGTTTCTGTACTCGTGTCAACAGATGCATTTATTTTGAGTAGAGGTGCCTACAGTTTAGTTATTAATCCTGAAATAAAATTTTCATCCTGAAGTGAGTTAATATAAAACTGTGTTACCACATTTAAAACCATTATACTGTGTTTAAGGATCTCAGTGTTTCTTTTCCTTCACACACAATTTTACATGTCCCTCCAGACATTTACCAAGCATGAGGAATTAAAAGCCCAAAGAAGATTCTGATTATATCTCAAACTATGCAGACTTAGAGAACAACGTTTAACCAGGTTAAAAGGATTTCTATTCAACAACCAGCTTATTAACAAGAGGAACACCAAGGAACCAGCTCGCAACTTCACAACAGCACAGATCACTTCTCTCTGTGTATTTCTTAGTCCTGAGGATGGGTATTTGGAGAGAAGGAATGAGCAATTTTAGCAAAGATAGACCAAGAGAGAGTAACTTAACTCACATGGCATAACAAACAACACAGCAGAAGTTATGGCAGCCTCTACTAGCAAGAAGAGAATAAATTCTCATTAGACTCACATACCAGGAAAAGCCAACACATAGAAGCCACTTCATGATGATCTGCTGGAAAATAACTCTCAGCAAAGCACCTTGATCCACCCACAATAAAGCAAAGTACCTTCACCTATTTTAAATTTTTATGAAAAACTGTTTTGTTTTGCTGCAGATATCTATTTCTAATTTAATTATGCTAAATATTGAATTCTACTTGTGTAACTCCAAATTGTCAATACATTATTTTGCTCCTAAGGATTTCAGGTCCTTTCCTGTAAGACGATGCATCACAGTTTATTGAATTTCTATAGCATTGCCCAATTTTTCTTCTTTGCTTGTATACCCGAATTACCTATTGTAAAATACTTATTTTAAAACTCTGATGATGACAAAGATATGTCCCCCAATGTGATTTCAAGGATACATTAAAAAAAAAAAAAATAAATACCCAAGCCCTCAGTAAGAAATAAGTTGCATGTTCACAGGATAGGAAGCATAATAATTACTCAACTGCTTTAAATAAATTGTGGTACCTAATGTTAATCAGCTTTAGTAACCTCAAAAAAAAAGAAGTGAATGTACATTCATTTATATTCATTAACTAGGTAGATTTTCTATTTTAGGAATGCATAGGGGTTATCATGAGGTTTTTGATTCTGTTCCTCTTAGAACATCAATGCCTGGATCAAAAGTGTGATGTTTCACTTTAAACAGATTTTTTCATGCCTCAGAATTTTCTCCTCAAAACCATATTGAGCAAAAATTATCAGAACCATTGATATATGAAATAGTAGGAAAATTAAATAAAGAATATTTGAACTTACAGACACTGACTTTGTCAGTATTGCTTCAAGGGATAAAGAATTTTAAAATGGTGATGTAAGGATGGTAATTATTCCTGACCTGAAATGACTTGAAAGTAAGAGTTCAGTAGAGTTCAGTCAACAAGATTTTTGTCACAAGAATTCTTAAATGCTCCTACTGTGCATTGACCTCCAGTGCACCCCAACAAACATGAATTTTGCCTTACTCTCCCAGCTCTTGGGGCTTTTGCTGACTGGGCTTTTTTCCAGAGTGGCTGCTCAGGGTGGGGAGCTAGAAGTCCCTGAACTGAGTCTGCTTAAAGACTAAAGCAAATAAACCAACAAACTGAAAACTCACCCCAAAATTGAGAAGAAACCTCCAAGGTTTGCAAATACACAATGATGAAGCGATGGTTTCAGGCTCCAATATTTTGGGCTGGTTTTCTTGTGAAATGCAACGTGTTCCCAATCAAGAAGGTTTTGGGATGCTATAACTACAAAGTGTGAGGAACCCGTTCATGAGGAATGTGCCTTAACATAAGACAAATAGCTTGGTGAGAATAGATACTCCTAATTAGTCACTACTCCTGTATGTATGTATAAATGCACATACATACATCCGTAGGTGTATACAGATACAGAGCTTGTATCAAAAGGCCACATTTTTGCTGTCACATGAACCTCCAAAAAAGCAGAGACAAAGTACATCTCAGTCTGCTGCTTTCTTTATTTGAGTTGGTGTCAGGAATTGGTTCTTGAATTCCCCCAGCAGGGCAGGCAACTCAAAGGTTTGAAGGGGCAGTGCAAGGTTTAATTAAATGAAGCAGAAAAGTCAGGCTGATAAAAAGCTCTCACGAACCACAGAGCTGAACTTTTAAACTCCTTCATGAAAGGCAAATGACCTCTCATGTAAGAACCAAAACACCAGAGTAAGCTCAGTGCTTGCTACCCAGTGTGCATCCCCAGACTAGAAATTTCAGAGGTCAAAGACCACAATGTGTATACACTTAAGGGAGGGTTTACTGATTAGCGCCCATTACAGAGTATGCTCTTCCTTTTACAGAAGAGGAAAACCCAGGACATCTTGGCTTTTCTTGAGCTGTTCAATGCCGGTGACCTCCTACTGCTGCCTTCGGCAGGAGATGCTGGTGGACAGGACAGGCAGAAAGCATACCAAGAATTCATTTGCAGTGCAGAGAAAAACCAAAACCCTTCCCAATGACCACTTTGTGCCCTAAGATAAAGAGAACCAGAAAACTAGCATCCTAAATTACTAGGAAAAATACATTTTTCCCTTTTTTTTTAAAGAAAACCAGCTCTTCACTAGAATGTAGCTGAGTATCCTCCTTTCGATGAAAGCACTGGGAATGTTTCAGAGAAACACAGTGGCCAAGAGGTCAGGCTATCGGTTTCAACTAATGTAAAGGAACTGAAGTGAAAAGTGATACATCTGAAAGGCAGAAAAGAAATGCAGAGCTCTGTTACCAAGAAGGTGAAACAGAAAATAGCATGGAAAGACACGTGGACAATTTACTACTAAGGAGAGGGGGAAATTCCCCTCAGCACAGGGACAGGAATGGGCTCAGACAGTGCGTGGGATGGTTCCCTCAGAGTGCTTGGACCAACACCTGATGGCTTTTAATTCCCCACCAAGCCAAGGCAAAGGTGGCAGCTTCCAGAGAGGAGCATTTCTGCCTGATTTCCATTTCAAACACCAAATTTCAGGGAGGTTTGAGAGTGGCCGCCGTAGTTCCTTGACACCACCCCTGGGGAAGCTGCCTTCCCCCCGACATCTTAACGATTTGGGGACTAATTCTTCACTTTAATTGTTCAAGACTCAAACCAAAGCAACCTTAATCAATTACAGCACTCAAGGCACAGGAGGAAATGTTAAAAAACAGCTTTCTATAAGGAAAACAAACCCCACCAGTGCCTGTCCTGGGCTGAGGTGCCCTGGGCCACAGTCGGTACCATGCTGTGGTGGTGTCAGTGATGGGGACTCAGGGTGCTGAGTACAAAATGGTTCCGGAGAGAGCCCAGGCCTGGCCTGGGGCTGGTGTGGTTGGGGTCACTCCCTCTGCTGATTCTGTTTGCTGACTGCTTGCCAGGTCCTGTACTTTGGCCAGAGCAACCCCATGGGGAGCTCCAGGCTGGGGACAGAGTGGCTGAGAGCAGCCAGGCAGAAAGGGACCTGGGAGTCTGGATTGACAGGAAGCTGAACATGAGCCAGCAGTGTGCCCAGGTGGTCAAGAAGGCCAAGAGCATCCTGGCCTGGATCAGGAAAAGGGTGGCCAGCAAGTCCAGGGAAGGGATTCTGCCCCTGTACTCAGCCCTGGTGAGGCCACACCTCGAGTCCTGTGTCCAGTTCCGGGCCCCTCAGTTCAGGAAGGAGATTGAGGTGCTGGAGTGGGTCCAAAGGAGGGCAACCAGGCTGGTGAAGGGATCCAGCACAAGTCCTGTGAGGAAGGGCTGAGGGAGCTGGGGGTGTTCAGCCTGGAGAAGAGGAGGCTCAGAGGAGACCTCATCACTCTCTACAACTCCCTGAAAGGAGGTTGGAGCCAGGGGGGGGGTCAGGCTCTGCTCCCAGGCAACTCTCAGTAAGGCAAGAGGGCACGGTCTCAAGTTGTGCCAGGGGAGGTTTAGCTTGGACATTAGGAAGAAATTCTTTCCAGAGAGGGTGATCAGACATTGGAATGGGCTGCCCAGGGAGAGGGTGGATTCTCCCTCCCTGGAGGTTTTTAAGAAGAGACTGATGTGGCACTCAGTGCCATGGTGTGTCACGGTGGCAGTGGATCAAGGGTTGGACTTGATGATCTCAGAGGTCCTTTCCAACCCAGATGATTCTGTGATTCTGTGAATGACATTGGTCAACAGGACAGGTCACCTTCTGATGCCACCCCAAGCAGGACCAGCTTGGCTGTTCCAAGGCTGCTGAGGGCTCTCTCTGGGGCGCAGAACTCAGGTACCCCCTCTGCTGCTGGGTCCAGTTCAGGATTGTTCTCCTTGGGAAGTAATTACCAGCTGAGGAGTGCGGGTTGCACATTTGTTTATATTTGTAGTTTATCATCATAAATACTGCTTCATTAAACCTCCTCTAGTGGGTAATTTTTCCAACCTTAAAGCCTCTCTGCCTTATTCCTCTGTTTTTCTGTTTTTTTCTTTTCTTTTGTGGGGGAATAGCAGAGTTTCTGTCACTGGTTACTGGGTGAACCCATGAGAGGGTCTCTAGAAATAGATCCTTGTTGACAACTGGCAGAGCTTTGCTGAGCTTAGCAGAGCTGATGGGTACATTTGCAGGACAACTGCAATGTGTATATTTTCAGTGTGTTGGAGAAGCAAATGGGAATGCACTTAAACTGATTTGCAGCACACAGAAGGGTTAACCTTCCATTTCACGACAGAAGTTAACCCAAATAAGGTCTATGCTATTAAGTCTGAAGGGAAAAGAAATCAATTCTGCTTCCCGTGGGTAGGATTTCACCACTTGATTAGAGAAAGAAATGAATCTTTAAAGTATACTTACAGGAAAGGTATTTGCCATTTGCATGAGAGATGGGAATGGCTGCATCCCCAGTTAATGAAATCAAGTCTTCTGTGCCCGTTTGAGGATTTCATCTCTTTGAATTATGCAAATAACAAATACAACTTCATTGTATAAAGCTTCAAAGCAGAATGCTATCCATACATCCAGGGAGGCCAAAATAGTATCTTCACTCCCCAGACTTTACATTGTTTCATTGAAGGCAAACAAGAGGTTTTGATTTGGTCCTACAGCACTGCATGCACTAGAGCTGTGACAGTCAATTTAAATGACATTCCTGCCTGTCAGCAAATAAACATTAAGTAATTTTAAATTTCACTACCATTTGATAAGGTTAAAGCAATTCTCTTGGATGTAAGGACTCAGGCAGGCTTTTGAAAGCAAGTCATGGGTCACAAGGAGACTGATGGCCATGCACGTTGCGAAGGAGAGCAGAAAGGTGGGCTGGCAGCAGCAAGAGGAGGAGCAGCACAGGTGATAAATTTGCCCTTGATTCAGAGACCAAAACACACAGGTAAATGGATCCCTGATTTACAGTTGGAGTCTGTATGGTATACATGGTGTATACCATGCTGTGCAGTCCCTGAACAGCTTTCAGAAAGTCTCCTTTCATAACAGATATTCGCCAAGAAAATGTTCAACCTGGGTAATCTTCAGCTCATTGGACCTTCTTTGCAAGTTCGGCACCCTCCCAAAGAAGGATTACAGAGTCATGCAGTGCATCAAGGAGCAATAAACATAAACTCTTCTTTCCAACCCCGTGGAGATTTGGGGTTTATGACCAGAGACACACCTCCACTTCCCACTGGGGCAGCTACAGAATGGACTTGCAGAAATGATCTCCTTCTCTACCACAGAAACTCAATTAGTTTGGTCCATATCTCATTTGGAGGCCCGTCCCTGAACATGTCCTTTTCATGATTAGATATTTTCTCATTTCTGTCTGTACTCATTCACGGCCCCTGTAGACCTATTAGTTCTTGTGCCAGTGCCATCATTTAGATCATTGCAGAGAACATGGCAATATTTTGTAATATGGAAGCATTTGCACTGCAGGACATTGTTTCCTAAATTGTCAATATGTTCTTTATAATAGAAAAGAATGCATTTAAATGTTGGCTTGGACCAGAAGACAAGTATAAAGGGGACATTTGAATTTCAAGTTGCTATCAAAAAGCTTTTTAGAATTCAGTAGATGTGTATATAAGCAGAAACAGGAAAAAGGAAGGGAATCAAGACAAAGTAAAGTTTCAATGTCTAGACATTAATTTTCTACAGTGAACTCCCAAGTACCCTCGCTGGGGAAAATCTTTAAAGAAAGGGCACAAGAGATAAGCACTGAAATAGAGGTTATACACTCCCATACCTCCCTAGGCTCAGAGATCAATTCTCCTCTGGCTTTGTGACTGCTTCAGATGAGGGGTGACAGCCCTTAGTACCCATCAGACCAGCAGATAGTTTCAGAAGAACTCTGTCATTTTGGTCTTGATTTTTGGTTTTTTTATTTCTAGACCAAATTAGCAAATCCATACTCAGCATGGATAGCTCTGTAAATATGATTTAAGAATACTTCAACTTTCAGACTCAGTCTCTGAGCTGGAGGGAAGGGGCATGTTGGAGGCAAAGTCCTTGGCCCCACAGCTGAGACAAAGGCAACTGCAAACTCCTTGACATCAAACAGGCTGTGTCCCTTGTTTCTAAAGATGCACAGGAAGCTTAACTCACTGCTTAGTGAGATCAGGTTGATTGTACCCAGAGCCACTCTGTGGCTGTCACTGAATCTGTTTTGCAAGGCTTTCAAACCAGGGTACAAACCAGATCCTCTTCCCTTTGTACTCACTACCTCAATGTACTTACAGACAACTAAAAGCCAGTTGTATTCTCCATTTTGCTACACTAAACAATACAACCTCACTTTAGCTTCTGTTAAGAGTTTACCTCCTCATTCTCCAGTCTTCTTAGTAGACCTTTTCCCCAATCCTCAACATGTGGGTAGTTAGACATCATCTTTTTATAAGCTTGGACTTCTGAAAAAATGTGTATTTTAACCCACTATACATCAGTAGCTAAGTTACCCCCTAGAATCTTTATCCAAGATTTTCAAAGGTATACAAACGTCTACATCTGCAAATACCAACAGGTGCTTTTGGCAGGAGTTGGTGTCATCATTACTACCACTAGAATTCATATATTTTGGCTTTTAAGATACAAAGATCACTTAAATACCATCCTTTGCACAACTGTGACACAACCCATTCCATCCATTTTAGACCTGCATTTCTTTCAGTGGATCAGAAAGATGTGCTGAGGCAGCTGTGACAGTCAGAAGGCTTTTAGCACTTTCACTCTGAATGAAGGGCAAAGCCAAGCTCCACCAGTGTCTTTGCTTTTGACTTCTCTTTGTCCTTCACCATACCATGTCAGTTCTTATCTAATGGTTACAAACCTGACGTGTTAAAGTTGAGTCCACAATAAAGACTGTTTGAACCTCTGTGTACCTTATTGCTGAGGTACAGCAATCTTAAGCTACTTTAAAAGTCTAATTCTGATTGTTGGCTCAGTCATAGAAATTTCAAGAACTTCTCTTCTACAGACACCCCTAATTGTTACTAAGAGATTCAGTAAAGACCTTCATTCTTACTTAATGCCTTGAAAGGACAAATTTAAGTTCAATTTTATTTTATAAATATTGGGAGTTCTTAAATTGTCATTAGAGAGACAGAATGTGTAGCACAGGATACAAAAACACCAACAAATACCAAAGCTATTCAAACAAGACATATTTTTTAACACACTCAGATAAAAACCACACCCAGTAGTGAAGATGTATTTTTTTAAAAAACTTTATGTTTGGGAAGGCAGGGAGGTGTAGGAAAAATAATAACTAAAATTTCAGGGAGAGCATTTTATTAATTTTTTCCCTTGTCCAGTTAAACTTGTTTTCCTATTATCTTAAAAAGCTTAAAAATTGTGCCTGTACCTGGCTGAAGGCAGCCTGTGATTGCTTGCCAATTTTAGCACATGCAGGATGTTTCAGATTAAGAGCAGACCCACTGAGACACAGAACTCATCTGACCATTGATTTCTCTCCTTGATGATCCCACACAGACATCTGTGTGAGAAGGAACAAGCATAGAGGGATTTTTCTGTACTATTCCCACTGTGTCTCTGATACTCAGCAATGTCAGGGGTTACTAAAAGTGGAGATTATATCTTGTTCTTTACAGCACTTTACTTCAAGGTTACACTGAATCTCTTTTGGAGCCCACTTTTACCTTTGGCCTCCATACCAAGTTCCATAACTTAAATTTTACACTTAGTGGAAAAATGGCTAGAATAAATGTAGTTACTGCAGTTTAATAGAAGGGCTACCCTTATACTGAACTCCAGGCATTTTTCTAGGAAGAAGCAGTCAGGACAGTCTTTTAATAATTCTTCAAATCAAAATCATGTTCAGCAGCACCATGCTGGATGTGCCACTAAAAGTCTGAGCGTGAGGCAGCCCCTCCTTTAGCCATGTAAGACATTAATTACATTCAACAAAAGACAAGGTGACAATTTGATGTGGTGGAGGAAAGCAGGGTGGATTTGCAGAAATGCTATGTGAGCAGGCACAAAATATTTAGACAACCCTCTTTTGCAGGGTGAGGTTGGAGCAGAACAGCTTCCTGAATATCTGTGCAGGTGCTGCCTAATGAAGTGAGAGACAACAGCCATTTATGCTGAGTGAGGAAAGGAGGGATGGCTAAACAAAGTTACCTTCTTTAATGGACCTCTGTGTCTGGGTTTCTTTATACTCAGGAGTAAAGTTTAGTTTTCTGGTAATTATTACCCATGTGCACCTGTTTGCAGGTGGATGTCAGGTGTTTTTGGAGTGGTCACAGAAGTCATGTTTCTGTTACAAGCACACACTTGCTTGTCAGAGAGATCCTCAACTCTAAGCCCAGGAGCTGGACTTCAAATTTGAATACCTTCTGTTAAAAATTCATTTAAAAACCCATAAAACCTGTTTTTAAAGAGGATTAAAAACGATAACCAAGGCACTAAGAACCACTTAAGAGGAGACAAGGGAAAGCTGGTTCATAACAATATCAGACCCCTTTCTCAGTTTCACCTTTGCTTGTAAGTCACTATTTATACATTTAGCAGGTTCTTTGGAGCCTTGTTTAATCCATGTTTTGACCTTTATACAAATCCATAACATAGATCAGAAGGATAATTGGTTTGTCACTTAAGTAGGGCTGGCATCTAGCAGCACAAACATTCTTACAATGCTCTCAAAAAGGCTAAAAAAATCTAAGTTGAAATCTTGAATGTTTATCTTCAGTGCAAAACATAATTTCAAATTTCCTTCTTACTAGATTTTCAGCTGTACTACCTGTCCAGTAAAATTATAGGTTTAGGAACTCAGCAATGAAAGGAGAAAAAAAAATCATCTTTCACCTTACAGTTGGCTGGTTCTCAGTTTCTAACAACATGTTGCCTTTAGCAAACCAAGAGGTTATGGAACATAAAACAGAAAGATTCACATTACTAATAAACGCTCAGGTATTAAAGCTGTCTTTCATTAAAATTCACAGACTGGCAATCATTGTTTAAAGATAATGGTTTTAACTATCAGCAAGGAAAACAAAAGACTTAATTTTGTGAAATGCAGTGTAATTGGAACATGAAACAATAGAGGAATAGATAATTCCTTTAGTTTTCACAGGTGAGAACTTCAGTAAATCATCTGTGTACTTGCCATAAATGAGTCCAATCTTCTCAAAGTGGGGAGTTACAGGAGCAATCTGTATTTAAGATATGTCTGGCTTAGAAAAGATAGCAAGAAAACTGAGGGAAATTGGGAAGTTACTGCTTCATGCAATAGTTTCTTGACCAAAGAATGAAGAGAGTAAACAAAAATTGATGGGGGTGGCTTTCTTACTGTAGGGCTGCTGTATTCTACCTGAGGGCTCCCTCCATCCACTTTTCACATTACTGGAGCAACATCTGTATTCTTCCACTTTGATGAAAAGAAATCTTGCTTTCCTTATACACTCTTTGAACAAAGAGATGGCTTCCAAGGCTTCTGCTTGGAAGGAAACATGCCCTAGAGAAAATTTGCCATGGTTGTGTTTTTCAAAAGTTGAGATGATACAGCCAGACCTCAGCTCCCCAAAAGCAGCAGCCCCCCACCTGTATGTTTCTTGGCTCACATTTGCCACAGCAAGGGATGTTACCTGCACTTCCCTCCTTCCTTCTCTTAGTGTATACATAGAGGTGCCAGAAGAGTCAAGGGCCAGGAAGGTTTATCTACTGCTTGTAAAAAAGAGATTAGAGATACAAAGTTTAAGGCCTACACTTGTAACAGTCTTTGATCAGGCTTGAGGACTTTGGGCAGGGGCAAGTTTAGGGCAGAAATAGTTAGGAAATCTCAGCTGTCCACTCAGTGTCTGGACAACACCAGTGGTAAAACCTAAAGTGGAAAGGTGCTTGTTTTTCTTGTGCTACATGATGAGCTAGGCTGAAGCAGTGCTCCTGTTCCTATGGTCACTATCAGACCCATGGAATATCTGTTGCCTTGTAGGCATCCTGTGACAGACAGAAGCACAGCCCTGATTTTCACTAAGCACCACTGTCCTCGTGGGCTTCTTGTGCACAAAAGTAAAGACGGCTGTCACTGTCCCATAGAGACTGTATCTACCAGGACACCACATATGGAGAATTATGTGGATGACAATAGTGGTGAATTTGGTTCTCTGGGTACAGTATTAACAGGGTTACATCGTTCTTAGAGCTGTGGATTTGTCATGTTGAAGCATTTTTTAAGTACTTACTTTTTGAGTAAGAAAAGTGTAATCAGAAATTGATTTTTTCATTAAAACCACAAAAATCTTAAATACCCTGGGGGTTCTGGGCTCGATTAGTCCCTGACATTCTTCCATTCTTTTTCTCTCTGTGCCTTTTTGCCATCCCCTGGCATAGGAGGAAAGGAAGACTGTCTCTTCTTAATCCAAAAACACAATCTTCTATTACATGAGCCTAGTGAAAAGCAGCAGCAGATAAATTGCTTTCTATACAATAGGGAGGAAAATTATGCTGGTTTCTGCTTATGTTCACTTTTAAATTACAGTGTGGAAAAACTGAACATACAAGTACCTGGATTTTGAAAGTTTACCTTGAGTCTATTTTACTGTGGCTATGTAATTTTTTTTTAAACTAGAAGTCCCAGGGCTCTTCAGAGTAGGTTGGTTGTACACAATTGCCCTGAGAAGCAACCCCTGAATACAACCTTTCCATTGTTATCTGTAGGATAGCTGAGCTTCAGCTTTGTGCTACCAGCATTCAGTAGCATTGATCAGTTTTGCTGTTGACACCAGGTTAATATTTTGGCAGAGAAGAGGAAAGCAAATTTTACACCAATAGATAAATCACTTGCTTTTATGTCTTTTTCAGAATGGAGCACCTAAAGGAAAAATCTTACTAGTGTCAGGGGGTGGATGTCCCATTCAGTGGAATGACCAGACCTGGGTCTGTTGGTCTGAGTGTTTCATGCTCCCTGTTCAGACCCTGCTGCCCATTTCAGAGCATTCAGTCTCCTACTTGTCTTGTGTAATTCAAAGCCCTGCTCAGGGAGATGTATAGATGGAGACTCCATATAAAACATAGAGATGAAAATCATACTCAGCCTATACCATATTTATATTCATGCACTTCTCCAACAAAGTCCTTGAAGAAAGGAGGCTGAGTGGAATCATTAAAGGACTTTACCAAGAGAAGTCCATGAAGCCAAATTTTAAGAACGTGGGCTGGAGCAGTATACTGAAATCCAATCAATTAGGTTATTCTTTCAATTTTTGTTCTATCCTCAAGCTTTACCTTTTACAGGAAGGAAAAAAAAAAAAAAAAAAAAAAAAACAAAAAAAACAAAAAAAAAAACCAGCCAATTTCCAGCCTGTAAAGAAGCATCTAATTTTCCTGTAACAGAAGCACTACCATTGTCAAGTTATATTGTGTCTGAGTCATCTCTAGATGACAACCACGAATTTTTCACAACTACTTGAAGTACTCTGCCTCCTGAAAACCCATTTGCCAAATTCCTTATGAAACACATTTCCTTAGTGATCTTTGGAAAGGCTATTTCTACACACAATACCTATATTCCAAGCAAAATATTAATCTGCCAGCAGTCATATATGGGTTGGGGGAGGGGGAAATGATTCTCCAGCTTAAGTTCTAAGAGGTCTTTTTCATTTCTGATTTTAAATTTTACTAGATTTAACTTATGGCCAGGTACAGCTGTGTCCATTGGATTATTGTAGAATAGTCTGGTGTCATGTTAACAATTGCCACCAAAAATGTGGCAGGAGAGGGGCCAGGCAGTTCAGTAGGTAACACACTAGCACAAGATGGATTTGTGACCTTGGCCAGGTCACTGACTTCTTTCTGTTTGGCTTTTCCAGCCCATTTTTCTCTTTTGCCCATTTTATTTGGCTATAAAGACAGGACCTCTCTTTCCCTCTACAGCACCTACCAGAGTCTCAGTACAGCCTCTGGCTGCCAGTCCTCTATAGAGCAAACCAGACCTGAAGCTTCCTGTATATCACACAAAATCACCACTTCTACTGTCATCTGATTGACTCTCAGGGTATTTGACCCACTTAAGTATTAGGCTAAAGAAGAAATTAAAAATAAACACCACCACACTGCCCAGATGGCGGATGGCAAATGGATCAGCACCCACTGCACTGCCCCATGCAGTGGGACTCCTCTGTTGTGCAAACACAAGAGTGTTGCTCTAAGGGCAAATTGGAACTGTATACAAAGAAATGTAGAGGATGCAGCAATACTAAAGAACATCTTTTATTTCAATGTTTTTACTGTGGTAGGCTTTAGGCTGCTTTATACAAAATAATTACGTCTTTTAGCAGAAGCACAAAACTGAAATATCTCAGAAGCTTTAGAAGCAATAAATTTTTCATCTGGGACAGTCAAAACTCATTTCATTGTAGAGTACAAGCTCAGGTCAGTCAGATCTAGTCTGATGGCAAAGCATGGAGATGCTTTTGTATAAATGTAGTTTTGTATTATTGACCAGATTAAAAGGATGTAGCCATGGTACTGCTGGAATGGAGATGCTGGTCATGAATCCCACCACAGCAGCAGAGAGGCTTGTCCCATCCAACTCCTATTTCCCTGTGATCAGGTCACCTGTTACCATTTCCTTTGAAAGTGTTTTGATAGTGTCTTCATGACAGCCCTCACCCATCCAGGCTCACGTGGCCCTTTACTATAAGAAAGATCTGCTGTCCCAACATGAAAAAAAACTGCAAAACTGCTTTAATAACAAACACACAGTGGCAGCCAACTGACCTACACTGCTCATACCTGTGAGCTGACTCACTGCAGGAAGTGGAGTTTTACCACATGACTCAAATGATGATTAAATAAATCAACAAAGAGAGATTTCAGGAAGTGTACCCCAGTCTGTCCAAAAGCACAAAATGCCTAATTTCTAGAGCAGGGGCATTAATCAGAGAGTTACATGTGCTATCATGTTTTTCTTGCAGCCAGCAGCAATACTGGGAAGGAAGCTGGAAGGACTAGCACTGCACAGCCTACTTTATAAAAACAGATTCGTTTTTCTCCAAAATACTGGTTCAAATTTTCATTCCTCTGCTGGGGCAAATCTACCAAAAATCAAGCTGAACAGCCTCTGGACATTCCCCCTCCCCAGCACCAGGCATAGAGTTGTTAGAGCTGTTGTTCCAGTCCCTCCTCTGCACTGTGAGTCTGGCAAGGAAACTGGAAACAGGAGCTGACATCTCTGCATCAAGGACCTCAAATACCCAACTGGACCATCTGGGGCCAAAACCCTGCATCCACCTTCCTTGGACAAAAGTTCTTTGCCACAAGAGCTCAGCCTGCCCAGCACAGTGGTCTCTGTCACACTTGTCCCTGGGTCACCTCCCTCCTCCATTCTAGCAGAGCTGTCACCCTGCAAGTGACCAATACTACCTATGGCAAGTGGCCTTTCACTCTCAACATTCACAATTCCTTTTCATGAACTTCTTGGAGTGCCACAAATTACAAATAGTAATTTGACACTAAAAAAGCATCAGTTTCTTCTTGTGTCTCTTTCTACTTAGCTTTTTCTCATTGTCAGGAGATTTATTAATTTAATCTCTGTTTTACAGAACTTATCCCTTTTAACAACTAGAAGAAGAAAATGCTAACTTGCTTTTATTGCTCTTAGATGTTCAAAGACATCATGCTATATACTGTCATTTACATTTCACATTAAAAGTGAAATATGTTGGGAATGCTCAAGTATTTGTTTTAATTTGACCCATCTGTTAAATGAAAAACAAAGAGGACTTTAAAATCACTATCTTTAAATTCAGAGATTTGTAAACAATTTATATGTTCATTTCTTCTGGGTTAAAAATGCCCTAAGGCATCACTTTTATGAAATCTCCAAATTGAATTGCTTTGCATTGTTTTGAGGGATTCAGGCCAGTTTTTTCTTCCTCAGTTTATTAATTTATTTCCTAACCCAAGTAAATTAGCAAGACATACTAAGACACTTGCTATTGAAATAATTTTGGAGAACTAACAGAAGTGTCTACTGGGTCCAGAAAGCTGAGAGCACTGAGAAAGTATCAGATATTAGTGGCAAATTTTCATTAGATAAAGGACAAGCCAGTCACTTTAATTTAGCTTTCTAACACTCCTGCAAGCAACACTATACCCTATTCCGTGTTGACCATCACCAAGAAAGAAGAATCATCAAGGAGGGAAAGAAAAGCTGCTACAATTTACCTTTCTCTCTCAGCCTAGCTAGATCTTGCGACAGGATTTGAAGCTCAGACTGGGTTTTAGTGGAGCTATGGATGATAATTTACAAGGGGAGGGAGATACACAGATGTTTAAGGATCCCACAGCAGCACCTAATGTAAACAGCAGAGCCTTATCGCTTTTTCTGCTTTACGCAACATTCTGTATTTAGCCCCAGAAATCAGTCTTTTTGGTGGAGTAAGGATACCAAGAGTTCTTTTAATGACCCAGATATCGGCCTCTTGTCCCAGACTAACAGATGGTTTATGCAAAGAGATGATTTCTTTGTTAGATAGACACCCTGAGCATGAGGATGAGCTCTGCACAGCCTGGAGTGTTACATCTCCCATTTGAAGCTCTTGTCACCCTCTCTGCTGTTATGGTGTGCAGTAACTCCAACCTTTCCCAAAACCTTTGAGTCTTATGCCCTGTCTGTATGACAGATTTTCACCATGCTCCCACCTCTAATACCAGTGCAGTGGAAAAGGAGCTGGTTGCAAACTGGGCTCCTTACCCTGCAGGTCATGTTCCAACCACAGACAAAAAGCAGGACTAGATGAGGAAGCAGAGAATGCCTAAAAAGAATAAGACCCACACACAAAAATACACTTAAAGTTGTCAAAGTGGACAGACCCACGAGTTTCAATTCCCCTCCTGCAATATCAAGCAGAACACCAAAAAAGCAACCTAGAACTAAGTCTGCTCTGCATTCATACTCTGGACGGTTCATTTATTATATCCACTATCATATTAAGCAAGCCAACAGAACAAGAGCTAGCAGTAATTCAGCCAGGGCATGATTAAGGCTGCCTCTAAGAGCATCAACAAATGTGGAGACTACATGGATCACAGCCCACAAAGATTCCATGTTGGTGAAATGACAGCTTGATTAGTTTTTGTCTGACAAATGTGGCGAGGGAGATCAGAATCAGACATAATTCCAAGGTTATAGGCTTTCAAGTAAAACCAGGAAAAAAATTTAAAGAGGGCAACAGCAATATGCAAGACCAAATCAGCTCTCCAGCTCAGGTTTCTTCATGCTCAGATGCAAAAGAGCCACAATTACTGAGGCTAAGGAAATACCCTCCAGGGAGCAACATGAATTATGAAGGACGTACCTTCGGAGTGGCACAAGCTTCAGATCTTGCAAGACAGTACTCCCTCTCATCAAGAACCTTGCTAAACATGCATCTATGTGTACTTTAATGGGAAAACATGCAAGTCTACTACTTCATATCCAGGCAGCATGCAGTTTAATCCAAACACCATAAACAGCAGACAGTAGATGGATTTTTACTTTTTCCCTCCCATCTGTTCTAATGACAAAAAGACTGAGTCAAAACCATGCAGCAAGATCAGGTTTCTTAAAATACATCAGTATTTGCAAGTATCCATACCATCCAACCACAATTATCTCTATCCCTCATTCTGCACCTGTTTCAAATCATACATCCTTCATTTAAGGGGAACTTCCTTCCTATGTGGAAAGGGGACAGGGGAGAGGATGGGGTTCTTACCCAGGAATAAAGTGATCTGTCTCCTGGAGCTTTTGCCCTCCAAGCTCTCACTTTTGCGTAGGTACTTCTCCTGGTGTCTTGGCCCACCCTTCACAGTCACAGTTCCTTCCTTCTGGATCATCAGGGTTTTCATCATGCTGTGGCACATGAAGGTGACAGCTCCCAGCACTACGATGTACAAGGCAAAGGCACTGAAGATGCTGGCCTGAAAGAGAGTCCACTTGGAGGAGAGGTTGGTACAGATGGTCATATTGTGCTTCAGCTCAGGGAGGTAGTGCCTGGGTACGGGCTTGGCACAGCCAGTCAGACCTTGGTAGCCCTCGATGGTTTCCAGAGGATATTCTGTGCCCATGGCAAAGGGCAGGGGCAGAGCCACCAGGAGAGAAGTCCCCCAGACAAAGGCAATGAGAAGCTTCACTGTGCGGGGCCCGGAGATGGCTTTGAACTTGAAGGGGTGGCATACAGCCACGTACCTCTCCAAGCTGAGGGTAGCCACGTGCAGCACGGTGGCATAACTGCAGGCTTCAAAGAGGAAATAGTAGAGCTTGCAAGCCACGCTGCCACTGGGGGTGGAAAAGGGGCTCCAGATGGCACTGAAGAATTCCATGGGCATGCCCAGCAGAATGACCAGCAGGTCAGAGCAGGCCAAGCTCACCATGTGGTCTGTGACTTCCTTCTGCAGGTAGCCTTTCTGCTGCAGAATCCTGGTGGCCTTGATGGTGATGCCATTGCCCAATATGCCCGCAACAAAGATGCAGACATAGACTGAGGCCAAAGAGATCTTGATCCAAAGAGACACCTCAAACTCGGGGATGTGGCTGTGATCAATAAGATGAGAACAGTCTGAAGAGGAGCTCTGTCCTGCCATGAGCAGCCCCTGGGGGAAGGGAGGAGGAGGAAGAGCCTTCCTGCCTTCTGTAACTTTCAAATTCACAGCATATAGATCCCTCCTTGCTTTGCCTCCACCCCAGACACACAGGTTAGAGCACTCAGGTACAAGCAGCACGTCTCACCTAGCCACACCTGCAGCTTATTTTTTAGCAACAGCCACTAAGTCAACAAGCTGAGCAGAAAAGAGTTTCAGCTGTTACCTGTCCTTAAGGCAAACACCTCTTGCTGCTTCTGGATTTTCCTCCTCTTTTCTTTACAGGGTGAAGCTGCCCTTCTTCAGTCCTCTACTGCTCTTGCCTCCCCCTCTGCAAGTAAAGGAAGCTTTTGGCCCTGGCCCAGGCAGGAGGAAGTCAGAGTTTGTGTGGTTAACTATTAATCTTGGCTATCCCTGCTCACTGGCAGCAAAGTAGGTTTAGAAAAAAGAAAAAGAAAAAAAAAAAAAAAAAAAAAAAAACAAACCACCCAAGTCTAGAATTCACTTCCTGTAATAGGAGCTCCTTCTCAGGGATGAGAAGAGGTGTTTCTCCTAAAGCTGGTTGGTTGGTGGAGTAAGGCTGAGTGCATGAACAGAAGCTGAAGAGAAATTATCTGCTGAGGAGTTTAACATTAACTGGGCTACAGCCTGACTTCAGTGTGCACCCATGCCCACACCTCACTGCTTTCTGTTTTCTTTAATGCAGACCTCAGCAGCTGCCCCAGCATCACTCCTTACACAGCCTGGGCAGCCACAGACAGTTACATCAGCGGGGGTGCTGGGTCGTAGCTTCTGCTGGTGAACTGGGAACTTCTTAAAATAACTGCTTAGACTGTGAAGAGTTTTCTCAGAAGTTATAAAAAAAAATGAACTCTAGATTTAGACACATTGTCTCCCTTTACATTTTCATCTTTTCACGTTAGATAATGAAAATGACGAAGTTGGTAATAATGAAGTTGGAATAATGAAGTGAGATTTTTTGAAAGCTCGTGCTGTCAAATAATCTGGAGTAGCAGGGGATGAAAATGCACTCCCCCCCTCCTGTCTCTCACCCAAAGGTGAATGAACTGAATGCACACTTCAGTTTTAGTTGCAAACCATGAAGGCTCTCGAGACTCTTCAAGGCACTGAAGACTCCCTTGGTAGCCCCTGGACACATTTAATTAGAGGGTGTGTATATGGATTAGGAAACCTTTAAATTCCAATGCAAAATGGCAGATCAGCTTTTTTAGCTATATTCAAGAGAGAGGCCCAGTACAGTAATCTGCTCCAATACCAAGGTTAAGAACAGTGGCTTCACAAAGTGATTTTTATTAGCTAGACAAGCTCATGTGACACTTTCAGCTCATAATAAAAGAGACACATAATAACATATCTTCTTAATAACAGAAAGATGTTATTAAGCAGTCTCCTCACATTCAGCAGTTATCACTGTACCCCAGCAGCCCGAGTATATAATGAACAAAAGATGCCCAAAACAGGATAATAAGTACTTTTTTCTATGCATTATTTATGCTCTCCTGTTTCAGAAAAATCACCTCAGACCTTGCACAACTTCAAGCCCTGTAGTCCCAGTCATCTTTACTTATGTTTGATAATTCACATTTGTTCTGCTCAGACAAGCTTTCTATTATTACCCAATTTCTTTCACTTAATTTTACTTTATAAAAGTGTGAACAAAGATTACATATGCATGACTGAATTGTGGAAATGAAGCTAATTAAAATTTGCTGCTTACCATCAAAAGGGAAAAAGAGAGACAGAGCAAAAGAGAGAGAGGGCCCAATAGGATTAGATCTCCCCCTTTTTTCCACACCAATTATAAAATGCAGAACATAATTTTGCAGTTTTCAATATTATCTTTAGAACATACACAAAGTTTATTAACTTTATAATAAAGAGCTGGTGCCACAAAGGGGATGGGAAGGAAAGAGACAATTGTGAATACTCAGAGACTGAGACTGTTAAAAAAAAAAATCTAACATAGGTTACTGGACTACATAAATCAGCGGCCAGTATTCCAGAGATAGGTATAAAATCCTTATTGTGGATGATTATAAAAAAATATCTCTTCCTGGAGAGAGACATTTCTCCCCAACTAGAAGTGCTTAATGCCTCTTGGTTGAGCGCTCACAGTTTTTACCCTGGCGGATATGATATCAGTTTAGAAACTTAAGATTTGTATAATGGTCTAATTTTATGGATTTTAAGTTTTTCTCAGTATCTCATAGCACTGACTACCACAAGTTAATTTTTGTGTTGTATCCTTTCTTGTAGCTGCTTTGAAAGTGAATGTGGACTCCTGTAGTTGTGCCTGGGAGAACACTCCAGGGAGTCTCTTCCACCCAGTTTGTTGCCACTGCACACCATGACTTCAGCCCCCCCTTACCAAAGAGGAGCCAAGAGCTTCAAGGACAGAGATCACTGCATTTCTTTCTAAAATCAACATGCACGATGGGCACTGCAGTAAATCCCTTGTCAGCCCCCTGGTAAGAAAACAGAGCATCCTGAGGATGCAGATGACGTGGCCAGAGCTGGCTCTGCACACCACTTGCTTGGCCACAGTCGTGCTGACCTGAGAGCTGGCAGTGATGCAGTTGTTGGTAAGAGGTGACAGGTAGTGGGAACCAGAGAAACACTGAGCTGGAGCACAGATTGCTGTTGCTGTAGTGTATCAGGTGATTTTTCACTTTCAGATATGATAAAGCTGCTGTGATCACCCGCCCCAGTTTGTTATCCAACTGAGTCTACAAGTTTCCTGAAAGGCTGTTTGCTTTCTTGCCTGGTCCTTGGATAAAACCCTGGTGAGAGGCCTTTTGAAGCAGAAACCAGGGTTTTTTAGTACATCCTTTAGGCCACTGTGCAAAGCTCCCCTCCTGCACCTTGTGTAGCGAACCATCGAGGACCACACCATGGACCACTGGCTGAGCAGAGGGGCAGGAGGGGTTGCAAGGCACTGAATCCTTGCCCAGCTGCCATCTCATTAAAAGCCAAGCCCCCCAAAGTCCTGATGAGGTTCAGCCCCTGAAAGTGGCAGCACAAGTTGTAGCTGGGATGAACCTGGGAAGCACAAACCCACCTGACAGATGCTGTTGCATTTTAGGCAAATGGATTGGAGATGAACCTTATTTTTTAGCATGCAGGAGTGTTGCATTGCTGCTGCCCTACAAACACACCGTGGGGAAGGAAGCCACCATGTGGGTGACACCACATGGATTGACTTGGGGTGCCAAATCTGCAGAATCACTCCATGGTTATTTCTCCATGTCCCCATATAGCAGGGGAGCCAGGGGGCTCTGCCTGGCAGACAGGCATTGCTGCACTGGTGTTATCACTGCAGAATTATTTCTTGATAGCCATGTTGTGAATATGCAAATCCACCCTAATTGGCTCCGCTAATCACACTGCTCTGACTGGTTTCTGTTCTCAAACTGCTCAAGCTACTTGACAGGAACAAAGAAAATACCTCAGTTTCTTGCTTCCTTTTGCTAAAAGCTCTAAAACTGAAATGAAAAAGGAGAGCTATCTCAAAAGGAAAGAAAATGAAGCTGTGTAAAGGATTAACTTTTTATTTTCTGATAAAAACACATTGACTGCTTTTTTTCTTGCCTGTCTTTACTGTTCTCCATCTCAGCACACCTCTTGTCTCTAGAATAGCTGTGATACCTTTGTCTTGGCAGTATTTGTTTAGAAAAAGCAAATCATGGGCTTGTTCAATTCCCTTTGAAACCCAAGGTAAACAAAATGAGATTGCTGTTCTGCAGAAGGCAGCTACTCTGATCTGTGCAAGCAGGGGAGAAAGTGCTGAGGGAATAAAAGGAAGAAACAACACAGACAAAAGTGAAGCATCCAAATGGTTTTAAATGTTTTAAGAAATCAATTTGTGTGAGACAGCTTGTGTTGGCTTTGAAAATTATCTTTCATTAAAAATTTAAATTATTAAAGACTGCATTCAGATAACTTAAGGTTTCTTTCTGTTTTCTGAGATCTAACAAGCCTCTTCTTTACTGTTAAGACCCCTCAGTATTTTACTGGTGAGCTTTTCTTGGGCTGTATTTTTCTTCTTTGGAAGATTATAATAGTTAATAATATAAGTAAGTTAAAGTAATTTGTGAAATGTATTTCTTCTTAATTTCCCTAAGAGTTTGGTTTTGGGCAACATTCTAACAATCACTGTACTGTTAACTGCCTGGCTCCTTTTCTTCTGGCAACATGAGAGACTGGGTCATGCAATCTGAGCTGAGTAACCTGCATATCCATAATGAATTCTAATCTAATTAGATTACCTCTAGAAAGTGACATATGGAAAGCTGCCATCTTTTATTAATGATGTGCCATGCTGCCTCCTGTAATGCCATCCTCTTGGAATATCATATTGTGAGTGTTTGCTTATCTGGTGGATGGAGAAGGGGCTTTCAAGTAAAGCAATCTCAGCTCCAAATTATTTCATCTAAATAAACAGACCAAAGCACTTCACTACTTCCAGTAGATTTTACAAACTGGCAAGGAACAGAACTGGGGGCAGTGAAATGAAATGGTTTGCCCAAAATACAGAAAATCTGTGCAATACCTGAGCCTCCCCATCAATCCCTTGCTAACTCCCTCCCATCAGCTGCAGCACACAGACTACTAAATGCAAAAACTGCACATACACAGCTCTTCACTAGCTGCTCTGGTGGTTTTAATGATAATTCATATTAATTAAAGCACAGCAGCAAATTTACAGCACAAAGCCACATAATCATTGTTCCATATCTGCTATTGTTGAACAACACACCACCTGCTTTCTGAGCACCTTGATAAGCTAAAGACACCACAGCTGTTCAGCTCTTCACAGCCTTCTCTCCATCAATTTGTCTGAAGCAAATCAAATGCAGTAGGAGGCTGTGGGTTGTCAGCAGGAGGTGGGAGTGCACTCAGCCTGGTGAGAAACTGAATGGGTTAATTTTCCACTCTGAGGGAGGAAAGAGATGCACTTCTCTCTGTCCCTTGACACAGCAGTAGCTGTTAGAAGGCCAAAAAATAAATAAATAAAATAAAAAAAAGGCCAGCAGCTATTGCCCCAAATGGAAAGAAGCTCTATAGATGGGCTGGGGAAAGCAAGTGAAACCTCCTGAGATGGGATGGTCCTTTTTGCATCCTTTGGGAATGAGGCACCAAAGCAAATGAGTTTGTTTATATCCCAGGCTTGAAAAAGGAGCTGCTACTGAAAAACAAGATGAACACATATGCTAAACCCAGGCCTCAGTGATCATGAATCGACTGTATTGAACACATTGCCTGAAATATCCTTTCAGACTCCTCTTTGTCTGGAGCAAAGAAGCACCAAAGCACAACACCTGCTTCAAGAAATCACTACTGTGAGCCTTTGGAAACAACCCTAGCACACTGAATCAAATCTCATTTTTTCTCTGTGTAACTTCTGAACTTCCTTGTCCAAACAAATGATAATGGCTTCAAAATACAATTCAAAATTCCTGTTTCACAGCATACTTAGTTCCTTATGCTGTATTTTGTAGCTGTCTTGTAAAACTCTTCTATGCAGGGCACTTTTCCAAACCATCCTTTAACACGGGTTTATACTTTTGGAAATTCTCATGCTACTCTTTCTCTGGATGTAGCTAGTTACTTAAAGTTACAAGATAGAATTTCTATCTTGTGCATATTCTCACAACCTGAATTCTCCTTAATTTTTTTACAAATCTGCAAGGACAATAATTTATGAAAATGGCTGTCACACACAGGTACCAAAACAATCAGAGAATTCACTTTGCTTTTTTTGCTAACAAACGTACCGAGAATCTTCTGAATATGCTGATGGTTCACTCTCAGTCTCCTGAAAAAATCTCTTCATGGCAATATTAAAATTACTATGGCAAAGAGAAGCAAAAAAATATCTCCATGCTGCCTTCTTGCGCTTGCCATCTCCTGACCATCAGGACTTGCACTCATGTGCCCAACTGAGCTATTACAGAATCATTTTGCCTCTCTTCAAAACTCAGCTGATGGGGTTTAGCCTGAAGCAAGCAAATGACAGCTTTCTGACCTGCTTCTAAGGAGTCCTAGCAGGATGTCACCACAGTGAAGACACTTCTGTCACCCTGTTCTTTCTCATTTACAATGCATGATGCCAAGGCTCAAAATACCCAACTTCTCACTGGAAGAATTTGTATTTTACAAGCACATAGTTCCTTCCCTTGCAGGAACTTTAAAAAATTCAATTTTAAACAGCTTGTTAAAAAAGGCAGAGTGCTTCACCTGTTGCTGCAATCCTACAGCTACCTCTGGGCAGAGGAGGACAATTAACAATTTGTGGGGATGCTGGCTGTCCCATCTGGGTTTCACAGCAAAACATGTAAAATGATTCAGAGCTGAGCTGTGGCCAGAAGGCAGCATTTCCATTCTTCTTCTCAGGGAAAACAGGAGGTGAATTTCAGGAGTTTTGGCTCCATGGTGGGCCATGACCACATCCTCTATGAACCTTCAGTCACTGTCCAGCTGAACCATCAGACTCCAATTCCTGACCCACGTTGCCCTCATTCCTGCTGTCTCCATGCAAGGGAAGCTGAGAAAACTTTGGAGGACCATCTGGGGATGGTGACTTGGGTTGCAGCCTTGCTCCAGGTTGTTGGCTGCTGGTTTGAGGTATCAGTGGCAGACTGGAGCTGCTGCAAAGTCCCAAAAGCATTGACCAGGGAAACAAACCTGGAGAACCTTGGATTACAGATGAAGCAGGGGGTAGATGGTGTGGAAATCCCCAGTGGGCTTGGGTGGCTTCTCTGTCCCCCTGGAAGGAGACCCTGGCTGGGGAGGGACAAGCAGAAAAGGCTCAGCAAGGCACACTGCTTCTCCTCAGGGCACTGCAAGCATAGTGAAGCTGTTCTATATGGGTAGATGTAAGCCAAGTAAAAAAAATATAAACCAAACAAATGTCCAAGTGAGCAAGTGTAAGTTTAGAGTGCTCACTTCACCTCGGAGTTGAGGACTGTGTTGCTTGCAGTGCTCACTTCTGATGTCCCCAGACATCTGTGTAACTTCCTTCTGAAATTCTTCTACTAGTCATAGGCACAGCAGGTTCCTGGTCACTGTCCTGCAGAGCCATATCCTGAAACTGAGCATGGAAATAAATAGGAAATGGGATCCAAAAATGTTTTTTGAATGGTGTTTTCACCTCTGTTGATGTGGTACTGTATTCTATTCAAGTAGTTGCTAAAGTACAAAGAATACTCCCTATCCACACAGATATGTGCCCATCAGTACATATAAATGATCAGGAAATTGCTTTGACTTCCTGTACCTAGCAAGTAGAGCTCCTCTGTTTTGGAAAAATAGAGAAACTTCTTTGTCTGGAGCAAACCAACTGCTATTATATAATCTGTGAAGCATGAATTATATAAAGTCAATGGGAAAATATTTAAGCTATTGCTTTTTTCTCTTTGCTTTCTGAATATCTCATCCTCTCCCCCTCACTTCCTCCCCTGTTGACAATAGTTTCTGTCTTCGTTCCTCCACATACTATTTCTGCTAAGAAAATACGTGGTCTCAAGAGCTGCAAATGCCCACCTGCTGCCACCAGGCCCACTGTGACATCTGACTGTCACCCCAGGACTGCCTGGTGTCAGTGAGCACCTTCCTCAGTGCAACCAAGGCCTGACTGATGCCACTCTAGAGAAGATGTGTGAGATGTGCCTGCAGCTCCAGGAGCACTGATTTCTCTCTGTTGACAAAAAGAGCTCCTAGCACAAATAACAGCTGTAATATCTACACTGTCAGGAGAGCATGTTAAGCAAAGTGAGAAAACCCAATCTTTGTATATACATCAGCTGATACATCCCACATGTTTTGTGAATGTTACTTTGATTGCCCAGCCATTGGGTGACTTTCCTTCCTTATTGTAGCTTCTGGTCTTAACTTCTCTTTGACTGAAGAGCTATCAGGGAGAATCATTGCATGCAGAAAAGAGCTGGCAATACAGACTGCTCGAAGATGTCTGTTTTACAGAACTTACATTCAAATAGATAAGAAGACTTGGCCCTAGGCCAAAGGAAATCATTCTTCTGCAGTGGACTTTGCCTGTTTTGCTCTTAAATAAACATTTGATAAAGAATAGAATTTATCTGGAGACACTATCCCAGAAAGACAGCATTTCTAGATATTACCTCCAGATACTACCTGAAAAGAAAGAGCTGGAATTTGTAAAACTACAAAGTTTTAACTCAGACTTTTATACTGCTTACAAGAAGACTGTCTGGGAAAACTGAATCCTGGGACTGCAAAGCATCAATCAAAATCCTGAAAAGATGCTGTCAGAAAGGTCTCCCAGGCAATGCTTTGTGTGTAGGTGTCTGCACGTTTTAGAGTCAGTCTTAGATGTTGTCTACATGTCAGTTAAGTTTAAAAACTCATTGAAAAACCTGTGTGAGGATTCTACAGAAGTAGAATTGGCTCAGGGACTCTGCAGCTTCAGTGCAGCTCTGGAGGCTGAGCAGGACTTACTATAAACCACACTACTATTTTCAGCACCCAACTCCAAAAGAAGTCCTTGGTAGAAGATCTGTAACCAAGACTGCTGAAGAGAGGCAGAGCCAAAGATCACTTTTTCACAGAGAGAACCTGAAGTGGGTAGGATAGTGCAGTTTCATCAACATCCTCCTCTCCTACCTGAAGTATAGGTACCCACAGTTTGGCAAAGGAAAAGAAATAAGAAGTAAAACAAGAGATAGGTTTGAGGCTCGTTGGGTGCCAGAGAAGAGCTGCTATCTCCCATTTTAAACCAGGCTCAACAGACTTGCAGTAAGAGAGTCTTACATGCTGAGGTATCTCTCCTCTTTTGGGCTGTGCCTGCTCTTTGTGTCCTGAAATGGTGAAATCTTGTATGACCTACACTGAGCTCAAACCTGACTGCAGGGGCTGTGGAAAGCCCCAGACTGGAGGTTGCTGCTCTGGAAGTTATGAAGAGCTGAAGGAAAAATAAATGTCCATATCAAGTGTAAGTACTTTGTGTCTTCAACAGCACAAGGGGATGAGTTGAGTAAGAAGGAGCTGAGGAAGCACTAAACGTGGTCAAAACAGCCATTTCCTTTTGTTAAGTGAGAACACAAGCTCTTCTATTTGCTCACTTCGCTGCTATTAACTGAGAGAATTTCCCTCCCCCAATGAAACATTTTAGAACATAGTCTCAGGCCTGTGCTCTCCCTGTGACTGTGCTGTGGAAAGCACCATTGTTTCCTTTCCACTTGGATTGCAGCATCCTTCATGCAGGCTGCTGTTTCCTAGGCACTGCATCTCTTACTTTTAACTTACTTACACCTTACTTTACTAACATCTTTTCTTACTACGAGAATGACAGCTCCAGCTTCTCAAACTGGGGAGAGGCACATCCTTCCCAGGAGCCTTGGGATGCATCCCTGAGAAATGCTTCTCAATGCCTCCCAGGAATGTAGGAAGAGACTCCTGTGCACAGAAGGATTTTTCTCTCTCCTCGAGCCATAAAGCTCTTTCCTCTTTCTCCTGGGATGTGTTTTGGGGGTGGAAGGAGGGGTAAACTCTTTTTAAATGTTGAGAGGAAGTGAGGGGAAAAAAGCCCTACCTCTAGAGAGCCATAGTGACAGAGCTGTAATATTTTTCAGTGGATCTGGCTCAGTTAGTGCAAAATTGAGGATTTTTGTTGAGAGCACTCCTCCTGATTATGCCCAGGAGCTGGCCAGGAATGCCAGCTCCATGTGACACCAGTTCACACAGCTGAAGGCACTACTGTCTTTGCAGGATCTTCTGTCTGAGGAAGGATGCACCTGGTCCATGGCAAAGAGGTGGCCACTGCACAAGATGGCAATGGCTTTCTCAGTGGAGAGATCATAAAAAATCTACATGGATAATTTCCAATTATTCTCACTTTCCAAGTCCTTTTCAAGTATTCTAACCTTTGTGTTTTTTATGGATTCCTACAGATATGGGAGCTCTAGCAAGCATCGCTCTTTTTTTCAGTCATAAGCTTTTTGAAATCATTTATGTCTCTACTATGTTACAAATTGTTTAACAATTGGTTTTGACAGGTTAAACTGCTAGTGAGTGTAAAAGAAAATAATCCCAAGATAGTGAGCTGAAGAGTTCTGTGGTTGTCTAACACGTTGCAGTGCTGGAAAGCCTTAGGGACACAAAAGATGGGAACCCCATAGACTAAGGGTAGATGTAACACAGGTTAAAAATGAAAATTACTCTCTAACCCTATAGGACCTAGTGGAAACCAAAAGTCTTCTGCAGAATTTTAAATATACAACATCAAAAAATTACCCTATTAGAATACCATGAATTGTCCTACTAGTTTATGGAAACATTCTAATTCCTTTTTTATCTCCTATGAGATCCTCCCCATAAGGATTCCTCTAAATTATACCTCTTCTCCTTCAGTGTTGTAGATTAATAATGCTTCACTAATGAGGATTAAATAGCTTAGGACTTCTGTCATGTGTGCAAACAGCAAGACTGGAAGGCAGGATTTGTATTCAGAACCAATAACTTTGCTCCATTTTTAAAAACCTGGAATTATGCTGAAGTACTTCTCCAGGCAAAATTTAAGTATCTTCAATGAAAGCTTTGCTTTTTCATTCATAGTTTCATTACATAAAAGATCAGAAGTGAGCAGGTTAGTTGGATCCCATGACAATCACCAAGACCCCTGCAGTGACTACATTTGGGTTTTTTTGACTAAAATGTCTATACTCTTTGTAACCTGAACACCTCAGGAGATTAAGACACCAAGAATTCTTTTTGGAGTTCCTTAAAAAATGTGAGCACAGTTAATCATTTGTACTTGTTTGATTTTTGCCTCCTGACACAACTCTTGTTGTGACTGTAATTTAAGGTAAGCAGCTCTTGGAAAAGCCCTTACAGTCTATAAAAATCACCTATATATTGTCACCTGTGTGTGGTCTTCCTGATTATTTCTTCCTTTCATACCAAGGTGCTACATCTGGCCCTCTAGTCATATTTATTTTTACATGGTATCCAGCTTTTTACAACTTTTAAGTCAGGATTTCACATCAAAAATCATTATTGCATTGAGCTTCACCAGGATGGTGCAGCAGGGAGATATCTTCTTAGTCCTACAAGTTGCTCCTCAGCTTGTGCTTTTTTTTTTCCTCATCCTCTTTTCATATTTTTGTCCCATTGGAAATTTTCACTGAATTTCACTTGATCTCCTCAAACACCTTTAGAGCTGCTGCTTTCCAGGAAAAGCTCTTTTCTGCAGATGTGTACATCACAGTTTGTCTTTTTGCACTGGTTGCATTTTGTCAGTGGGCTCAGATTATGAAATATCCTACACAGCCAACTGGGACACCTTCCCCTCAGCCTACAACACTGCCCCAGGTTTTATTTCATGTATTTGCAACTCAACCACTGGTGAAAATGTCCAGTAGTTTAAGATGTTTGAAATACATCCAAGTTTTTCTAATTCCCAGAGGGGATGCCTGGCTCCAACCCTTGATTAGCCCTGGATGCTCAGTCTGGCTGCCACATTTTGTTTAATGTTCCCTGAACAAACCTCCCTGGAGCACTTTAAGAGTTCTGTAGTAATTCCCAATGATATCTTATTTTTGAGATCTACCCATTAGCTTATTTGTAATGCATGTTTCACTGACGCCATAAAATGCAAAAGTTTTCATCAGAAAATAAGGAAGAAATTACACAGCCACCTTTATCATCTCATTCAAAACCAGGTTTTCTGCATAAGCTGTATTTTTCAGAAAAACTGTGTTGATAAGCATTTATTGTGTTTCTGTCCTTTGAATCTCTATAATTTAAATCCTTTATTAACTTTTCCATTATTTTGCCCAGTACTGACACAAGAACAGAGATGCCCACCTAAAAATCCCCTTTTTACTTTGGTGCCATTCAGGACATATCACAAGTCTGCTGCTTTCGACATCTTTTTGTGATATCAACCAAGAAATTTCATTGAATATTTCTGAGTCATTATAAACAATTTTGCAGTTTTCACCTGGAAATAGCCTAACACTCAAGTAGGGGCTGAAGGATTTGGTTGGGAACTGACTGGAATATCCCATAGCATCACAAGCCTGTATTTCATTTCCAAGCTCTTTTCTCTGACTGCATAAGCCTGGATACTACAATCCTACCCCGATCAGCTGCAATATTTCTTTGACAAGCTTGGGTCCTACGCCAACCGAATAATGGATGAAAAAAGCTGTAGAAATGTAGTTTTCCAGCTCCTCCACACCTCCTTACTATTTCTGAACTAGTAGTAGGAAGGCAGTATCTGGAAGAGAGTAATGACTTTCATTTGCAATTTTAGCAAACTCATCTATTAGTTTTGGTGCAAGGTATTTGGTACTTTGAGATGTGTGTATCTGTGGGGTTTTTTTACTGGGATTTGGTAGGAATGCAAGCAGAGAAATGCAGGCCATAGACGCCAGATTTCTACTTTATGTTACTAAACTACTCTTTTTTTGGTATATATAAATAAACATGTACTGAGATACAAATGGGTAACCTATTAACCAAGAATTTCGGTGACTCTGTAAGGAAGGATTCTTCTCTGTGTTCTTTTGTTCTGTCTTAGGCTGCTTGTAAGGATAGTTGTTTGGTTTTGCAGCAATAAAGGATGAAGATTTTTGGGTTCTGCTGAAATAAATCTGCAGTCTTTATGCTATCATTTCAGAACAGTTCATCAGAAGGACAGACATAGCAATACACATAATAAATGTATTATCTGTTCTACCTTATCTGAATAGCTAACATAAGCCTGCTGCTAGGAACAGTCTGCCTGTTTTAATGGTACACAGGCTCTGTTTTCTGCACCAGTTTTGATCCTGAAGTACTCAGATTGGACTGGAATGCCCAGTAGATGAGATCTAAGTGTATCTCATTTATGCTGAAGAAGTTGTCAGTGTAAATTATGAAGCAAAATTGCAAAACTGGATTTCATGCCTGACAGTAGATTTTCAAACAATACCCTTTGTACCACGGTCATGTTTCAGTGCCGAGTTGTATAACTTATCCTACAGATACCATTACATACTCTCAAATCACTGTGATGTTTAGATATTGATATAAACATTATATTCAGTTGTTCTAATATTTTTCTGCTATGAAAAAGCTCTGGAAATAGGAATTATTTGTCTGAAGTGACTAAGATATTTCACAATGACCTCAGAAGTATCTCCACAGTAAAAACTCTAAGAAAAAGAACTTTCATAACCCAGACTTGAAAGGGAAAGGAAAGATGTTGCACAGGGAGCTTAAACTCAAATCTGGTCAAGTAAGAACTGAAATTAATTTTTCCACTGGGACAATATGAAACAAGATCCTGGCCTCCAGGTGAAATGCCCCTTGGACTCGACTGTGGCAACATGCAGACCAAGAGCTGTTCTTGTGCAACCCTGATTGCAAAGCCAGCTGGAACACCAGGAGCCTCCAGGCAATCCTCTTGCACAAACCCCATACTGCCACAGCTTTACCTTCTGGGAAAGCTGATTCTGCCTTTGGGCACACCAACAACTCCTGAGATCCATCCAGATCCTGTTCCCCAGGCTCTAGTCCCAGCTTGGCCTTTCCCACTGCCACTGGTTTCCAGAACAGGGGGATTTTAACTTAAATCACCTGCATCCACTCACTGATATGACACCGATAGCATAGGGCAGTAAATTAGCACATATTTAGCTTTGACTTATGTTGGATTGGATGAGATCCCTAGAATAAAGTAGCTACCTAAAGAGCAATCAGCCACAGCCTTGCAGATGGCTGAAACACTGACAGATCTGGGACTGAGCTCTTTCTGGTGCACTCCACATTTCTTCCAGCTCCACGAGTGAGTCTGGGTACATCCCAGCACTGACCTCCAGCTTCTAAGAGGAAGGTGACAGAAGGAGGAAGGAAGAGGTCCTGCAATCCTCCAGGTACATTTGGCTGGTCCTGTTAGTGCTGACAATTTTCATTTCCCATATCTTTTTCATTCCTCTCTTCCATACTCTTCCCTACAGTTTCTTGGCAGAAATTGTCCCCAGCTCAGCGGAGAAGCAAAAGCAGATTGGGAGCAGCACACACCTGGTTTTCCTGAAGGAGATGAAGGATATGATTTACCTACTGAACAGCAATATGGCCTTCTTGCACGCAATATTCAGACTAAATTTAATAATCAGATGGGAAAATATACATTCTCTGCACTTAAAGTTTGATCCCTAGAGCCACTCAAGAGTTTAGTAAGGTGCTTCTTCTATGTCTGTGTGTGCATATCAGTGGGTAGCTCAGTAGGCATTTGCTAAGACCACTGTTCATTTCAGATAGTTCCTGCCATTTCAGCCCTGGAAAATTCTCACTTTTTTTACCTGTAGAAAGTATTATTTAAAAGTCAAAGAGTTTTGGTTACCTGGCAACCTATAAACGAAGGCCTTGGAAAAGGAACCTGAAAGGAGGGATCTATTGAATATCAGCCTTCTTACTACATTTTGTAAATTAAGCTATCACACAAAAGTTGTCAAATATAAATGGGTCTTTACACTCTAGGACTACTTTATAGTTAGAATTATTAGCAAAACACAAATATACAAATACATTTGTATGAATAAATAAAGATGTATAAATCTTTTACTCTCCTGCCCTCATCTGTAACTTCCCCTGAGCTGCAAAAAGATAAAGTTCAGCTCTCTTTGAAAGTCTGCAATTATTTAAGTAAATTTAATTGATTTAACCATACTGGCAAAGAACAGTTAGAGGAGTGTGCCTGAGGAACAGGTGCAGCCAGACCATTGCAGTTTTCTCCATTTCAGGCTTCAACATGGAAAATTGTCCTGACCTCCCAGCAGGACCTCAATGCTGGCACCCATCCAGGTAACGATACGTTGAGAAAACTTTTTTATTTTAATTGTTTTTATAATTCTGAAGCATAACTTTCTCTGGATGTGAGCTATGGGAGTGTTGGAGCAAGCAGGATGAAAACTGAAGAGTGAAATGCCAAGCAGACCTTTCCAAATGGGGTGGTGGGCACGGGCATGATGGTCACTCCTTCCTCTTGTTATTTCTTGCTCAGCAAAGGAAACAGCTCAGGCACTTCTCTGAAGCAGCAGCAGTACTGTCACCAACAACACGTCTAGCACAAAGATGTCTGATTTGGTGTTAATATTATTTCTGGTGTACATTTAGAGGGGCAGATGTATAATCTGGGACTACACCCAAATTGTCTTCCAAGGCAATAAGATAATCAGGAAGAACGTCTTCCATTTTATTGTTGCTCATTCCTCCTCCCGTCCCTTAAAAACTAAATCAAGGGAAAACATAACTGAAAGAGAACACACCAACAATAAAATAAAACAGAACAAACAACCAGACTGAAGAATCACAGCTGGTGCAGTTCTGTTGCATGCAGCCCAAGACTTTTCTGTCTCTGGAAGTGCAATGGCTTTTGAAGAAAATAAACATTTAGATCTGCCATACTGCCAAATAACCTTACTTCACTGAGGATCAGACCCCTGTTCACAGGTAGTGCCTACAAAGGAAAGAACAGTCTTAAAGGTGTTTAAATGTTCCCTTTCACAGCTCCTCACCCTCCCACCCAGGGCTCTCTTCTCCCCACGCTCCTCACACTGAGCGCGCCCTGGGAAGGAAGGAGGCAGAGAGGAATTTTATGTTTTGACTTCCCATTGATGGAAGCAGTGAAAGCTGGAGAGATACTGCTCATCCCCCTGTCAAAATTCAACAGTTCAGACCCAGGTGGGATGCCAAAAATCCTGTGTCGTTCCTGACTGTACACATCCTCATGGGAAGAATTGCAAAGCCATCAGAAAAAACTTTCAGGTGTTCCTTTTGAACTGCACAGATCACTGGGTGTAAGTGTAGGTAAATAGGCTCAAAGGGGGAAAAAATCCCAGCCTGGCTTAACCCCATCTGTAACAATATTCTTTGGAATGTCTTGGAATAATACTGAATAGATGATTTTAAAAATGAAGCTTCTTCCTGCTATTTTATTTTTACCATACAAACAAGAAGAACAAAAGAGGTTTTGCAGTGGTGCAATCAAAATTCATTCTTCCTGGGGTTTGTTCTTTGAGGCCAGCTACAGAAATTGCTGTGCTGTAAGATGCTAACAAGAAAGAGGACTATTGTGAGCTTTATTATCTATATTATAATGACAGCTACTTCATTGACACAGACATCAAAAAGATCTGCTAAAGCCATTGGTTGTTATACAGTATTTCCATCCCTGGCAGAGAATGAGAACTACAGAATCTTGTGGTAGAGTAATTGCAATAATATCAGACTCAGACAGATTTTTTTCATCTCCCCAAAAAAGCCGAGTCCTGAACCCAAAGCTGTTTTTCCACAGAAATGTCACATCCCAGAATCATCATAAAGGCTTTTTGATGACTGAGAACTATGATACTGAATTCATGAGAGCAATAGAGTGCTGGCCTGGGTTCCACTACTGGAGAAAAGATGGGAAACAATCAGATCACTTCTGACAACTTGAAAGCTTAGAAGGAAAAAAAACCAAAGTACAGCAGGATTTCACAAATCACTAGGTCCACAGTGATAAATTTTTTTTAGTTGCTTATAGAGGAGGAAATAAAATTTTCCTAGTCCTGAATCACAGGCTATGTTCTAGCTGGATGCACTGACCAGATGCAGCAGACACAAAGTACTCAGGAAAGAAAAAATAATCAAATTGAAAAGAGCTACAGATTACTGAAGCAACAAGATGGAAGTCTACTAAATCTTATTTAGCCTTAAGAATGCACAGTTAAATGTAAAGAAAAACCTCAACCCTGTGTTATCAATAGTTACACCCCTAAACCCTTTCATAAGATTCTTGCAGCTGAAATCAGAAATAGGACTCGATTTTAGTAGATGTCCATAGCTTGCCCATAAAGTATAATTAGTCATGTGTAAAAAAAGAAAAAATATTCCAGTGTAATTATTTTTATTTCCTTAAGACAAAAATGCATGAGCAGATTAAATAAGCAAATATCAAATACTATCAGGTACATTTCTTCATAGAGTTAAAAAAAAATAAATTAACAGAATCATAGAATCATAGAATCATAGAATCATAGAATAGGATGGGTTGGAAGGGACCTCAGAGAAGTTGAATGCCCAGAATATAGAACTCTGCACCATGCAGTGCAATAATTATGCACAATTAAAGCCTACTGTGCAATTTTGCTACCATAAAAGCTCACTGACTCACACCAATTTGAAAAACCTAAAATGACCTACTACAGAATCACTTTCCACAATTAAATGCCAATTCACAATTTCATCTCTAGGGCCAAAACACATCCCTTAGGTTGGTCTGATCTTTTAATGGTTGTGGTGATAAAAGCCCAAGCTCTGAAAAAGTGAACAAGAATGAGAATTAAAGCAGCTTAGGACACTTCCATGTTTCCTCTCTAGGAAATGCTCTTCTCATTCCACTCTTGGATGCTCATAGAAGGTACTGAATAATCAAGAAGCTTTGTAAAAAATCTTAGAGATACAGGAAAGCTGTGTTCACACTTTATGAGAATGAATAGTGTATTCTCATTTATTTGCATGAAGTCCACAGTATTTAAGGGAATGCTTCTGTTTCTCACATAGCCTACACATTTCCTTGGAATATTGATACTGTGGAGTCCAGCTGAATAGGTTTCCTTTGCAGAATGACTTTGAAGACTTCACAAAGCCTGAAAACTCCCTGTGCAAGGAAACCACACAAAGCCAAGGGCACCACAGGGCGTGGGGGAGAAAGACAGAGCTCAGAGTCTATGAATTCTGGGAGAGCACATATATTAATAACCAAACCTGTAATTTCTTCACTGGTTTTCTGAGTTAATTTACATGATCCCATTGGTGAGCACAGCATGTCAGCTGTGTGGGATGGTATCATGATAAGGGAGTGGTAAAATAAATTTGTAAAATGAATAATGAGCAGATGAAACAAAGACAATGTTAAAGCAATCCTGTAGAGACCACGTAAGTAGATCAAATAGAACAGCACCAATATGAGCTTATGTTAATAAGATTATGATTTCAAGGCCATATTCTGGCAGGTCCTTGAGAACCATTTCATGTCATTCAGGCAATAGATAAAATACTTTGTCCCTGAGAACCCAGGGGGGTTCAGTCGTGACTGCAAAGCCACTGAAGGATGAGGTTATGGAAAGACATGGGGAAGATGTTTCCTCATGGGGAAAAAATAAACTAACAGAGCCAGACATTGATACAACCCCTTAGCCATCACCCTCAACTCCAAAATGCACCTAACCCCCCTGTACCTGCTGGGGTGGGAATGGGGCAGGAGTTAACCTGGTCCTCCTAGCATCAGGAAGCTGAGGTGCAGCTGCTGGGGCTCCCTCTCCACAGCCATCCACACCAAAATCCTCCAGAAATGTACCAGAAATGCTCTGCCACAGCCCCAGCACAGGACACAGCTGAGCCTGTCAGCCACCATGGTGGCACCTTTGGAAAAATGTTTCAGAAAAGGCAAAATGCCACAGAGGCAGTGTGGAAAAGTGGGGAACAACCCAGAGAATATCCAGGTTTGGTGAGGAGGATGCACTCCCTGTGTCCAAGAAGTAAATTAAATTATTTTTCCCCCATCTGAGTCTGTTTTGCCTATGAGGGTGACTGCTAAGTGATCCCATGATTTTGTCCTATGGTCCTGTTGGGGTGGTCAACTCACCACATCTGCCTTGTGTGAGGAGGCACCTCTGGCTTTGCATATGGACAACTAATTTTCCCTTCATTAAGCAGAATTTAAAGCAGTGGCTGTGAACACCCAGAAGCCTCTCCATCCACAGAGCTCATTGGCAATGAACTGCAGCTTCTCCCCCAGTCCTCTCCTTCTGATGTTCAAACCCAGGTGGCTGGGCACAGCCCTTGGGATCTTGCTCCTTCCTAAACATCCTGGAGCACCAGGTGTGGCACAGCTGGCTTGCTGGTGTGTGCATGCTGCCTCCCACATCCAAGAACACAACAGAAATTCCAGCTAGAATATGAAATACAAGTATATGTTTATGTAAATTTAGCAAAACAGCCCTCTGAATGAATTGCTTGAAGTTATTAGAAAGGATGACAGGAACTAAGAGCTAAGGTTTTTCTTCTTGTTTCTTGATGGACACAACATTTGGTGGCACTACTTAGAGCAGCATCACAATAGTTGAAAAGAGTACCTCATTGTTACTACTGCTTCCTGGGTGAGCTCATAGTAAAGTCTTCAACATCAGCATAACCTCTGCTGCCTGGAAACAGGGGAATATCTATACAAACATCCAGCTTCAGTCTGGCTTTGTCAGAGCATTTTTGCTTAATGCTGAGGAGGGACCTTTGATAAGGGCATTTAGCAACAGGACAAGGGGTAATTGCTAGACACTGGAAAAGGGTAGTTCAGGTTAGACATCAGGAAGAAATTCTTCTCTAGGAGGGTGGTGAGACACTGGTACACATTGCCCAGAGAAGCTGTGGCTGCCCCATCCCTGGAAGTGTTCAAGGCCATGTTGGATGTGACTTGGAGCAACCTGGTCTGGTGGGAGGTGTCCCTGTCCAACCCTGACAATTCCATTCTCTTATTCCATGCAGAATTGCAAATTCTATGCATTTAAACCCTTCAACATCAGTCAATATTACACATAATTATCGCATTTTACATACTTGGACCTGTTCCCTAAAGTGAATTTGAATGAGGCATTTCAGGATGATGCTACATTAATGCAACACATGCATCTTTCTCCTTTCTGACCATTCCTGTAAGGCCAAAGAGCAATACTCAGCTGAATACCAGGTACTGTGTCAGCTACCAGGTTAAGCTTCCTGCACTTATCTTGTCCAAATAATTTAATAATTGTGTATAATATAATACCACTATTAATATTACATTAATATTGCTATTAAGATAAATCAGCCCATACAGTGTACACTTGATGACATGAGCTCTGGTTGATAACTGGACACCTGCAGAATGAATAAATTCCAAACTCCTGCAGTAAGCTTCACCCTCCTTTCATTTGGGAAAAATTATAATTACACTGATTGAACAAAGCTACACCATGAATACCAGATTGTCCTTCTAGTCTGCAAAATTCTACACTGTTGTTTGAGCAAGATGGACATTTACAGGCACTGAGTAGAGCCAAGGGGTCCCATTATTTGTGTAATTCTCACAAGCAACTCCAGGTGAAGAAATTTTGCCAACCCTGAACTGGAAGTAAAAGAAGTGACCAGTGAAGGAACATCAATAACCATGAATAAATGTTTATTGTTTATTATTATTATTATGTTTATTAAAAATAATTAATCGTGTTAATTAAGAAGAAATAATTATTCCATGTACATAACTGATTCTGAAAAAGGTTTTTCTGCAGACAGAAAAGTTAAAAGAGTGGCAAGCACCCACTTACTTCACTAAATGATAAATGATAAAGACTCACATAAGAAACAGTCCCCACAGACAACACAATGTTAGTTACAGGAAAGGGTGAGCTGGTCTCCTACCCTCATGCCATGTATTGTTAAGCCACACCCAGAAATTTACTAGAAGCACAAAGCAATGAAACTACTAAAATCAAGAAGCTATGCACCTTAGTTACTGAATTATTAGGAAAAATATTATTAGTGTCAACATGAATATAGTTCATAAACTGGTTTTGGAAGCAATATTGAAAGACACCACTCCAAGTACAGCACAGAGTAGAAATGAGGCAATATTTAAGATAAAAGTTAAAACTCTGTAATTTTTTTTGGGGGGGGGAGGGGCAACAGAGAAGCTATGTTAAATATAAAGAAATAATTCACATTGCTTCATGCAGTCAGTAAGGAAAAAGATAAATCTCTGTTGCTTCTACTCCCTCACTTCCACTGCAACGATGAGCCCCAGATATATACCCCTTCTAGTCACATAAGTTTTAACTTGCTAAAAAAAATATACAGAAAATTACAAAACTAATTTAACAGAAAATAAGAGCCGCATTTAGTTATGGTTATGTACCCGCTGGAGGGCTTACAGATTATCCTTTAAGATCAGATATTTTAATTGATATTTTAATTAGCAGAGCTCCAATCAAATAAATGGGGCCATGCCTTTTTATCCTAGTTGATGATCCAGCCTGTAACATTCTTAGAAGAAGTGGGATTTTGTTCTCCTGAACAGAGACTCAGTGGGTTGCCTCTGAGCTCCAAGTTGTAAGTCAGTGTTCACAGCAACCAGAATTTCACACCACACCTGCTGAGATGTTTCAGCTAACCTGAATTCTCCAAAAGTTCACTGTGCAAAAGTAAAAAACCCTCCCAGACCAGCAGCAAATGAAGAGGAGAAGGGACACACTATTTTTAAAACCCATAAAATGCAGAGCCCATAAAATCTCAGCTCAGTGGGAAGCTTGCATGAGGGGCAATTCCTGAGAACTCCAATGGACATGTAAGCAATTACCCTTCTGTAAAAGACACATTTCAGACTCCCAACTTTTGGAAACTCAGCTATCTCTGAAGATTAAGTTTGTGCATACAGAGATGGGGAGAAGAAAAATGCAGTAGGATTGGGGGACTACCACATAGTTAAAAACCAGATAAAAATCCACACCAGGGTACCAGCATAATCAGTCCATTTACCAGTGGAGGAATTTTTCCCACCTAACTGGAGCTTGGTGATTTGCAGAGTGCAGCAAAAGTGTTTTTAGAGGCACAGCAACAGGTTTAGAGGCAACGTGGTGACTCAGAGGAAGCAAAAAAATTGCTAGTGGAGAACAATGAGATATTATTGCTATCAGGACATTTTCAGATGTTTTTTTACTATATGCGGATTTTCCTAAGACAGAAAAATGAACATGCGGAGATCTCCTGGGTGTAAGGTGCAGCTGGGCTGAGGGGACACTGAACATAAAAAATTATTTCACTGCTTTTAAAAGAAATATCTCATACAATAGTTAAACATGCAAAAAACTGCATGGAGACTGGGCCTGGTTTTGTCATGTTTGTGTGAGTTATTTTCTTCCTATGACAGCAGATAAGTAAGTGGACCCCAACTAGGATAAATCTGTTGGTACAGGTTCTACATTGCACCATTAAGGGCTTATCTATGCAGAAAGAGATGATGAGGTGACTCTTCAGAATGGGATATATCTCTGAACATCAATTAAAAAAATCAAGAGTGCTGTGTTCAACAAAATCCAACCAACATTACAGTACTTGGCTAACTGCAGAACCTGAGGATCAGCCTCTGCTTTACTGCACTTTGCTGAGGACTCTTGCTCAGCTTGCTGCTGAATGCCTTGAATTCATCTCAGCATTGCAACATGGTGTAAAAGTTATGTCCTCTCCACACATTGGCATCTCCAGGTTTCACCTCATCAAAGTTGAGTTAGTTTACAGAGGTGTCCTGCATGAAGGAGCTCTTAGCCTTCAGCTCTCTATGCTTTGGGAGTTGCAGGGAACTGCCTTAGAAGGCAGAATTAGGACTTGTGCAGCCTTCACCTTGCATTTGAGTCACCTTATTTAACCTCTCTCCCTACCTCTCCCTTCCTTGGCTCATTCCTTTTGTATTTGGTGCCTTTTTTACCTCTCTATTACTGTTCTACTCCACTACTCCCTTCCATACAGACATAGCTTCTGTAGCAGCAGCAATTGAGATAAAGTGACATTTGTTACACTGAGGAAATAAGTCTTTTAGCTGTTTGGAGTAATCCCTACTCCCTTTTTAAACACCCAAAATACTTCCTTTAAAAAGGTAACACTTAAAAAGGTAGCACTTAAAAAGGTAGCACTTAATCTTCATTGGTGTCTCTCTAGCAGCACTGGATTAAAGGTCCTGGCCCAGCACTGCAGTAGCACTGATCTGTTCCTGTTGGCATCTCTAGTGAGGACTAAAGACTTTGGGAAGTGGACTGAATGCTCAAGTAGCAGAGGTCTGACAGGGCAGGAGGGATCAGGGATATTTAAGGTAGCAAGAGAGAAAAGATGCCAGTGTTGCTGTGGGGCTTGGGCAACAAGCTGTGGTTATGACATCTTCACGGACCGAGTTGCTCTTAAGGAAGGGGGAACTAGAGCTTGCTGCCCAAGCCCCACAGCAAGCTTGCCAATAATTTGTTATTGTCTTTTTAACTCATAAAGAAATAAAGTTAGAATCATAGAATCAGCTGGGTTGGAAGGAACCTCAGAGATCATCAAGTCCAACCCTTGATCCACTACCACGATTACCAGCCCATGGCACTGAGTGCCACATCCAGTCTCTTTTTAAATATCTCCACGGATGGAGAATCCACTACTTCCCTGGGCAGCCCATTCCAGTATCTGATCACCCTCTCCATAAGAAAATTCTTTCTAATATCCAACCTAAACTTCCCCTGGCAGAGCTTAAGCCCATGCCCTCTTGTCTTATTGAGAGCTGCCTGGGAGGAAAGCCCGACCCCCCCCTGGCTCCAACCTCCTTTCAGGGAGTTGTAGAGAGTGATGAGGTCTCCCCTGAGCCTCATCTTCTCCAGGCTGAACACCCCCAGCTCCCTCAGCCTCTCCTCATAGGACTTGTGCTGGATCCCTTCACCAGCCCAGTTGCCCTCCTTTGGACCCACTCCAGCACCTCAATCTCCTTCCTGAACTGAGGGGCCTGGAACTGAACACAGTACTCGAGGTGTGGCCTCACCAGTGCTGAGTACAGGGGCAGAATCACTTCCTTGGACCTGCTGGCCACGCTGTTCCTGATACAGGCCAGGATGCCATTGGCCTTCTTGGCCAGCTGGGCACACTGCTGGCTCATGTTCAGCTTCCTGGCAATCACCGTCATAATTTTAGGAGGGGGAAAACACAAACCACTGAAAGGTGAAAGGACTTTCCCAAATATAATCAGTAATGATAAGGAAGGGGAAGAGGTAATATTGTGTCCACTCTCAACATTCAAATTAGTGTGTAAAAGATTGGGTTGTTGGTACAGATGAAAATCAGAAGGAACACTACAGAGCTGAGTGTAAGATTGTAGTTTCTCTAGGCTTTTGTGCTGAGTTTTTACATAGCAACCCTCACCTTGAAACTCTCCTGAAAACAAATAGTATAATGCTCTCTAAATGTAGAATACCAAGGTCTCAAAGATTGTTATGTGGAACAAGAAGCCTTGTTATGAGCTTTCTTGGAAACACACTTCAAGGCCAATGTATGCTCTCAGATTAAATGGGATGGCATGTGAGAAGAGACATGGAAAGCCAGGATTCTCAGCTCCTCTGTACTTCTTGGGCCTCTTCACTCTGCTGCTAAAATGCCTGCTGCCAATTTTGCAAACAATTCAACTTTCAAAAGTTGTTTGTTTTTTTTTTTTTTTGCCTTTTAAGAGAGAGAGAAAAAAAGAGAGAAAAACCAAGAATTTCTAAAGGGAGACAATGGTGGCAGTTTTAGAAATCAACTGCAAATGGAGGAAGCAGATTGGCAGGTATAATAGCAGACCAGAGCCATAAAGCAGACACATCATTAAAAACATTAACTAGGTGTTTTCAGGAATTACTTTGGCAGAGAGCCAACACATTAGTACTATTTCATTACAGGCTCTGTGTGTCACCAAACCTTTATATCAGTTAGACCTCTAGAAGAAAGTTAGTAGTTTTCAAAATTATGAAACACTTTTAAGTTAAAAGCTTTTAAGTTCTTGGTTATTTTGAAACTTTTAATCCATAAGAATTTGAAGATTATTTACCCACTATTCACAGAACACTTGAGATTATCATAAAATTGTTCTGCTTTAAAGCTTTACCAAGAGCTCCATCTTCATACCCTACCCTCAACTATAAACAAGGACAGAAATAATTTCAGCTCAGGATGACTCATTTTCCAAGAGCTCCAGAGCACCTCATTTACTGCAACCCTTTGTGCATCTCCATCTGGTCCACAGGGCTGCTCATTCCCTTCCCAGGGCTCTGCATCAGCTCCTGACAGATGAGCACTTTTGTTCCTTCCTGGGTTATGCTGCTCCTGACTGGCCCCTTTGCGTCTCAGAAAGACACTGGCTTAGTCCTTAACTATTTCCTTGAGAAAATACTTCTTCTGTTCTACGAAAACATTATTCAAGGAGTTTTTCCTCCTACACTTAGAAATTTTCTCTGGTCAACACATTCCTGGATGAAGAGTAGTGACTCCAACTTAAGTTTTTAAGTACTTCTTGCTTGCAAGAGTGAGCCACAGCACCAGCTACTTAGGACATACTTCTACTCACTGGTGGCTGATCAAACAATGGTGAAAAAGCCACATTAAAAAGTGTGACAGATGGAGACATCAGCTTGCAGCTAACAGAGAGGAGGGGACGTAGAAGTCAGTGTCACCCCTTTTGTCAAAATGTTTTAACTAAAGACATATTAGTTACATTACTAATACAATTCCATAATATTTTTTAAAATTTATACTATCAACTAATGCTGTCCTCTCAATTAGTGAAAAGACCTATCTGTACATCCCTGTATGAGTAAGGAAATACAGAAAAAGGCAGAGGACTTGGGGAAAGGTATGCATAAGACCAAACTCCCTTCATCAGGAGTCCTTGCATCCAACTTCCTCCTCAGCTCCCTGGTCAGAAACCTCCTTTGGGGCACTGCTCACCTGCAACCCCACAGCCACAGGAGCCATCTGCTGATAACTGCAAGATCTTTTTTCCTTCCAATAGGACTTAAAAAATAGATCTACTGGCAGATGGGCTTCCTTCTAAATGGGAACACTCTTATAGATAGGCAGGATGCTCCTCTATGTTTATGAGCCTCCCTTTGCATTGTGTCAACACAAACTTGCAGAGGAACCATGAGGGTTTCATCATCATTAGCAGCACTTACATCAAGGAAGCCTTGGAAATGACACAACACTGGAAAGTTCCCACAAAGAAGAGCCTCTTTAGAGAATTAAGGAAACTTTATGGTATGAACATCTTCATGTTGCAGCAAATTGTAGCAGAGTAGATAACGCTACTAAAAAAAAAAAAAAAAAAAAAAAAAAATCCTGAAACCTTGCAAAGTTGAATTGGGTTTTCTTCCACATAAACCTGGAGTGGAGGTTGGGAACAGGGAGGACAAATGAGGGGAGAAGAGGAAGAAGAGTTCACTTTGTGGCAATAAATAATTTCTTTGGAAACCTCAAGCTTTGTCAAAAAAATCAGTATAAACAGGATATATCTGGGTTGCAGATATAAATAAAACACAAGCGCCCCCCATATACAGACCATTGATAGAAGTAGTTTTAAAATAGGATTTAAATCATCTTTCTCAGAAGCTTGAAACCTCACCTACCAGCAAGTGGCACTGAGCTGATGGCAAGAGGCAGCTCCATGTCTGACATGTGTAAACTGAGGACTTTACAGAGTACAGTAAGAGACTGTGTCAACAAATTAGGTCCTGGAGATTGAAAGCAACCTGGCTGTCCTGCCCTACCTTGTCCCACCTTTACAGGAAGGTACCAAGAGTCAAGAGACCTAAGCCAGGAGTTTAGATCTTACTGGCCCAGGGGAGTAAAAATACAGTGAATCACAGTAAAAATACAGTGAATTTGAGATAAGAAAAAAACAACAAATAAAATCCCCACTAAGGAAAAAAAAAAAAGAAGCAAGCAATCTAACAAACATACAAACAAAACCAACACACAAAAAAAAAACCCCAAACAAACCAAGAAACAATTTCCCACCTCAGCCATTTACCCACTGGCTCCCTGGTCCCACGGCTAGTGAACGATGGCAAACCATTGCCAGCTCCTGGCTTTCCTTGGGAGCCTCCACACATCTTTTATCAAAACTTCTGTTGAAAAGCCCCCCTCAGGTAATTCTGTGCCCAACTGCCCTGGCCATTCATGCAGTCACTTGTCTGCTCAGCACAACTCAAAGTATTGATATAGCTTAAATAAGTGATAAATTTTAGGTTAAGTGTGTTTTAAGGAGAGCCTGCCAAAAATTGAAAATTATTCCACCTCTTACATTTCTCTAATAACTTAAAATGGAGGCAAACACACAATGACTGGGATCCCAGCCCATACCAGAACCACAGAAAAAAAAACAAAACCAGGCATGTGTTATTGCCAGTTTACCTTTGCAAGCCTACACTGCTTTTGAAGCCAACTCACTTCAGTCTTGAATCCAAGTTGCAGAATTGCTGCTTGTCAGGGAATACAAGATGGACTCCATGCTAATTAGTTAAAGCAGACCTCCAAAAACCTAAAGCACTCGAGTGCACTACAGCCTTGACAAAGAAATTTTGCTGCGTCTCAAATTTCTTTGCCAACTAAGAACTTTCCACTTTGCAAAAGAAGGGGCACATATGACAATTTGTCCCTTGGATGCAAAGAATAAATTGTTGCAAAGTGACAATTTCAGTGGACTTTAATAAATCCTTTCTAAAGTGGAACTGTTTTTCATGGCAGCTGAGAGCAAGCTTCTTACCCCAACTTACTACTATTCACTGTACTTACAACTACTTTACTACTCTACTGTGAAAACCAGGAGTCACAGGCTTAATATTCTTCAGTTTTAATTCTTCTTCCTGGTCCTGCAGCATTCAGTGCACTGTAAGAACAGCTTCCAGGAAATAAGTATTTTGATTATATGATTCTTGCTCACTGCAAGTTACCACTTTGGACATCAGGACACAGCCTGTAAACCCCCTGGTTTTGTGAAGATGGCTCAGATAGGACCAAGTCATGCAGGGAGGATTCCTGACTCCTCAGCTAAAGTGCCAAGTGTTTCATGCACACTCTTGTGTCTTTCTCCACACTGCAATTTGAATTTGGCATGATGTCTTCATGCTTGTAATTTTTTTTAAGAAACTCTGGTCTAAACCTTCATCCATGTAAAGATTCCTCCACTTGGTGCCTGTGTTGTCAGTAATATTATATTGCATTTTTGCATGTTCTAGATATGGCATAGCAAGTATCCCCTTGTTTTAGTGTCAAAACTGCAGTGATGATTCTATCAGTAAACAAAATTCAGCTGTAGGCAACCAGAAAACTCAGAAAAGCCTATGGTAGGAATAGACTTTTTTCTAATTTCCCTTTTAAGTATTTAGGTAAATGCCTATCATCTCCCAGAGAGTTTTAAAGCCACTGAAAGTTCTGCTGCATGAAGGAAGGTTAGCTAATAGAATCAAGGATGATAAATAGCCAATTGTCTTTTTATCACTTTAATATTTCTTGTACTGGAAGTCGGTAATGCACTAAATCGATGGATACTGCAGTAGCTCCCCCTGCTGATGAAACCTTTTATAATTCCTGTCTTATGGAATCAGAAAAGTTTACGTTGGGGGGGACCTTAAAGATCATCTTGCAAAGATGACCTCGAGCCATGAAGATGGATTAAAAGTTGGGAATTGATTAGATAAATTAGCAGACCAATCTGAGAACAAATTATAACCTTTTGGCATGCTAGCAAACTTTGGGTAAAATAAGACATCCTGAGACTCATTTTTAAGGGTAGAAGAGAGGAAAAAAGTGGGTCAAATCAAGACCTTTTGACCACTGTTCTCCCAAAGAAGTCCTCCCTTAGTGACCATTCATTTTTTCTTAAATGACAGCATAAAGTGCATTAACCCCAAAGAAATATTAATTTCTGTTAAGAAAATAAGATTTATAATCTTTATTGTTTACTTACATATAATAAATATAATACAGAACAAAAACGTCACACCCATTGATTGTATTACACAGGCTGCTCATCAGAATAAATTACATTTTCTCCTCATTAGCCCTTTTGTAGGGTTTTGGTGGTGGATCTTAAGAATGTCAATTTATAAACCTACCAACACAAGAACAACACTTGATTTTCACCTTTAGGTATGTTTCAAATATTCATATATATATATATATATATATATATATATACTGATTTTGTTAAAAATATATAAGCACTGTTCAGTATTTGCAATATAGGCCTTTAATTTCCATTCATTAGATCTCTATTGATATAGAGAATTTCAAAATAATTAATAGCTTGAACCTAATTTTAATTAAAAATACTTATTCTGTATTTCTCATTTAACTGGCCTCCCTCAGAAAATGAAGTGACAGAACTAAGATACTCCAGGCAAAAGCAAATGCTCATTTTTAAAAAACAAAGGATAAAAGTTCTGGTCCTTGCGTTGCCTGCATAATTCTGGAATAATGGAGACATTAATTTGGTACAAAGAGGGAAGGAAGAAACCAGAAGCCAGAGTTTCTGAAGAGACATGCATCTTCATTTCAGATTTCCTACTGCCATCCTGCTGTTTTCTTGGCTTAAAATCACTACATCAATCCATCATTATATGTTTTTCTCTGCATGAACATACTTATCATTAAATGGAAATTGGATAAAAAAGCTGCATTTCTTTTTTATCAGAAACAGATCGAGGTTTAATACGCTCTGAAACCAGTTATTTAAGTGCAAATGCAGAACACTTCAGCAACTCAGGTTCTGGTCTCACTAAGGAAATTGTTAAAAGAAAATGTACAATGACGTTTTGCAGAGGGTGTACCTGGAAGTAGCTGTGCTCTCAGCACATCTGAATTATCAGCAAACTGCAGAGACTTCATGTAAACGAGTTTTCTTCACTTGAAAGTTCTTCAGTTAAAGCAGCTTCTGCTTTAAAGTCATCACTCAGAATTCACTGAAACTTAGTACAAAATATACTGCCCAAAATAATCAAAACTGCTACTGATTCTGTGCATCTCTTAATGCACAAAAGCTTTAGAAGTTCCACAAATCAACCAGTATGAGCAACTAAGAAAAAATAATCAATCATAAACAATTTTATTTTACTAATACGCACTCCGAAGTGAATTTATACAAATTTTAAATGATTACCAGGACCCCTTCAGCTACACAATGCTGAAGTTGTATTGCACACTCATTACACTTCTCTAATTCCATTCAGACCAGGACTACACTTTCAATATAGCTTTGCATTAACAGCCTGTCATGATTTTTAACTGACAGAACATTCATTTGTAACTGGGTTGTATATGGGACTTTGTAACACTTCACAAAAAATGCCCCAAGCCCTAAAATCCCCAATATACAGAGAAGAGTACATAGAATACACACTCCATACTTCTCAGTATGTACACTCTCCCTCCAAACAGATATACTCCATTTTTTTTTCTTTTTTTTTTAAACAATCACAGGGCTTAAACATTCAGCTTCAACATGAAATGATTATTTAAAATATCAGCTTTCTATATTAAAGCAAGATCAACCAGAAAGAGACCAATGCAGTACACTACTGGCAAAGCACTATATGTAATTGTGCTATGCAAGAAATTATCCTCAGGATTTTTTCAGATGATCCCATATGCTGCCCAGTAGGATTATTTATTTTTAAGATTTTTTATTTTATTTTATAATAGGTTTTTCTTTGCCATTAGGAAAGGGATACTGTTTGGCTGGAAAGCTTTAGCTTGGGGGAAAGCGGAAAGGAGAAAGAAGAAAAAGGAGATTATAAAAATATTTGAGAAATCACTCACTGCAAGAGGAACAAGTTTAATTGGCATGCAAAAGGTCAGATTTAGATGGAAAAAGAATCATCACCTGTAACACAGACAAGGAGGACAAGACTTGAGCTGGCAATATGAGCAATATACTGAAGGACTTCTCTAATTGAAAGACAGCAATTGGCATATTATAAAATTAGCTCCATGTTAAATGGCTGCTTCCCCTCAGAGTTTGATAGGTATGGGAATTTGGTTGCTGTTTGTTGTTTTTTTTTATAAAAAAAACTGTTGGTAAACTTCAGCAACATACAAGAAAAACTATGGAAACATCCCTGAATTACTGCTTCTGAGGCTATTCCAGTACCATCACATTTTGTCTGTGGAACATAATGTATTTGTGCACCTTCCCTGATGAAAGAGTCAAAACTTCATTAAAAAAGGGAAATAGAACATTGGATGCAAATTTACAAACTGATAGACAGCTACACAACTCTGCATTTGTACAACTAAACAGCTGCTTTCTATAAAAATTCTCAGAGAAAAGCCTTTTATGCTTTTTTAAAGAAGTGAAAAACAGATGACATTCTGGATGCATTCCACATCACAGTAAGCATTTCAGAAAAACTCTGGTTACCTACTAATACCAGATGTAACGATGCAAAACTAACTCAGAGGACTGTGAGAACACAGGTAACTGAGCAGAGTCTCATTTTAATGTTAGATTTATGTAGAACAATATAGAGAACTAGGGCAGGTAAAATACAATTGCAGTAGCTTTACCCAGGGAGGAAATGCCCTGTTGCACTCTGAAAAGTGTAAGTGGAAATGTCAAACGAAATCATCATGAGGAAGCTGATCTTTAGAGTTATGATTCCTATGAATTGTGTTCTCAGATCAACAAAAAAATTCTGGAGATATACAACTAACTGGTTAACATACAGCTGACTATAAAGCAAAGTCATATAGAGAGACAAATTTGCCTTTTAGATAAATAAGCTACATGCTGGCTATAGGGAAGTATTTTTTGTGACCAGTCACAGTGGTATGTTTACCATTTTTACTGGCACCAAAATTTTTTATTACTGACATCTTAAAGCAAACCACTCCAAATGTATGCTGCAGACAGAAATACAGCAAAGGCATAAAGGTCGGGTATAAACCTGAAGTTTCTTTTTAATAAAGTTTTATTTTATTAATATTGTCTATGACTCTGGTGGGCTTTGGATCAACTCCCAGTCTAGCCAAAGTAACTTTACTGGAAAAGCAAACAAAAAGCCTCAAACTGAAGAGACTCCGTAAAAATCTGATGATCAAAATTAAAATATTTATGTTAGAAGGTTTACACTGGTACTCTAGCCTAGAATCAGATTATGTATTACTATAGCATTGCCTACCCCTGAAAGTTAATGTCACTGCCATGCTGTAAATACAGCTTCAAAATCAGCAGTGCAACTTTTAATCTATATGATGCATAGTACAATAGAGTAGAAAACCACACAAGTTGCAGCATCAGTCTAGAATGCATGTTTGTCCACAAAGTAACAAAGTGTTGGGCAGACTGTATTTTACTGAGACCTTTAAAGGTTCTGAATACTCGCATCATGATTTACCTGAAAAGCCTAAGGAAGGTTCAACATAACAGTTTGGTAATGGGAAATGTTTGAGAGAAACCTGAAAACGTTTGTAGCAATTTTAGAAGCAGGAATTAGTTATGAGCTCTCACAATGCATGGTATCACCCATATTTCCCTGAGAAATCATTCCCTGCAATAGCCATGTAAAACAAAATACAGCATTAATGTAATTCTGGATCAGACAGAAACAAAAAATGATGCATAACAACAGTTTGTGAACCAACACTTAAATGTTACTGCAGCTCTAACTACTACACTGCAGACATGACATAAGACAATGATAACAGAAATGGTAACCAACTCAACAACTTATCCCAAATAAAGAAAACTGATTAAAAGTACCATCCTATAGCTAGGCCTATAACTCAACAATTTGGTATTAACATTAGTTTCTGTTTCTTCATTTTTGAGTATGCCACTTAACTTCATTTACAAGCACACACTCTGCCTTACTGGGGCCTATTTTAATACAAAATTTGAAACTGTGTCCATAAACTCACCCTATGAATGAAATTTAACTGTTTTCCCCCCTCTTCTTAATTTGACAGAACCAACTTTTAGTAGGGAATAGGAATAACCACATTCAGAAGAGAACTGGAACCAAGAATCACAAAGAAATCATTTTATCACCACATTTAAAGCAATCCTAGGTGTGAATGGCAGTACCTGGGTACGATGGGGATCGTGTAAGGGAATGACCATTACATCAGCATACATGAAGAAAAGTGATTTGCAGGTTCCTCTATTTGCTGGTACAAGGAGGTGGCAGTGCAGACACCAGCACACCAGGTCAAGTACCACATGCAGCACCAGAGTTTGTCATGTGAAGACCACCAGGTTGAATTTCCAGAGAAGGGAGTTACCATGTGCACCCCCATGCTGAGGCACTCAGGCAGTGCCTTACCTGCCCTGCTCCAGTTTCAGTCTGCACGATACTCTAACCTAACCTGGTGTCAAGCCAGATCAGTCACAAACAATAGCCCCCACATCTCCATATGGATTTCCACAGGCAAAAAGCCAGCAAACAAAACAAACAAACAAAAAAAGTGCACACTGTACACTGAAACATCAGGCTGTCAGTGTCTGCAGTGGCATTCATCTGCCCCAGGCTTTCTAAGCAATTGTTGAGAACTGATGTTGTATGCATTTCAGTCCTTTGCTGAATTAGTATTACACCTACAGCAACCCCTCATAGTGAGCACATTTTCAGGATTGACTGAAACCTAAGAGAAAGTAGCCAGAAAAACTGAAATCCTTTTTTCTCCTTTGTTCTGGAGCACAGTACAAAGTACATCAAAGGACGTAAAACTCAGCAAAACCATAGCATGCTTACATGGTGTTTGGCAAATTACCTCTCTCTATAAAAACCCTCTTTATTTCCTCTCTATATAAAAACCCAAACAGCTCCAAAACTTCAGACATACACAGAAGAAATTGTTAGTTGTCTCCTAGGATTACAGGAATTAGTTCAACTGTTTGACAGAGCAACACATGTAGTACTCATTTCCCATTTTGTAGACATGGAAAATCACTGTTCCTTAAGCATCTAATGACATTTAAAGAAATGATTGAGATAAAAATTCATTATTTCTAAGTGTATGTGCTTCCTACAAGAAAGATCAGGGTAAAGACATTCCCAAATTGAAACTGTAAGAGCAATAACAATTTATGCTAGCACACAGAGGGCAAAGCATTTATGAAAGAGCTCCTTCACATTCCAGTTGTGTCATGAGGAAGAAAAACACAGCATGTCTCCATTACTTCAGAGGTACCTGAGAATCAAAGCTAAATCTCTTGTGCATTTACCAAGCACCCATTAAAGAGCTATACAATTTACATTTCAAATTAGACATTGTATGTATAAAATATTGTTGTACTAAAAATCACAAGATTTTATAGAAAAAACCTCATCACGTTCTATTAAATGCAGGAACAATGTTACATGTCACAGCTCCCATAATTAAAACTCTTAATAGATTTCTTGTAATTACAAGGGGCACCGCTGTTTAAAAATCCTTTCAGGGAGGACAATTTGCTTTGCTTCGTATTCTCTAGAGAACTGAACTTCAATGCAGAGGGACTGCTCAAGCTACCTAGTACCATGAGATTTGAATATTTAAGTATTTTTAAGAAAAAAAAACCCAAGAGGAACAGATTTCTATTATAATAAAAACAAAACAAGAGTAGGAAGGGCCTAACTTTGGGCATACTCAACAAAACCATTTTTCAACATTTCTGGTGTCAAGAGAGAATAATATTCTCCTAGTACTTCTTTTATTAGCATCTCAAACTAATGAATAATGCAAGTTAACAGAAGTGATATCCATGGGAGACTGATGATCTTTTACCTTAAGCCATGAACACAAGGCAAACAGGAGCAACAACTGCCCATGATACATTAAAGCTCCAATTCTATCAGTATCACCAACTTAAAAAGACAGTATTAGACTATTTTGCTAAAAATACTGTAATTGCCCATCTAAAAGCAATCTCAGGCTTTACTTGCTGATGCCATAAGTCTCAACTAATTAAGAATTGCAGTTAATGCCTGGTATTATATATATTTGGTATGATCTTACTGAAACATATAATGAATTGAAACCAGACATCAGCTTTTTATTGCCAGTAAGCCTTAACATTACTTCTTGGAAAAAAGATGATGCTAACATCCTCTAAGCTATCATAATTTAGAAAAAACCCAGACCCCTAAAAACTAAGGAAACTCCACATACCAAAAAAAAACCCCTGAAAATTATACCAAAGTCAGATGTAAATTTAGTTCTCCAGACTTCACTTTCAGCCCTTCCAACTTGTGGGTTTTGGGCAATGAAATGTAAAGTTTCTCAAAATGCAGTAAGCTTATTTTGTCTGATTTGGATTTGTGCTTTCTTGTATTTCTTGGGAGGTTTTTTTGTTGTTTTGTTGTGGGGTTTTTGGTGGTGCTTTGTTTGTTCGTTTGTTGGTTTGGTTTTTAAATTTCTATTTTGGTTGTCCAAAGAAGGACATACTATCAATCACCAAAACTTATAGTGTAATCCAATATTAAAAATTGAAAGGCGATATTGATAAAGATGCAATATTTGACCAAAACAGCATGCCCCCCATTGTTCTTTTTTTTTCCTCCTTATCTACTTATAGATTTTTACATTACATTCTGGCTGCTGGCCAATCAATCCTTCTAAACATATAGGTAAGCATGCTGCCTTCCTGCCCTCCCTCTTTTCTAGTAATTGCATCACCAAACCACCAGTACTCATTACTGAGTATTAACACATAAAAAGACATTTGCATTATGTCATCCCTCTATATCTGCATGGAAGGATAGCAGAAGTACCCTAAATTATTCACAACCTTGTTATGGGAAGGGAAATCTGTCGGCTGAAAAATCCATCCTACATTAATTATAAAAAAAAAATTTCATCAAAAGCTAAAATTAATAAAAGTGTCTTAAAGGTCAGAAGCTGGGAAATGGCACTAACTTATTTCAAATAATACTGAATATAATTACTCATAACTTTTCAGAATCAAATAGGACAGAAGCGCTGCAGTGGAAGGAAGATAAAGGCTATAGGGAAAATTATTAATTTTAAGAATAAATTTTATTAATGCAACTGGAAAAAAAATCCATGCAAACAACTTTTATCTTTCAGATTATTTAGCAGTTTACCATAGTGCCAACCCATTGACTGAAAAATTCTGCATGTAATTTGATCTCTTTTTTAAGTTGGCAGCTATAGATATGAAAATTTCCAGATTTAGTTTTCCATGTCAGATCTCTGGGAATAAGAATGGGTCAAAGAATCAGTCTGATTAAAAGAACCATAGATTTTGAGAATAATATACAACCAAAGGAACTGTAATTAGAAATATTTTACCATTCACCAAAATTTTAAACATTCTAGACTCTTAGGTAACGAAAGATTTTTAAACATCGGCACCTACTGCCATTACAAGGTTCCTCAAAATGGTGTGATACAATATATACGTAGTGTTCCAGGACCATAAAAGGATCCTGCCTCAGTAATTACAGGAATGTACTTAATAAATTATTTTTCCATTTTTTTTCTATTAATATGCAAATAGTTTATACAACATAAAAAAAAGTTAATTTGTACCCACTACAGGTAACATGTTTATTTAGCTCTTTATCTGAAAGCCTATAAGACTTGATGACCTGCAAACTTATTTACATAATTCATTTGAAAGTATTTTTTAAAAAACAATATTGTCCAGCATTTAACAAAATTGTGAGTTTAAAAAAAAAAAAAAAAATCATTCAAGAGCATTTGTTTTTCTTGATTCTGTCAAGTAACTTCACCAGCTCAGTGTTATAAGGCAGGTTGGTTGCTCAGATGGAATAAGACTCCCTATGGTGATAGGCATGTAGTAAATTTGTTCATTTATAAAACCAGATAAAAGCAAGAAAGAGAAAAAGTTTAAAGTTTCAAAAGAACTGAAACTTCTTATTTTTACTACAAATTCAGAATAGGCACTGACACATGATTCCTCGGGGTCTTTTCCAGGAGATTGTCTCTTCGCTGGGTATCATTCCATTTTATAACTAAGAAGAAAAAAAAATATATATATCATGACTACACAATTAAAAATTACAAGAAAAGAATCACAACATGTATTTGTCTCTCTCTCTTTAATAAATGAAATAACTTCTGCTAAGACAACACAATTACTGTTTTGGTTACAATAATTTTTAATTTCATTACTAGATTTAAGCAACATTAGAAATAAATCTATATTCAAGCAATTCTGTCTGCCCTATTTGAAAAATGAAACCCTGAATCATAGGGCTGAGGCTTAAACTATGCTTATCTTTATGCTCCAAGTCAGCATCTACAAACCATGCAAAATTTTGTGTAACCTCCTCCTAAAGAAGGATACTGCAAACTCCCTTGCTGTCCTACCTATCCTTATAAGAAATATTTTTTTGCTAAGATTTTCTGCAATTTAACAAGTTAATTCTTGTCAACTACAAACACAAGGACTCCTTTCCATTTTCTAGACCCTTAGTAATAAAAATCTGGCCACGTCCTCTAAATTTTCTAAAACAGTCAATGTTTTTCAACACCTGCAGCCGCCCAAATGAGACCTCAACAGCATTAACAGGAATGACATAATTACTTCAGATTTCTTCCACAGACATCATCCATACCAGGAAGCTGTATGCCTCTTTTGGTTTATTGACTCATGTCCAATTTTTGATGAATGCTGTAATACTTTTAAAAACCTACTTTACATTTCAAAACCATTGACCACAAACTGTAGCAAGGTGAGAATAATACTTGGTAACAAATAATGGCTTTGAACATAACTTTCAAAATTCTATCCATCAATATCAAATGAGATTAACTGTATGCCCTGTAAATAAAAAAAAATGTGAGCTTATATAAGATGAATACAACGAATCCTCACCTTTCTCTGTATTGCTTGAAGTTTATTAAGCATACCTTTTGTCTATGAACAACTGTCTCCATCTTGTGAGACACTATGCATAGGAATGAGGCTTTCACATTGCTCACTTTCCTCCGGCATTCTTAAAAGAAACAAATGTCTTTACTTGAAGTCACACAGTAACATTAAATCAGCTGTTCAGAAGCAACCTCACCAGGGCAGAGTAGAGGGGGAGGAGAACCTCTCTTGACCTACTAACCACCCCCCTTCTAAAGCACCCCAGGATGCCATTGGCCTTCTTGGCCACCAGGGCACATTGTTGGCTCATGGTCATCCTTCCATCCACCATCACCCCCCCAGGCCCCTTTCCCCTGTGCTTCTCTTGCAACAGCTCAGTCTCCAACCCATACTGGTACCAGGGGTTGTTCTTTCCCAGATCTAAGACTTTACACTTCGCCTTAGAATCATAGAATCAGAGAATTGGCTGGGTTGGAAGGGACCTCAGAGATCATCAAGTCCAACCCTTGACCCACCGCTGCGGTTGCTAGACCATGGCACTGAGTCTCTTTTTAAATATCTCCAGGGATGGAGAATCCACTACTTCCCTGGGCAGCCCATTCTAATGTCTGATAACCCTCTCTGTAAAGAATTTCTTTCTAATATCTAACCTAAACTTCCCCTGGCACAACTTAAGACCATGCCCTCTTGTCTTGTTGAAAGTCATCTGGGAAAAGAGACCAACCCCCACTTGGCTACAACCTCCTTTCAGGGAGTTGTAGAGAGTGATGAGGTCTCCCCTGAGCCTCCTCTTCTCCAGACTGAACACCCCCAGCTCCCTCAGCCTCTCTTCATAGGGTCTGTGCTCGAGTCCCTTCACCAGCCTAGCTGCCCTCCTTTGGACCTGCTCCAGGACCTTGATATCCTTCCTGAACTGAGGGGCCCAGAACTGGACACAGGACTCAAGCTGTGGCCTCACCAGTGCTGAGTACAGGGGCAGAATCACTTCCTTGGACCTGCTGGCCATGCTGTTCCTGATCCAGGCCAGGATGCCATTGGCCTTCTTGGCCACCTGGGCACACTGCTGGCTCATGTTCAGCTTCCTGTCAATCCAGACTCCCAGGTCCCTTTCTGCCTGGCTGCTCTCAGCCACTCTGTGCCCATCCTGGAGCTCCCCATGGGGTTGTTGTGGCCAAAGTGCAGGACCCGGCACTTGGCCGTGTTGAACCTCATCCTGCTGGAATCAGCCCAACTCTCCAGTCTGTCCAGGTCCCTCTGCAGAGCCCTCCTGCCTTTCAGCTGATCCACACTCCCCCCCAGCTTAGCATCGTCTGCGAATTTGCTGATGGTGGACTCAATCCCTTCATCTAAATCATCAATGAAGATATTAAACAGACCTGGGCCCAACACTGATCCCTGGGGGACACCACTAGTGACCGGCCGCCAACTGGATGCAGCCTCGTTCAGCACCACTCTCTGGGCCCGGCCCTCCAGCCAGTTCTTAACCCAGCACAGGGTGCTCCTGTCCAAGCTGTGGGCTGACAGCTTTTTCAGGAGAATGCTGTGGGAGACGGTGTCGAAGGCTTTGCTGAAGTCCAGGTAGACCACATCCACAGCCTTCCCCTCATCCACCAGGCGGGTTACCCGATCATAAAAGGAGATCAGGTTGGTCAGGCAGGACCTGCCCTTCCTAAACCTGTGCTGGCTGGGTCTGATCCCTTGCCCATCCTGCAGGTGCTGTGTTGCAATACATTCAATTTCTCTCTGCCCAATTCTGAAGTCTGTCCAGGTCCCTCTGAATGGCAGCACAGCCTTATGGGGTGTCAGCCACTCCATCCAGTTTTGTGTCACCAGCAAACTTGCTGACAATACACTTTATTCCCTCATCCAGGTCATCAATAAATATATTGAATAGTACTGGCCCCAGTACTGACCCTGGAGGGACTCCACTAGAAACAGACTGCCAACCAGACTCCATCCCATTGACTACAACTCTCTGGCTTCTATCCATCAAGATATATATACATAAAATACACATAAAATTAGATGAAAAGAAATGCAGCATGAGTACTGCTGATTTTAGAAGAGTATAGGACAATGAAAAGGCTAAAGAAGAGATAGGATTATACTTTGTGACTGCCCCACCTCTGAATTCGATGTTTTCTACAAATAAAGGCAAAAAATCTTCTGATTCCCACCATTACTGGATCCCAGTTGTTATAGTGACATAAGAGAGTTGCAATGAAAAAAGAAAAAAATACAGGGATTGCTCCTGCAAAAAATAACCAGGAAAACTGCACCTGGAATTGAAACACAAACATCATTCACTCAGAAAAATTAACTGGCATATTGTCTAATGAAATAATTATTGTAAGTCTAAGATGAAGTTTAAGTTCTTTTTAAATGAAATTTGATATATATTTTTCTAAGTTAAGGTCCAATTCCTATAGCCACTTTATTCTCATAAATTAATAACCTATTCTCACTAATCTGTTCTTTACAACGGAACAAATGACACTTCAAAATTTTTCAATGAGATATCACCTGAAAGATTTGTGCACCTCTTTATTCATCCATGAATATACCATCACTGAATTGTAACTGACAAAATCAATTCACATAGAAAGACTGTACTACTGGAAATTTTCTTTTTCAGTTAAAAAAGGCAGGGCACATTACCTGCCCAATTTAAACTAAATTCTACACGTATCTACCTACTAGTACTCGCAGAACTAATAATCTGAGACTGTTTAAGACTTCAGATTACAGAAGGTTAAGAGAGATCATGGGTGCTGAAGTCTTGAAAACACCTTTTGGGCTTGCAGAGCAATGAGCCGTGAGCACGGCTCCCTCTTGTGGATAAAATTTCCGAAGTTGAAGACTCCCTGTCATTCGTGTTCCCTCAAAAACCAAACCAACCACAATTGTTAGAGCCTTTCGTTATCCTTACAGATTAAGGAAATTCATAAAGACCCAAGCTACAAAAAGGAATATTTAAGTAGTCGTAAAATTTAGTTGAAATTTCTTAAAATGCTTGCTAATTTGCCATTTTCAATCCAGAAAACACATTATCTGGCACATAATTTTATACATTATCTGGCACACAAACATGTTATAGGAAATGCTCACACTTAAGCCAAGTGACAAATAAACCTGTGCCTACACTGAAAGGTGACAAAAGGCATATCTATAACAAAGCATGTGGAGATGCCCAGCCAAAAAAGAAGGGCATTATCACTAAGAAAAACTCAGCTTGCTTTAACAACAAAATGCATTATAAAACCTTCCTAAGTATTAAATTCAAATAGTCAAAGTTAAAGTTTACACATAATTAAACTGAGAATTCTATCCTACTAGTGTGAGAAGTCTCTATACAGTTTGAAGAGTAAAATAACTAACTTCATACAGTTTCTATGCTTTTTCTACTGCTATTACCTCAGTTATCAGTAGAACTAAACTAACTTAAAGGAGGACAGCTCATTGGAAGCTTAAAATCCACATGAAATCTTAGAAAGTGCAAATGAGACCTACAGCTGCTACAGTCCTTTGTGCTAACTTGCAGATTTTGGTTTTGTCACTAACTGAGGAATTTTAGGATAGGCAGTCTAACAATTCTATAGCTGTAGAGGCTGTACTTGCAGTTGTTCTTTAAAAGTCCCTGTTTCAAGGTAAACCATCTGGCAAGGCAAGGCTGATGTACTTCTCATACAAGCTGCATCTTAAACATTTTTATGTGTAGAAATGCACACTTACAAGTGCAGAATTACTGTAACTGTTAATAGAGTAAATATGGTATCTATAATCCAGTTCAAAAATATTTAACAAATGACAGAAGCAAAATGGTATTCATTGTATACATTGTTAAAATACAGCCATTTAACTCAAAGAAATTCTATTAATAATGCTTAAAACTTAGAAGTAATTTACCTTTTGCATGCACATGTCAGCTATTATGGACAGAGGTATCGTAAGGCTTAGAGCTAGTGTGCCTATCAATGATGAGGTAAGAAAGCATCCCCTAAAAATAATTTTAAAAATAACAGATTATTATAAATAAAGAGGTCTTGATGAGAAGTTAAAAGGCAGGAAAAGTAATGAAATAAACTGAAAAAGACATTTGATCAAGCTTAACTTATAGTAAAAAAATCAAGATAGTCACACTCAGTCGTAAAACTGCATAAAATTCTTAACTGGTCTACTGATGTCTTCTGGAGCAGGATTAATTCCCATTCAAAATTTTTGATATAATGAAAAATTCACTACTTCACTTTAGTGACTACACCTAGAAAAATCTGTATCATTTCCATTTTGAAATAGTTCAAAACCAGCTTATAGAATTCAATCTTTTTCACCCCGGTCTTGTTAGTTAATGAAAGAAAGGCTACAGGTGTCTATAAACACTACCCAAAGAGAGGTTTTTTTAGAAACAGATTCTTAAATTAAACAGACTGTGCTTTCTAAATCTCTAAAATACACCCTCAAAGTAATTCTCAGGTGCTCTCATCATATTTCCTAAGCAGGAAGAAAGATGTTAGATTTCTCCAGATCACTGAGTCACAAAAAGCCACTACCATAATAATAAGTAAAAATGAATAAGTAATAATGAAACTATATGCATATGTTTGAGCAGTACTCATGAACAGCCAGAGAACTGACTCTTTTTCCAAATTCCTTTGCAAATGACTGATTTACTGAATGAATTTAAAAAAGGAGACAACCTCAAGTATTTGCAGGACAAAACCAAGAGTAAACACAAGCTATTCAGGATTTCAGTATAAACCTAAGGCTCTAAATAAAACATGACTAGTGAAGACCATAACATCCAAAATAAAAAACCTGCAGTTCTCAGGTCAAAAGTTACACAGCATAGTGAGGCTTGCTAGCAAATATTCCTCTAGAAAACAGCCTAGTCTATCATATGAAGAAATTACATACAAGGGAATATCTACCCAGTTACAGTCAGTAATGCCCTCTCCCATTTCATATTACTTATTTCATAAGTGTCCAGATTTAATTTGCAAATAAATGTGAAATATTTACACAGCATGCAGTACGTACCACAGCCAGAGGAACTCTGACAGAACTGTTCCAATAAGGCCATTAATGACAATGCACATCCAGATCAGTTTATTGGGAAACTCAAAAGCTTCAAACCCAGTATAGTGAAGTAGGAAGAACCCTGGCCACAGCAGCAACAGATTAAACAGGCCTACAAAACCTAAACAGAAAAACATTATTAATAAAGTGAATCACATTAAATATCCTTTGACATAACTAAAATCTCAGCTCAACTCTGCTATTTTGAAAACATTCATACACAAAAGCAGCAGCAAAGCAATATTTTAACTCTTTGAAAAGAAAGGAATACAAGAGACCTTCCTTGAAATTCACAGGCAACAATTACATAAGAAATTTACAGGTTTGAAAATATAAACAAATAAATAAATTCCACCGAGTTCAAAGGAGCTGCCTGTATCCCTACAGGTAATGTTATCTTTCACTGTTAAGGCTGTAAACAAGAAACAATTCACACAATCTGTCTCTAAAGTACTCAAAACCATGGGAACAAGAGACTTGCTCTACTTCCTTGGTTTTTCTGAGCCCCTTTACCACTCATTTACAGCTCAGTGACTGAAAGCAAACAATTTAATCACAGATTGAATTAAAACTTGGAGTTATTTTTAATCTTACCAAAGAACATTGGTATGTCAAGTTTATCTTCTCTATCTACTTTCCTTTTTATCATTACTATGTACACAGCATAGAGCATTGCTCCTACAAGAGACCAAAGGGAACCTGGAAAGATGAAAAACAAGACAAAACAAACCAACACTCAAGACGTGTCAAACATGTTATGCATACAATGATCAACTCTCCTAAACATACATCTGTTATAAAGCTGTCAGAGATAAATGATCTATTATCAAATCCAGTACTGTATGAAAATTCTGGGAAAGTGCAGAAAGTTTGAAAATGGAAATACTTTCCAAATCAAGCTATATAATACATGGGGGTGGGGAAATAGTCATAAATGTCTGGTTTCAAAAGTTGAATGTTATACGAGTAAGAAATATACAGCTTGCTACATGACCATCAAATGATGGTACTCATCACTGAGTATTTTTTTAAAAATTAAATACCTATTGTATCTTTTCCAGCAGATTTCTCAGATCCAGAGAGGTTAACAAGTACCACACCACCAATACTATCAAAAAAAAAAAAGACAAAAAAAAAGACATTCAAAACACTACTTAAATCTAAGAAATTTTTACAGAGAGAAAAAAAAAAGGGGGGGGGGGAAGAACAATATCAAAACAGAGTTCTATCTCTAGGCATTTTTATTTAACCAATACCCACTTTTGAAAAAGTCAAAACCAAAGGAGTACCAGTATTAACCTCTGAGTAACACACCAAGCATTTAATGAAACAGGCTTACTGTACTGAACGTCAACCCTCTTCCTTCCCATCCACACAAAAGAGAGACCATAATGAAACAAGAAAATAAGTTCACATACTTCCAACAGAAACCTGATTAATCTAATTTCCTATAGGAGCATGAGATGAGTGCTCATGATATAAGTATTTAAAAAGACTAAATTTACTTTCTGTGAAACAAGAGTATTAAAAAAAAAACAAACAAAAAAACCTATCTTATATTGTCATAGATACCACAGGTATAGTTATCTTCTCACTGTATCAGAGAGTTTTTTTATTAAATGCTCCATCTCATTATCTTACCTTAAAATAACAGCTAGTAATTTAGACAGGGTAAACCTATCTCCACTGTTGCTGGGAAAGACTGCAGCTAAGATTAAAGTAAAAAGCCCTGCAAAAGAAATTAAAAGAGTTTGGTTTTATTTTATTTATACAATCAAGTTTTACCACTAGTTTGTGCAGAAAAATGCACATTTTTCTTCTTTATATTTTACATACTTATTTTTACTAATTTTAATTGGAACTATTATGAAGCTAGCACTTCATGATGTAAATCCTCAAATGACAAAGTACATGCTCAACTTTGAGAAGGGTTAGCCATACTGACAAAATAAACATTAGTGGAAAAATAATAATCACATAATCATACTTTTAAAACTGATTTTATTAAACAAGAATCAATCCTCTAAACTCAGACTGTCACATAATTAAAACATTTGAAAGTTCATATTACATCCTTCATAAATAAGCCAGTAATCTGCATAATATTCAGGTGGTTTAAGTTCTTTACCCCTAAAACCATTAAAAAAATAAATTAAAAAATTTAAAAATCAAGACTTTACTCTGAATAATACTTATCAAAAAGCTGAACCACCTTTCCTTCAAACCTACTACTCCCCCACCTTCTGCACTAATGCCTGTATATTAAAGAGAAGTACACAAACTTGTAAAGCAAAAAAGCAAGGGAAACATAAAGACTGCTTAAAACCCTGCAATTACAGAACAGATATTTTTAAATGCACACATTCATTGTCTTTAAGCCTTATGACTCAAAAAAACCTTATCAAAACCACAGGTAAATCATTCCAGAAGTCCATTGTAATAAAAGACATTTTTGTCCTAAAATAGTCTTATAAACATAAAACTTACCAGATGTTGAAGACAAGATATTAACTATGGCAACTTGGGTATCTGACAGAGCTTCTTGGTAAGAGAAATTTGCCAAGAACCACTGAGGGAAAAGAAAAATAATTTTGTGGTTATATGGATAGCAACAGCAGAGTTTAAATTTCATCAGTGCAACAAAATCCTACTTGAAGAAAAAAACCCATCTATTTATACAAAGCCAAAATCAACACAAGACTTTTACCTCAAACAGATTTCTAACTTCTATTAAAGTGGCAGATGTGTTAAAAGACAGAGGCAAAATCAGAACTGACCCAAACCAACCACATTCAACTGTGTGTTTAATAGTGAAATAACATACTTCAGAACTTAAGCATGATTAAAATGAAAGCATAATATCTATTATATAGTAAATGAAGGTACTTTAAAGTTGTTTTGCTAGTGCTTCAAGATGATTACTGCATGAAGACTGCAAAGAAATTTCAGAAATACATGGGCCATTAATCAGCCCAATATGTTTTTTTAGAGTATTTGAAACAGGCACACATCTCCACTCTAACACCAAGCATCACTTACATTCAATACCTAAAAAATGTTTTGGAAGGATTCACATCTGAATTCCTTCACAAGTATTAAAAAAATGGCAAGTGTTTTATCCTTTCTTGACTGATAACTCATTAGAGAATTGTAACTTCCCTGAGGATGTACCAGAGATCTTTTTTAAGTCTTAGGTGGAGGTACTTACACTGTCCAAGAAGAAAGACACATACATGCCACCAATAACACCATCCATGAACAGGATTTAGTTTGAACATAAGGACCCTGTCCTAGAAAATCTGCATGTGTATATACTTAGAAATATCCTCAGACCCACAGAATATTATATATTTTTTTAAAAAAAAGCTATTTCATCCATTTAAAATCACAAGTGGCTTATTATTCTCTTGCTGATGTGTGCATGTTCTTTATTGACACACACAGAAAAATAGCATCACCATTTTAAGGTCTAGGCATCAACAGCACTAACACATTGAGGGTTTTTTGAAGTTTAGAGAGCACAGCTTCCTGTAGAAAAGCTGTGGTGGGTCCACACTGTCTATTACCTACTCAGCAATAGCAGGGAAGTTACTTCAACAAAAGCTATCACTAATCTGCTGTCTGCATTTTGACTGTCCCTCAAAAATCTTGCCATGATTGATACCCCCACCCCACCTGGAGCTGAGGCATGGTGCAGTAACAGCAGCAACTTGCAGGCCTGTGACTAAATGTTGCAGCCCTCAAGGGAGCTAAGAGGCAATTTACTATCTTCATACTACTGGAGGGCACCATGAGGCATAACATGGTACTCCATGATGGCACAGAAAGAAGCCATAGAGACATTTACCCATTTCATTCAGCTTCTATACACATGATCCCAGATTTTGCTGTACTAAACAGACCCAACACTGGACAACATGGTACAAAAACATGGCAGATCTTACAACTTAACATTACAGTTAAAAGCACACCCAGAATCTCCATTTATTACCCTCCCACTAAGAAGCTGCAGCCTCATGTCCACCACATGAAGAACATTTTAGCTTTTACAGCCTGTTTATTAATTGTGCTCTTTCTGCATCATTTTACCTCAGTACTGTTTCACTATTATTACACAAGTTTCAATTGCATCTATATTTAAGTTTCCCGAAAGAATGGAGGCACATACCACAAAGCAAAAGAAAAAACTGATTTTTGCTACTTGAGTTGCAGTGAGTTTTCCTACAGTTTTTAATAGTGATTCCTGCTCCTTAATCGTTGGATATGACATTCGAGACAACTTGGCTTCCAATGCATGGCTTGATGGGAGCTGTCGAATCTCCATAATATTACTGAACCTTACACGAGGCTTTTTGGGAGCTTAAGAAGAAAAACAAAGAAAAAAAGAAGGAAAAAAAAAAAGGCTGCATATTATCATTAAACTTTTCAAACCAACACAATACGAAAATGAAACTATGATGTTCTAATGCAGTGTTGATTAGAATACTTCAAAAATAGTCACAAGGTTTTTATCCAAGAAGTCATGCCATCATTTGTATTCATTAAAGGAATATTTTGGTGTTTCATGGGTCACTAATAAGACAAAGCACAATTACTGTTTTCAATCAGTACATTTATCTGTTCACAAAAACCTCACTGCAAAGCAGCATCCCTCCTCCCTGCCAAAAAATTCCTCACAAGGTAACAACAAATTCTTAGGTAGGAATTAGTCTGTATTGATAAATACTACACAAGATTTTCTTCAAATGTTTAATAGTCAAAAGCCAAAAACTGCACACAACTATACCTAGCTGCAAGGACAGAGGATGAGAGTGTCCAACAGACCTCACAGCTTAGTAAAGACCATAAAGCCAGATGCCCATTTGAAATCCACCCTCCAAATAATCTTGCAAACCAAGATTTTATTTCTAAGGGTATGATTAAGCATCGTTAGTTTCCTGTGTGAAGAAAATATTACACACCACATATAAACATTAGCCTAATACAACATGAAACAATACCTTATTTCCTAAAAAAAGGAAAGGGATAAGCTAGAGCTCAAACAATCCTGAGGTAACTGGTACTTGTTATCACAGGGCAGCAGAGCCTACCAAAGCAGTTCTGCACGTGTGCCACCCAGAAATTAACAAAGAGACTTCCCACTTGATAAGAAGAGGCTCTTGCTGAGGATCAGATAACTGGGTTCCTTGACAGCCAACTTTTCTATAACTGCCTGGAACAGTTAGGCCAGTTTCAGCTACTATCACAGGATAGTGAGGCTTAAATAAAATCAGAGAGCACATAGACTGATAAAATTCTTACTTTGACTGCTTTGCTCCTGCTCTAAAAAGGACAATAGCTTGTTTTTCCAGAGGCTGACTCACTGCTGCTGGTCATACAAGCCCAGAAGGAAAGAATCACAAGTACTGAACCCAGTTGGTCCCTTGAGATAAACATAGGCTGGATCTGTAGTGACCAAGAAAGGTAAACTGAACAATAGGCCTATGTTTTCTCTATCTGAAAGTAAATAGGTAAGATTGCAATTCATGCAATAAGAGATTTAATCAAGAAAAAGGAAAAAAAAAAAAACAGCAGGGGGGGAAAAAAAGTCAAATCCTGAAACATGACAGCAGTTACACCAAAGAGGAAAGTAATTCATTCACCAAGGAACCAGCATTTCAGCATTCCAAAAGTCTTTACTCACTTTTCTCCACATCACTATTATTACTGCCATTTTTTTCAGTTGGCAAATCATGAAACTTTACAGGAACATATAAAGGTTCACTCTGAAACAAATCAGTATAAGTAAAAATATAGTTAAGCTGGATAGTTAAATTAGAAGAAGAATTATTGTAGCAAATTAGAAAACTAAATAATGAAAAGCTTGGTTGATATAAAGACAATAATATTCAACAATATTGTTTTGCAGAGTAGATAGGCTTGTCAACAATGTCCATACATAGTCTATATTTTATGTTAAACATACTGGTAAAATGCAATACCTGGCAATACCCGTGTGCTTTTGTGTACATGCTCCTGTACACAAAACTCATTCCCAGAAAATTCAGACCTACTGACTTAAAGCTAACATATAACTCATCAAAGTCACAGGCATTTCATTAGATCTATAGCTTCTGACTAATGATAAAGTAGGAACATAAAATAGAGAACACATATACAAAAATATCTACTCATTTCCTCCCATCACCCTAAAAGCACATGAACTAAAACTGAAAGTCAAAAAAATCTGTGAAAGGAACTCCAGTATATAAAGCACTCAGCAGAAGCTTTAATTGTTTAAAATACTTTTTTACAAGACAAGTTTTAAACTGCTTGTTTAAATTAAATTAATAAACTGTAAGAGTAAAGTAATGAAAAAGACCTGACAGGTGCATTTTCACTGGGCTCTTTGTTTAGGACCAGAATTTTTGGGGATGTTTCAAATAAGGCAAAATTATCCAAGGTTAACAAAGAATGCTGCTACCAGAATCAGATGACCTTTATGGATTGAGCAGATTAAGATTTTACTCTTAAATGTAGATAAAGTGGGGAAAAAATCCCAAAGAATAACATTAAAAATACTTCTGAAAAACAGCTCTTCAACTTCTCATTCAGTATAAAATGCCCCTACTGTATTACAGGGATGGTGCAGACTTTAGAAGTTCTGTATTTTGGATATAATTCTGCATTTGGCCTTTAATTTAGGTATGCAGATAAAGCAGCAATCTGCTATCAACAGTGGCATAACAAGTCACCATTTATGCAGGATGAAAATCTTCACAAAAATGCCATCTGGCAATGCAACTTATCAGCAGAATACCACTACTGACATTTGATTCAGCAAACAGTAGTCACTCTGTCCACTGGAAGGAAGAAAGCAGTCCACTTCGCTTCCAAAATGCAGTGCAGGATAACAGTATGCAAGATAGTCAGAAACTGAAGGATTCTGTTGTGGATTTTAGTCTTGAAAACTGCTTGGCTTTACCACTAGCTCACCACATTTTGCTTTGGCACCTACTGAGATGAATATGTAAAGGTTTGGGGTTTTTATAACAACATAAATACTCCTTTCACAAGCTACTACAGAAATATCCAAGTAAATGTTCTACTGAGCTGAGAACCTGTGTTTCCCATAATAAGCAATGCCATTATTTGCAGCACTTATTAGTAATATTTAAGTTATTGATGCCCTTTGCCAAAAACTATTAAATTTAAACCTGACATATTTAAAAAACATTAAGACAGGATAAAGGAGTCATGTTACTATAAAGCATTGACCTTCACAAATGAAGGCACTTACCAAAGAACTGTTTACAGTGTTATCTGTTGCACAAGCAGCAAAATAACCTTCAGCATCTGCAAACTAATTACACAAAAGCCTTAAATGGAACAATTTATCAAGGCAGAGTTGCGAACAAATGAAATTCTTTGTATGATTTAAAATTAGTTTTCCATAATTCTATTACATTTCCTTCTCTCTCTCCTTCTCCCCAGTAAACTAGAGGGGTTACAATTTGAATAATTAATTTCACTAATTCCTTGTACCTCTTGGAGAGCCCCACTGAATTCAACTACCCTGGTATCAACATGGGATCAGGCTCATAGATGCCCAAACCTGTGAAGTTCAGTCTTAGTGAGACATGCTTCACTAATTAGTGTGCATGTATTAACAATAAGCCTCTTGTTTCTTCTTTGCATAAAAACCTGGAAGTCTGCTTCAGTTTTAACAAGACTTAAATTAGGATGAGGTCAAGGATCATTTTTTTCTCTTCCTTTATGCATTACTAGCCCTGGTCCCTGATCTGCAGCTTGCTGTTTAAACCATGCTGCTAAGGAATCTATTAAGCAAAGCCTCTAAAATGGAAGAGAGCTTAAAAGTAAGCTCTGTTTACCTAAGCATTCATTACTGAAGTAAAAATCTATAAATATATAATTCTTGTTCCAGATTAAGAGACACAAGACATTTTAAAGGCACTTGTGGTAATTACACAATTGAACATTTAACTGAAGAGACTGAGCACTCTCCCTCACTGCTGTGCAGCTCCAGTTCCCTCTTCCTTGGGCACAGCAGAATTGAGGGGCAGTTGTCAATACAACCACTCCAGTTCACCCGAGGCAACAGCCCCTTAATTCTACTCATCTGCTCAGGCCAGGAACTTCCATCAATGTAATTGCTCTGTACAACCAACCATCCTTTACCACTTTTGTCATACTTGTCCTTACTGCCATCACAGAACCTGAAAACTCTTATTTCCTGATTATCTTCTGAAAATCCTGAGCAGCATCCTCTAACAAGTGCCACATAACACACAGACAATTTATAAAGGCAGAGCTACAGAATATGATTTCAAGGATTCAGCCAACTTCAAATGTTTCATGTGTTTAAAACAAGATTTATTTAAAAGCAAAAGGTTTAGGTTATTTATTATTTTTAGTTTTGTGGTGTTTTGATTTTTTTAAGTAGACTGATTTTTTTTAAATTAATTTGGCTTAATGTAACACTTAAGTTATTTAAGCATATTACACCTACAACCGTCACTATTAGTCAAGTATATATGATATGTATAGAAGAACTCAAGTTAATCTCTTTGATATGAGCCATTTTCTTCTTAAGACATGTTTAATAACAGCCAGCTCTTGGTTTCCATTTTCTGTTATTTTAATGTGAGACTAATATCAGGCCAAATGCCTTGCTGCTTCCTGAGTCCTGCTGTTCAGCATTATGAAATGCTGGCACAAAAAAAAGAGGCATTCCTGGAATTCTAATTTTCCTAGTAAAAAAGTTTGTGTTTCTGTAGTATGATGAAAATTTCACACTCCAACACAAACTATGCCTAGTTCTAGAATGGACAACAGAAGGTCACTCATGCAAAAAAAGCTATAAAAATTCAGTATTAACAACAAAAACACAATCCTATCACCTTTCTGCAAACAGTTCACAGTTCTGACAGAGAAAAAAAATAGTCAGTAATAAAAATAAATTACAGAGTTCATACACTGATTCCACTGGTTACAAATGCTGGGGAAGTAAAAGGGAACCAAAACCCAATAGTGGTGATGCTCACAAGCTCTTCTCAGAAAGAATTATCTTTTGTAACTGTCCAAGATAAAATCGGGTAGACAGGCCAATGGTCTGGCCCAGTAGAGCATTTCTGATGATTCCTGATGAATTTCACATTTCTTTTTCCTTTCTTTTCTTCCTCTTACAAGGCTACAGCTACCATTGCCATGTCATCCTGTGCAGTGATTCTGCTTATAATTGCTTTTCTGAAAGCACTGTTTCACCCATATGTAAACTTTGCCATTCTCCTGTCTCTATTTTAAGTTTCTTCTGTACAAACATCAGCAAATATCAAAACATCTTAATAAAGATAAAATACTTACAAAAGCTGCATGCCTTCCACGAAATCCACGAGTACACTGCTGCCTCCATGGTTTCCAAACAATAAATCCCAAGAGGTATAGAACAAACATGGATGTTTTTGCAAATGTACTGAAAAAAGGTTTGTTGTACTTTGTAAAAACATACTGTGGAAAGAAAATAATTGCAGTATCCAAAATTACCAATTAAGTGAGAACTCACAAAATGAACTAATAGGTTTAAGCATATAGTCAGAACAGTCTGGTTCCTAAAATGACAGTGTTGCCAGCAGTGACACATGTGACAAAAACACACAAGTGGCCCCTTCCTATTCTGCGGGTGCCCTCTCCCAAGCTCTCTTAAATGTCACCAAGGCAGCACTGAGCCATTTTGCAAGATACAAACACTGTCACCAGACAAAAGTTACTTATCACTTGTATCTAACCATGCAACACCTTGATATGTAACTAAACTTTATTAACAACTGCACAGTAAACACAAATTAGAGAAGATTACTTTGATTAAGTAACATTTCATTATCAATACTGACTTTATCAGTTCATTGGGAAAAAAATTATATTGCTGTAATAATACGTTCAGCACATTATTATAATGCTTACCCTCAAAACTGATAACAATGACAATTCAGAAACATGAATTTTACAAGTATGTATTAAATAATCAGTTTCCACTGCTAAAGCTCTTTTAACTCCTAAAACTTAACACAAAATAAATACCTGATCAGTTTCAAGATGGTGAATATATGAACTGATTATGACCAACCTGTCTGCAGTTACAGGGCTTAACTCCCCAAGTCTCTTGGTCATAGACTTCTAGATATTCTGAACAATAATCTACCACACCCTGCAACATTATAGCTCATTTATTAATTCTCAGGAAACATACAGCCATTATTTTAATCAATATGGTAATACACAAAATGAGCTTCCTCACATAGTTCTGAGGTTTGTTTAATTCTTAAGTCCTCAGTAACACTTTCTGTCTTGAAAGCAGCAGTCACCAAGTTGAGCTTGTTCATAACTTCTAGTGTGGATATTTGAAGTATCACCCTCCCTCTACTAAAAAGGTGGTGAAACATTACACTACAACACTCAATGTTTGTGACCACAATTCTGCTGTGTGTCTCTCAAACCAGGTTTTTATTTCCCTGTTAAGGTGCACAGAACAATACTTACAGAAGTGAGTTCTGATGAGGCAACCCATATCACATCAACCAGGAGCAGAATGACAATTCCTAGAGCCATTCGCCTGCGCTGAGTGGATGAATTGCTCTGGGAGCTCATTCGATTCATGACAAAAACCCACACCATTTGTAACCTATTCAACACTGATAAAGGAATAAAACCCAAAAGATTATAAATGGTGACCAAAACCAAAAACTACAAAACAAAAGAGGCATGGGGGGAAGGGTTTCATGTGTACGAAATGGACTTGATATGCCAAGAAACACAAGTTTACTTATGCTTATGAAATCTTCAATGGATCAGTGTGAGATTTTCAGAGACAATGAGAAAACACACTTGGGCTTTTAAGGAATTTATCAACTGTTCTATCACTGAAGTAAGCAAAAATAGGTAAAACATACAATGCCTTTCTGGAATTTCTATGCTCTGAATTCTGCAAAATTTGAAACCACTGCACTTCGGTAAATTCAGATACTCCAAGCTGACAGTAGAAATTATTTTGATGTGTTGTAGTATTACAATACGTACCTTGTGTGAAAGGTAGGATTAACATATTTAAACTTAGGCATATAATAAATATTTCTGAAGACATAACAGCACATTTGTGTGAATTATGAGCCCTGAAAGTGTGAAGTGATTAGAGAAAAAAACAAAAACCAACCAAGGAATATTTAATGTTAAACTCACAAAATTAGAATATACATGCACTTGAACACAAGAGATTTATATATCTATGAGGTAATCTATGAAATAGAGGCATGGACATATTCTAGTGAAAATTTATCAGATTACACATAAGCATAGGATGCAACAGAAAGCCTTGCCTATTAAAAACAAAAAACCAAAACCAACCAACCAAAACAAACAAATAAAAATTTATAATTATTTTGACTGTGCCCTGGTTTGTTACACATCAGAATGATCATTTAAGAACACTTCATATTGTAAGAATCAAAATTACAGCAGTAAACTAGCTTTAAGCTTGTCATCTAGTGCAAAGGTCATACAGACTTGCCAGATATTACAACATAACCAAGTCTGGATTTTGACACACACAAACCTATTTTCCTTTTCACATACAGACCTCTCAGCTCCTAGAAGTCCTACTTCAAGGTAGTAATAGAAAGGTCTCATTTTGAGCAAATCTGGTGAATTATCAGAAAATGGGTTTAAATGTTTATGCCCAGCTGTTTGTACGTGTTCAAGGAGTAAGAATGTAACGCTCAAGATAAAATTCTGAAGACAGCTTGAGCTGCAAAAATTGGTATTAGGAAAACTATTTGCAGCCAGAATGTTAAAATTTATGCAGGAGGTGAGCACCACAGCACGATGTAAACAGAGCATAGCCATCCTTCCTTGCTTCTCCTTCAGGAAGCTGAATATTTCTGCTTTATTCAACACATAAACAAAAGAAAATAGAACTGATCATGTTTGGGTTGGCCAAAAATGGGATACACTGTGACTTTAGAGAGCTTTACTTCACACAACTTGAAATAAAAATAAGTACTAACATTACTGAAAACACTAAAGTTGTGTTAAGAGAACACTAGAGGACTTTAAAAAAAAACAAAAAAACCAAAAAATAAGAAAGGCAAGGCAAGCAAGCTTTTAAAGATGTTGCTGGTCGTTTCACTCCAAAAAAACTACGAGACTGACTGGACCTACTCCAAACAAGTGCTACTCATGAGCATCCCAGACCTATGTGCATCCTTACATCCATAGACTACTAGATTATTCCAGTTTGTTATATAGCTTTACATCTGCCCACTAGAAGACCTTTATTTAGGAAAACAATTTTATGATTAAAAAGCTTCAAATAGAAGTGACAGAGACTGATGTCTCATTCATCAACCTTCTCGTGCTAAATCTTCTACATGCTTTCTAGTGAATCCCAGTAAGATACACATATGGTAGTTCTATTATTAACATTAACTTATTTATGTATTTATTTTAAGAAGCAATTTATTAAGAGTTAATTTGCTACAGAATACATAACACATCTTGCAATTTACCATCACAAATTCAAACAGAACCTTCAACAAAACTCCTTAAGGAGCCTTTATGGAGCCAATCCTGACCTGCAGTAAGCAGAGGCAGTCTGCTTGGCTGATGCAGTTCAGTGATTTAAATTACAATTTGTTTTATCCACACATGTCAACACACAAACACAATCTTTTAATTATCTAGAAAGTATTTATGAAGGTGACAGTGCCACCATGTCTTAACTCAGGAAGCGACACAATTTCTTTTTTCCAAACTAGCCTATACCTCAGGCTAATCATGTGAAAGTTTACTTTTCTTTAAAAAAAAAAAAAAAAAAAATCAGCAGGCAAAGTCCCTGAAGTATAATTATACCGCTAGAGCTGTGCTTATATATTCCATGTGTGGGCATCCATTCTGGGTAATTATTCTGCTTTTCTGATAAAAAGGTGGGACTGACAAAAGAAAGCAGAAGTCTGGAAGCTGGGAGGGACAAAGTTCTGAAAGACTCAGCAAGGAATGGCAGCTTTTATGTGATGCAGAATAAAGAAAAACATTTGTTCTCAAAGAGAGAATAAAGAAGGATATTATCTTAAACCTGAGTAAGCAAAGAGACAGGGGTTTGTGCCTGAAAGCTTATAAGGGAATTCTCAGGTTTTATTAATTGCTTTAATAGATACTACATATTATAATCCACAAATTTGGCTTCATTTGATTATGATTACTAGCCTACAGCCATTATATTAAGTTATATATAGCCTGCAAATTGTTCCTGTGTTCTCATAATATACATATATATAGGAAATGGAAGCTAGGCAAAGAGACTTCCAAAGGAGCCAGAAAAAAAGAAATCTCATTCCTTGCCAGGCTACACATGTCAGTGTGACACATGATCAGTGGTTCAGAATGCCAGAACTGGGAACCACTCCAACCTTCCAACAGCTCTGTGCTTCAGGTAGGAGGGGGAGAGGCAGCTGGAGACAGGAAGGCACTGCAGCAGCCTGATCAGTTTGACATCTTCACATCACATGCTCACAGCCCTGGCTCTGAGGAGCTCTGAGGAGCTCTGAGCTCTTTTGTTCTCACCACAAACTGCTTCAAACTGAATACCACGGACACAGTGTGCACAGCAATCCTGCACAGAGAGTGTGCACTTTGTGTAGTTACTTAGTATTGTACTCAACTTGTCTACCTTAGCCTTGTACAAATCCCTTACTTTAAGATCCCTTAGCAGGAGGGAAATAAAGGATGCTAGAACATGCAGTACTTCCTTAAAAAGTAGTAACATATTAAGTGATTCAGAGTGTAAGTACACACTGCACCCTTTCTTTCTACCTCCAAACAGATTCTGAAATTCTATTTAAAGAGCCCCCTATTTACATCTTGAAGTTTTTTATGTTTCAGTAATAGCTGCTATTACTTTCTCATCTGACTACAAAGTGTCTGTTTAACATTTCTGTGTGCCTAATATAGCCCCCTGCCTGCTTCTTCCCTAACAAGGAAAAAAGATAGACCTTCAACTGACTAAAAAAAAAATTACAAAGTAGCAAGACTAAAATCCCACAAAGTTCAGCAAAAAATCAGAACCCCATTGAAACTTATTTACTAGGTTTTAGGGCAAAATTTAAACCTGTAGAATTTCTCACAGGGCACAAAGAGCTACAAACTACTATCTTGAGATGGTTTAGACAGACACTATCCTACTTATTGACAAACCACTAGTATGCAAGATTGAGTAGTGAAATTCAATTCCACACATTTCTTAATATTTGGCTTCTGTACATTAACAGCAATGTGCTCTGATAAAAATTAACACAGAAGGAACAAGATTTATTCTTCTCATACATACCTTTCACAATAACAAAAACAAAGAAAAAATGCTAACAAACTTCACACACCATGTCAAAGTGAAGACAGTCTCCTAAAAAGGAAAAAAAAAAAAAACAAGGCAAGGATTGAAAATTTTATATTAAGCACTTCACTTTGCAAAACATCTAAAATTTCAAGATCAATAAGGGTCAGCCACAGCTCAAGTCCTAACTATTAGGGCCATGCAGATGTAGAACTTTAAGAACTGGTAAACATCAAAAATGCCAGCAGAACAGCACTGAATTACAAGAAAACAGTATTATTTTTTATTTTTGATACTTCAAAGAAAATGATACCTTATTAATTCAATACAAGAGGCTCACTTGAGAAGTAAGAAGCTGATGACATTAATTTCTAAATTTTTAAGCTACACAGAGAAAGGCTGGATGGGGCTTGGAGCAGCTTGTGGTCTAGTGGGAGGTGTTCTTGCCCATGGCAGGAGGGGTGGAACTAGATGATCTTTAAGGTCCCTTCCAACCCAAACCATTCTGTGATTTCTCAAGCCTACATTCCTAAGCAAAGAATTTAAATGCTGGAATTAGGAAAGAAGTGGCAGAACACTCTATTCTTTTTTTAAGGCTCTTTGGCCTTAAAATAATACAGAAAAAAAGAGACACATCCACATTACTTTTTGTAGAAGCCCAGTAGCTTTCCTTAATTTGACATAGTATTATCACTGTATGCAAAAATAAAATAATTTTTTTAAAGAATTGCTCTTTTCATTTTAAATTCAGATACTATTAAAACATTCAACAAAACCCACCTGTGGGTTTGTAATATAGGGAAAGAAACATTATAAACAAAGGACCTCAGAAAAAATGTTGTATTAGACCAATAAGAAATCCATCTAATCTGTAAACATTTACAAATCTAGATGTTGGCAAGTATGAAGTGCTCAAAAAAAAAAAAAAAAAAAAGGCACAACAAAACTGGAACTGACAACCAAGAATATCAAAGCTGTAAGTCTTACTACCTGGAAATGATGGATTTTTAAATCTTTTTTTCTTTTTCCCTTATGTGAAATCTTGCTAAGCTCTGGTTTAGGGATATCCTGTATCAACAGGAATCATAAAACCAAATATCACTAAGATAACATTCAGTTGCTTACTTTTAGTCCCTGCTTAATCCATATGAGCTATACTTAAGTAACCAGGTACATAACTTGCACCCAAATTCTGCTATTATGCAAGACATGTCTCTTACCCTCTATCAGCATGCAAGATCTGCAGTAGGCTGACTGGAGCTGATTGCACAGAATGATGTTCAGTGCTTATTAGAAATAAATAACCCACACCAGGATAAGGATAAAAATATTGTAACATCTTATGGCTAAAATGAGAACTGTAGAAGACACTGCTCTGGAAGAACATGGCTTCACCCTTACAAAACATCAAGTGCACACAGTTCTGATAAATTTAAGCCACCTGAAGACATTTAAGGCTGAAATAGTAGTTTAAAAGTAAATCCAATATTCTGCCCTGTTTAGCATAAGAGAAATGTCAGTGTATGTTTGCTTTCTGTTTCCATTATTAGGGAACCAAAATTATACCTTTGCCTATTTAGTATTCCTATATATTGCCTACAACTAAGCCTATTTAACATACCAGTTGGAATTTGACATTTGAAGGAATCATCATTTAAAAGACCTCTCTTAATATCATTATAACTTTCAGCAAATAGCAGTCTTTTATTTACCATTTAGCAGTGTTAGAGTTGAAGTTGTCATCTTGGAGAACCATATTTCTGCCAGTTACATGAAGATCTGCAAAAAGAGACATAAAGAATACACTTTCCTCATCATAACACTGTATTTTGTTTTTAAGATGTTCCAGTGCCCTAAATCACTTAAGCTGAGTCACCACTTTAATTCATGACACACAAATATTAAAAATGCTCTCACTAAGTTGTATACAGCATATGTTCCTGGATTCCTACATAAAAGCTAACAGCTCAAGAGTCTGTCCAGTTTTGCTCTTCTGAAGATGCAGTAAGTGACTTCTGAGGACAGGATGGGTAATTCCACTACTGATATCTGCAAATACAATAAACAATACTCCAAGTGTAACCTTGTTTCTAAAGCACTAAATGTTTCTTTGTGCAGATTATGACCTTTTTTCAATTTAAAAGTTCAAACCTTAAAGTGCAAATTATATGAAGTTCACAAAATACTGAATAACTTATTGCACTGACAATTAGGGAAGATAACATTATGAGCAGAATTGCCAAATGCTTGCAAAACAGAAGTCTTGCCTCTAACTGTTCTACGAGGAAAACAGCGCCAAAAAAAGTACAGCATAACAAGAATAACAGGAGACCCAGAACAGCAGCTCAGTCACAAACCAAGTGACTGAGCAAGCCAACTTGAAATTCTTCCTTCTATTTACTCAAGATTATTTCATATACAGTTTGAAAGATAACATACCAAGATAAGGTTTGCACAGAGAATAAATAGTTTTAGTTTTTCCAGTTATACTGGCTGCTCCAAGAATACAAGTTCTGGGATACAAACTACCTCCCCTTCCTCTAACATGTACTGTCATCAGGTGATTCTCATTTATTACTTGATTACTTTCAAGATAGGATAAACAGGGACACTGCTTTAATCAGGCAAGAGCTGAAAATAAACTGATGAAAATTTTGAACTCACCCTTCTAAATCTGGAAATGTACATTAAAGCAACATTAACACAACTCTGACCTCCACTCAACTTTCAAGGGTACCAGAAGATGAGAGCAAAAGCAAGAATCTTCAGAAGAGATGGAAAGGTGAGCCTTATACAACATGACAACTAAATTCACCACAGCCCTGTCATCTTTACTCAGGGAAAGTTGCCTGTATAACCTGTAGGCCATTGGGAAGAAAAAGACGCAAAGAAACTGAAGCCACGTTTTTCAGGCCAGTACCAAAGCACTGAAAGTCAACATCACCATTCCTACCTAAATAATAAGTTATACAAGACCAAAGTTTGGAAAGAAATTGTGCTACTTTTAGTACCGAAATAAGAGAATTCAGTTCTCCATAAAGAGATGTTTTGGGAATCTGTCAGTGCACAATGTAACAGTCAAACTGCCATGACACAGCTGGATCCTGGTACCTAAGGAACAAAAGGAACACTTGAAAAAGTCTCCTATTCAATACTCAGACAAAATTTGCACAAACAATATAAATTTTCTTATAGAGCAATATAGACACAGTATGGAGTATGCATATGATATACTGCATACTCTGGAGTCTTTACCAGCTACCAGAATATCTAACCACATGCTTCTTTCATTCACAAAGCTTCCCAGCATGACTAAACCCTGCTGGGACACAAAGATCTAGGACCACACAGAAACAGAAACAAACATACTCGTTTTAGGTTAGCAGAGTGGAAGTTGACAAGAGGAACTCACATTGCCCTCCTTAACCTCTTCCAACAAAAAGAGAAGAAAGAACTTAACACCAAGCCACCAAAGCCTCTTTAGGGTTACCACATACAATGCAACCTCTAGCCACTAGTGTCTACATTTAACATTGGCTAAGAATTACAAGTGACACCCATTTCACATGCTCCTAATCTAATCTTGTCTGGTGCAAGATCTAAACAGATCACGCTTTGTCATAGGATAAACAGTCACAGATAATAGCAAGAATAGCAGCCTTCAAAACTACACATCAGTCCTTCTTCTGAAAGCTCACCCTCCCGGGCATGCTAGAAATCAGCAAAATCACCATGTTCAGAAACGTGATTTTAGAGGGAATGGGGTCTCCTTCCTTCCTTCCTGACGACGGGTATCTCTGGGGAAAAGCTGCAGTGGCAAAGAGAAGGAAATGAGCAAAACTCCTTAACACACTCAGAAAAAAACTGGACGCCTGAGGAGGAAGAAATACGGCTCAAGCCCTGGGGATCCCAGAGGATGAAGAATGAGTATCCGTCCCGTACTGGCAAGGAAAACAAACACTGCAGAAAACTACAAGGGTAAAGAGAACCGCAGCACAAGCAGGGAACAGCAGCCACCTCCTGGCACCTCAGTCGAGGCAGGGCAGAGCTCGTCACCTCCCAGCTCGCTCCTGGGAAAGCGGAATCCTCCACACCCCCCCAGCTGCCCCGGGCAGGGCGGGCACCCCCGGCTGACTGAAGCAGGGAAAGGAAAGAGCTTTCTCCACTACTGCTCACACAAAAAGGTGCAGGACGGAGCCGAGGTCCGGCAGAGAGAGGGAGGGAAGGGGCAACACACGCAGCCTCCCAGCACCGCTGGACGCCGGCGGGACACGGGTCGGGTCACACGGCCGGGAGCGCCGCCGCCATGGCACAACCCGGCCCGGAGGGAGCGGGCGCGGACCCCCCCCGACCACCCGCGATGTGAGGGGACCAAAGGTCCCTTCCCGCAGCCCGGCGGGGCCCGGCCTCGTCTCCCTCAGCCCCACGGGCCGCTGAGCGGGCAGGCGAGGCCTTCCAACCGCCACAACTCCGCCGGGGCCAAGAAGCGGGAGAGGGGCGAAGGGGAGGGCAGGAGAAGCGGCGGAACCCACGCCCGCCTCCCACCGCCTACACCCGCTCGGGGCTCCCCACAGCCCTCTTCCCGCGGCCGTACCTGAGAGGCCGCGAAAGGGCCCGGCGCTCCGTCCGGCGGCGGCACCGCCCGCTGCGTTGCGCTCCCCGCCCTCTAAGATGGAGCCGTGCGCCGAGAATCCATCCCCGAGGCCGCGAACCAGAGAGCGCCCGCCCCGCCCCGCCCCGCCCGCAGGCCGCAGCCAGCGATACGCTCGGCCGGCCGCTCGCCACCCCTGCCCGCTGAGAGCCCGCCCGTGGTACCGGGAGCGGGCGGGAGGAGGAGGTGATGGTGCTGGAGCGGCCTCCGCCTTCCCGGCCCTGACCGGGGAGCTCACGGCGTTGTCTGCTCGTACATTGAGCGGGAGGCTTGCAGCGGGCCGGCGTCTGCGCTGGGTCTGGCCCGGAGCTGTTGGGGGCGGCGGGTGCGTTCCTGACCGGCGGGAGAGAGGAAGGAGGAGCCGCTGCTACATACAGTGGGGAAAAAAAACCCTCATCAAACCAAAAACCAAAACCAAACAAAAAACAAAACAAAAACAAGCAAAAAAACCCCCCAAAAAACCCCAACCAAATAAACCCCACAGGGTTCCGGGGAGACCTTGGAGCACTTTCCTGTACCTGAAGAGGCTGCAGGAAAGGTGGGGAGGGACTTGGTATAAGGGGATGAGGTGACAGGACAAGTGATAACGGCTTTAGACTGTAAGAGGGGACATGAGGGTTTAGACATAAGGCTGGAATTCTGCACTACGAGGGTGGTGAGACGCTGGCACAGGTTGTCCAGGGAGCTTGTGGCTGCCCCGTCCCTGGAAGTGTTCAAGGCCACGTTGGCTGAGGCTTGGAGAAGGGGTTGGAACTGGATGAGCTTTAAGGTCCCTTCCAACCCAGACCACGCTGTGATTCTATGAAAAGTCACCAGTGGGCTGTGGAAAAGGGCAACGACTCCCAGCAAATCCTGGTTTCCTGCAGACCGTGGCTCATCCTGCTCAGCCCTGTGTGCTGTGGCTGCCTGGCCCGCAGCAGTACCCTGAGTGAGAGAAGGGTTAGAATAGCTCTGGAGGAAGAGAACTTCCTTTGGATAGATAACCCCCTATCTAGCATTTAGACAGGTTTTCTTTCAAAGCAGTGAGATAAGAGGTAAAAAAAATACCCAAAAAGATAGCGGAACAGAGACCACAAAGGAAGAGCGAGGAACTGAAGAACTAGAGATGGAGAAGTGGGATGGAGCTCGAAACTAGTCTGTCAAAAAGAGGGAAGAAAGAAAACCCAAAGTGAGCAAGACCCTTGAGAAATGTCCTGAAATGCAGTGAGATGGTAGAATCTTTGTTTCGTAGTTACTGTAGTCTTTATGCTCTCTGATACAAAATCTCACAGGACCTGGAAGTAGTAGCAGCAAGTTAAATCCTCAAACTAGATATCAGCTTCACTATCCACACACTTTTAATACCATAAAAAAGTGAAGTTGTATAGATGTATAAGCTACGTTAAAGCACAGTTACCTTTGAGGTGTGTAGGCTGTTGACTTACCAAGCTCTAAATTATAGACAAACTTAAAAATATCTCAAATAGTAGTGATTAAAATAAACCAGCATAAGCTTACATGAAATTGCAAAATCAGGTTCTGATTGGTTTTGTCAGTTCTGTAGTCCACGTTACCTCCTTGTAGTCAGTGGTGATCAGTATTTAAGAACTGAACTCACACCACCAACCTAGAAGTAACCAGTGGAGTATGTGTTGCAGATTATTCAGTATTCACCTGCTGACATAAATGCATCTTTTTGCGAAGTTCAACTATTTTGAGGATTTTATAATAGAAACTGCTAGGACATAGTAGTAAACAATGGATAGTATACAGATTAGTGGAAGGGCAAGGGATATTTAATTGTAATTAGGTGACATATATTAAGTGCTATTCACAATTACAGACTTGAAATAAAACAAGGTATTTTTCCCTTCCTACGAGTTAGTGACTCGAGTTCAGTTACCTCTCGTATGTTGTGAATACATTACATTGTATCATTATTAGATGAGTGTTATTGTTGAAGTAGAATTATTTCCTGTATATAAATAAAAGTTACGTCATAAGAAGAGCAGAAAAACATTTCAAGAATTCTGATCTGAGACCGGTTTGGGTTTTTGGGAGCCTTCATTTCTTAATGTAGCTACATTTTTATTTGCATCAAGTAGCACAAAGAGAATCCAACGATTGTTGTTACATCCAACAAACCTGATGATGCCTCAAAACCAATTCTTAGAAGCAGTCCAATACAATCCCTACCCTGAAGCATTTATAGTCTAAACAACAGAAGAAAGTGCAGTGGATTATACTCTTGGTTCAAGCTGTCTTTTTTTTGATGTATTAGATGTTATAAATGATACTGTATTGATTTGTTGGGCTTCTATCCTCACTGTCTTCATTATGCAAAATCAATTTTTTAGACAAAACTGCAGGAAAAGAGCAGTCCTTGTGAAATGGCACTTTCTGTGGAACTTGGAGGACCTGAAAATTATATGAAATATAATGACAAAAATGTGTATGCATCTCACAGCATCTAATTTTCCTAAGTCTTGCACATCTCTGCTCCTAGTATTTATATTGAGACCCAGTAAACTTGCATGGTTTATCCAGGGTCAGTTAGTTAATAAGCAGCAAAACCTGAGTATATAACCAAAGAGTTAGGACTACAAAGAATGACATGACCCTTTTTAATAGCTAATAATACTTCTACTAAATATCTCAAATCTTATCATACATATTTTATATTAAATTGGCATAACTGTTTTATGTAAAAAAAAGGCAATAGGGAAGGTGCAGGTTCTCAGCCTCTTCCATCTTACCTGATCACACAGTGATAGAAAAGCTCTGGGAAAAGGGAATTCACCTTTGAGAACCAGCATAATAAAGCTCAGCTTGGTTTGCTGCCCCTGGCCAAGTGCTGTCCCACAGCGCGTGGCCATACCTGATGCTGGAGATGGCAAAATACCTGGAAATGCACAGATTTTGTCTTTTTTCCTTCTGCCTGCTTTGACAGTGCAAAGCATGTGAAATGCCAACTGTGAATTGAAAACATATTTCTGAGTGTAGATAACAAGCACTCTCTTGCACGTGACTTCTTCACTTTTTAAGAGGCTTATGAAGTTTGCATCTCAATGTGGTCACACAGCTTAATGCAACTTGCTCATGTTTTGATTTTAAACATTTTGACTGAGGCAGACAAACAGGAGAAAACTGCAGTTCTTAAGATGGAGTACCAAGCTGCTTTTCATCACAGGCTGAAGCACTTAATGCTGTGGTTCCTGAGGGATTTGGAATAAAATGGGTCAACACCATCAGAAACCCAAAAGTTTGTGCTCTTTACACTTAAAAATATAACAGGTCTCCTGTATTTTTAGCTCTTGACTAAGTAATTTACTTCCTACTGCAAAAGTTCACAGGATGATCTTGTGTCTTCTCTGAAAAAAACTTAAAATAATTATTTCTTTCCCCCCTTTTTTTACTGTTCCTGTTTTTAGAAATTAATCTCAGTAATCACATGTAATAAAACTCTATGTTCTTGCAAACATACAGATACTGTGTCATTTTTTTGTGTGCTACAAATATTTTAATTACATAAATAGCACTTATGTAGACAGAATCATATCTACTTCCCAGAAGCACTGTAATATTTTCATAAGAGAAAACATCCTCAATTTTATTTTACAAACCTGCTAAATTGCACTTTAAAGAAAACCTGAATTTAGTTTCTGCTCATGTGTGTTCTACTTATGAGAATGTAACAAAAGAAAGCTGATTTGGATGAAACAGATCTGATCCTAAGAAGGAAAGTTAATACTCTGTAGGTCTTGTAATAGATCTCTGCAAAGGAACTCAATCTACTTACTTTAGATAAATGCTTCCTTCAGAAGGATTTGGATCAGATCATTGATGAAAAGCTGTTCATGTTGATGAATGAGACAAAGCAGCAGAAGAAACTGTATATAACTTAAATGACAAAGTCAGTTTTGATCAATTTCTGTCCTCCTTAGGGGAAGGATGTAGCCTAAGTGTTCAGGACTAGACTCGGTGTAGGATGCATGGCAGGAGAGTTTTCCACTGTTCTTTTGGGTCAAACCAAAAGTCCACTCAGCTCAGAATTGCATCTCCACTCCACAATGGCTTGCAACAGATGCCTGGGAAAAGGGTACTGAAAACAAGACACTTACAGAGCAGTTGTTTCCATGGCACATCCTTGTAGTTTTTAGAAAAAAATGGTTTACAGCATCCTTATCTGGAGGTCTGTAATTCAGCCAATATATTTAATAGCTCTTGAGAGACCTTATGAACTCATCTGTTTCCAGTTATGCTCTAAAACATTAGCTGGTAAGGATTTATTTAGGTAGATTTGTGGAATAAAAGAAAATGCTTCATTTTGCTTGGGTTAACTCACAGGTAAATAATCTTATCACATAATTTGTAATAATTGTTCCACTTTACCTTCTTTGCATTGAATTTTAATTTGTCTTCTAGTTCTCAACTAACCTTGAAGTGTCCTAAGTCCCACTTTGCGTGAAGCCATTTGTCACTGAGGTTGCCCGATTATCCTCACTGTCTTCCCCTGCTCCCACTCCAGTTCTTGAGATGCTGATATTAAACCAGCAAAATCTGGGTATATAATGAGTTTGACTGTGATAATTACTATTTCCATTTTGCTCTCTGTCCTCTTCTGTGTATTTACAAACATTTTTTATTTTTTACCTTTGCTGGCCTGTTACACCTCAGTTTTCTTAAATGTTTTACCTTATGGCAAAGCTCTAAGGAACTTCAATATTGTAACTGTGTTATTTTGACTAAAGCTTATGCTAGTTACTATGAAAACTACCAGTACTTACAGGGAATATGCTATGCTGCAGATATATTATAAGCAAAAAACACAAATATTTTTGCAATGTAGTTTTTTTATCAACAATTACAGTTAACAACTGTAGAAAATTAACTAGAATCGAGAGCTTTTTCTGCTTCCTACTGAACATTACTTGCAAATATTAGCTAGTAATAGGATTACAGACTAGCAAAATAACTTGTTTGGGGAACTTGCCATCACTTATTTCAGTCTCTACTTTGCTGATATATAATAGTAAAGAAAAACAGGAACCTTAATTGGCAAGGGGATTTCACAGACTGAAAATTACTAAATTGCTAGCACTCAATTATTTTCAGTAGGTGAACTGTGATCGTAACTTGTTTAAAGAAAAAAAAGACAATTTAAAAAGCCATTTGGAAACCCATCCAAGCAAAACAAAAGTAAATGGAAAGTAAACCTTCAGAAGTGTTCTGAAATACAGAATTACCATGCTATTGAGAAAAATCAGCTGCAGGAGGGGACTGCACACATAACCTTCTCAAATGTCATTTGAATACCATAGCAATGCATGTGTGAGCATGAGTACCTGTGCTGCCTGGGGATGCAATTGAAAAAAAACAAACAGGCCTTAAAAGAGAGTCAAATGTGATTTTTACTTAAACTGAATATTCCCATAAAAGCAATTTCCTAAAGGTCAGGCCAGACAGCTTTCCTAGCACAAGGCTAACAGTTGCAATTGCATGTGATCTGACCCTCTATGTTCAGAACACAGAACAGATTTTGACATTTGTGCTTTTGCACATTCCTGTATGAATAATCACAGTGATTCACTGAGGTTCATTGCAGCATAAGGTACCATTCAAACTGAATTGCAGTACTGCCCAATATGGTAATAGCTGAATGATCCCTTGCTGGGCATGCATAATATTCAAGATAAGTCAAGTATTCTCAGAAGAAGTGCCTTATGCAAAGGAAGAAATGCCTTATATTGATTTTTACAGTCTTAGCATAGGAGCTGTACTGTGTATATAAAGGTTCTATAGAGAGAGCACACATATGGATTAATCTGGAAGTTATCCTGCAGGGAAAGGTTCTGTTTTTCGCATCTTGTCATGTTAACAAATACCTCCAGTCTTTTCAGTATAGACTGGATGGCTGGTACCATTTTCAAACAGCACCAGAGATGTCCATGGAAGGACATGTAGCTATCCAAGGTCCAAAATCTCCTCCTAGTTCTCTCCTCCCCACATTATCTTTAAGGACAGTGTGAGACACATGGCACAATGACCCTAGTTGTTATATGCAAGTCTTTAACATCTATTGTTTTCTAAAAACTAACCTGAGAAGTCAACAGTTTGAAGACAATGTGGTGTTTTTTTTTCAAAAGTCACAAAACAGGGAAAAAAACCAAAAAGATATGAAACAAGTGTTTCTAAACAATTCTCTAATAAGAAGCCATTATAATGGGAGTTCAAATATTAGCAGCAAAACCCTCTAAAGAGTTGGTAAACACCTCTTAAAGGCTGAACAAGTGTTCCAGAACAGAAACTAATTTGTTTACCTGTCATACATTCAATTGCTTGCAGGATCAAATGTTTGAATAGCTCAGAAATCCATGGTTCCATTGCACAATCTATGATTCTTCCTGCTCATGCTCTTGTGGAATGATCCACTTGGATCATTCTGGTCCTCTTTCCATTTTAAGCATTGGGGACTTTTCTTGCTCTTACACTTACCACTTTTTTAAGGCTTGGTTTGCTGGTGAGCTCCTGTGCTCTCCTGGAAACCCCACTGGTTATGGATACCTGCAATGACTGCTGACCTGCAAGCTTATCAAGCAGTGACACACTGATTTGATTTAGCACATGGTTGACAGCTTTGAATAAAAATTAAGAGATCACTAAATTTAAAATGGTGCTTTTACATACATTTGCAAGTTATCACGGGTTTTGCTCAGATTAATGGTTCATGGCACGGTGAAAAAAAAGTTGATGAAAAGTTGATGCCTAAAGTACAACAGGTAAGGCAAGTCACAGCTTGGGACTGATTTATGTTCTCAGTTCTTTTGAAGTGTGTAATAAGTCACATGAAAAACACATCCATATACATTTGTTCCAGCCAAGAAAGTAAATAGGTACAACTGAGAACATATAATAATGTTTCCAGTTCACGAGAAAGCACGGATTTTCTGATCATGGCCAAGCTATGTAGTATTGCTATTTCTTGGCTCCCAGGTGTGGAGCCCGTGCAGGACAGATACAACACAACTGCAGAGAACCATGTCCTGGTTTGCTGGTGCAGGAATCCTGCTGCCATCGGGTTGCTAATTCACATTGTAAAGGAACAAGATGTACTTGTTATGAGAAAGCACAGAATAGCAGCATAAACAGTTCTGAATGAAAAAGCAAGCTGTAAATAGGAATGCAATGCTTCTCCAGACATCATGACTTCTGCAGATTTTGCCTCTGCAGAACATCAAGTTCTTACTGAAGTCATCAGATTTTCAGTCAAATAATTCCTTTGTATTTTCCTGGCTGAGTTTTTTACATATGTTTTGCTGTTATTCCTAGCAAATATAATGGGCAATAGTGGTGTCATCATCATAACAGTCCAAGGATATAAAAAAGCCCCAACTTATAAGTTTCTCTCCTTACATACCTTGTTCCAGTGTACAAAGAATCTGAGGGTTTTTTTTTTTGTTTTTTTTGTTTTTCCATTTGTTGTTTAAAAAAAATAGATAGCTGGACTAATTATATTTTGAAAGTTAATGGTTTTAGTTGATCTAAGTCAGAACTCTTGGAAAGTAGCCATATCAAATGAGATCCTGGTAATCTGCCATGACTTCACCATGTGCAGCTCCTGAAATTACATGCCTTCCATATGGCTGTTGCTATAGCTATGCCAAAAGCAACCAGTAACACTATAATTTTGCTTGTGTCCCTTCCTGGAAGAAATCTACATACATCCTATATAAGGATAGATAAAATGTTTTCCTATTTAGCTCTCTGTAGTATTCCAACAGCTACTGGTAAAACAGTTGTATTAAAATTCAACATGATGAATAAACTATTAAGCAATGTACTTTATAGTAAGTACTTAAAATAAAGTGAATATTCTCTAGCCAAGACCTGATTTTCCTTGACTGTTTCTATAGCTTCTATTGTCACCTATAGCTGGGCTTAAGGTATTTCAGTGGGATGCACTAGATACTAACCTGCCTTTTAATTCAGTTTATACTAATCCAAGTGGAAACATGCTGACCCAGGCAAGATCAGATTCTCAGCCCTCCTGGGAATTTCCAAAATCCCTTCATCTTTTTTTTTTTTTTTTTTTTTTGGTCTCATTTCTTGCACTTTCTTACTGTGCTTCCCAGACCTCAATCTATATATGGATTCACAGAGTTGTTCTTTCTGCATGCTCATAGGCAGGCCTTTAACTGCAGGAAAATGATCTAGAATGAGCAAGATGCTGACAAGCTTCCCACAAAGCTTACCAAGTGCTTTGTAAAGCTTTTGTCTAACTAGGTACTTCTGCAGGCTGAGGGACTTGTGAAATTTTAATATGCAGTATTGTCAGAGCTTGTATGTCATTACCTGCACCATAGAAAAGTTTGGGGCCTCAAGACTTTTACTCATTTTAAAACTGCTGAAAGTTGTCTGAAAAATCATCTGAAAATTCAGCCTCCACCTAAATCAAACTGTTAGATTTCTCCTGTGTTTACTTGTTGTCTCCTTTCTGAGCTTTTCTCATTCCTTATGCATTTGTATGCATCTGCATTCTCTTGTTTTATGTTTACATTGTAAATTGTCTGGAGACTGCCAGGAGCAGGAGGATGTTCTGCAATGGTAATTACTTCTGTTAGAATGGATATTCAGGAAAAGATCACCTGCAACCACTTCTTACAACAACTGGATTGTGATGCACCACAGAATGATTATGTCTGCTGTATGTGATGGTGTCAGATGGAGACAATTTAGGATTTTATTAACTCCTATTCTCATGGTAACATTGAGAGCATACAAAGACATTGCCGGTACACATTAAAGTTTGATATCTGGTACACCGTGAAATAGTGAAAAGCTTATACAAAAGTTTGGAACTGACTCCTGGCCAAATAAAGGTGAAAAAATTCAGGAAATTACACCACGAAAACAGGCAGTAGGCTTTTCCTGCTGGTCCTGTGCTGAAGAAGTAAGCAAGTGTTGGAAAACATTTCAGTACAAGAAAACTTGGAAATACATTAGTTACCTCTGCAACTCTACTGAATCTAGCTGAATTTTAACTTCATAAGCTCAATTTATAAGTTGTGCACAAGACTTCTGCACTAAAAACATCCACCAAGAAAATCTAGGTGCCAATGCACTAAACTACAAAGGGTCTATAATAGAAGCACTATTGAAACTGAGATTGCTGCATTTGAATTTTGAGAAGTAATATGCCAAACTTGTGTTTATGGTACAACATGAAATAATACTGCTTAAAGAGAAATCATGCACCTTTATTTTATTGGCCTGGGACCTGGGTATGCAGCCACCTGAAGAGATGCATCTGGCAAGACTAATAAAATGAAACATGAGATCTCACGGCCAGGAAGCTTAAGCTTTCAACTCCTTCCCTTGCAAAACTGTGACTGACTTGGCACATTAATATTGAGAGGAATCCTATACTTTTTGTTTCTGACATGTAGATGCCACTGTAGTGCAGTAAAACAAAATGCACCAGCATTGCTATTTTTCAACGTCAGTGAATGCAGACTCAGGAAAAAACACAAACAGATTGCAATGGAGTTACTTAACAGACTTGTTTCACTTTCCATATGAACTGCAGTATTTTTTTCCTGCTCAGTGTGCCTCCATTTCAGAGAAAACACCTGTAGCCACGCAGTGGTAAAAAATAAATGCAGCTATGGGCTATCTTCTGTAGAGTGCATTAGAATAAGTGCTTGTCAGTGTGTTTTGTTTTTTTTTTAATAGTGAAATGATGCTTCTGTGTAGCAGAAAGACATCAGCATACTTTCATAGCAGTTCTACTGTCCATCTTCTGACTTTGCTATTACAGCTTAGCCAGAATAATCATGAGCATTATTTGGAAAAATGAAGTACCAAAGAAAGTCAGCTATGGTACACTAACAATTGCACTGCTTGAAACTCACTCCAGCTGGAGATACCAACTCAGCAGTGCTGATCCCCTCTGTGCTGGCTCTATGAGCTCCACAGTCAGGACAGGACTTGCCAGCTCCCCTCTTTCTACATGCTACAGTTTCTGGCTCTTGCCTCACATTCTTCTGAGCAGTTACTTGAACTCCTGCAACTGGAAGGCTAAGCTGCACTCTTGTTTCAGGAATACATCTGCCAGATGCAGCAGTTGAACCTGCTCCATGTCTACCCCTGAATACCAGGTAGTATAACCAAGAGGACAGTGAAAAGTCCACAAAATATATATAAACTATATTTATTTTAGATAAATACTTACCTATGCACACAAAGGCATGTGAATGAAATAAGGGCTATTTGTACGTCCTCTGGAAAGCTTTCAGAGATCCTAATATTGCACATTCTAGCACAGCACAGCTCACAGGCTACACAACGTCCTGCAGAAATCCCTTTCATTATCTGTAAACTGCCACATATTATTCTATTCTTAATTTGCATTGACATTAAAATAAAACTTAATATTCTCAATATCTCATTTCTTTCCCTGTGCTCCTCAGCAAGATCCAGCAGCCCACAGAAGCCAGATGGTGGCTTGAACTTCCCAGCCAAACAGTCTAGTGGCTGCTACAAAAAGGGATGTGCTTGCTTCCTCCTATCTCAACCTGAAGGTCACCGACCTACCTCTTCCTTTGCATTGAGTCTCATTTGTCCCTATAATGAACCTAAGGAACGAGACTAATTACAAATAATTTAAAGTAACGGAGGAGGCCCAGTGCTCAAACAAGGATGCAAGGCCACTATGAGGATGTCTCAAGGCATATGTTACCTGCAGTACCACAGGCAGGAGCACTGAGGACTCCCCAGCACCTTTCACATCAGGGCTGTGGGGAGGTGGGCAGACCCAGAGATGGTGGCCAGGCTCAGACAAGAGTCCACATCATCAGAGAAGTTCATGGTGGTGAAACAGGTCCAAGATGAAGTCAGGATGTCAGTTGGCAGACCAGGACTCGGGCAGTAGTGACAATCAGGAAGGTCCATAAGGACAATACAAAATCAAGCTGGAAAGCAAGTCTGGGAGAACACACAGCTCATGGCTCAGGTGAGTGCTGAGGGCCCTGGGCTGAGCTGAAATGGGTCTCCTGTGCCCTTGGGAGGGGAATGTGGTGTGGAGGCCCCAGGTGAGGCTGATCAGGGCCATTAGTGCACCCTGAGCTCTGATAATTACTCATTTTGAAGGGCCAGCAAATTTTGCCTTCAGCATGAAGTTTTGCCTTCAACATGAAGTTAAACCATGAACCTTACACCCTCTCGTTGTCAAGGCAGTAGCAGCAAGTAAAGGCCTGAAAATACTTGATAGCAACAATACCAGAATTGTTAAAACATTAAAATGCTTCGCAAGCAAACCAAAATCCAGCGCGTGGCTGCGCCCCTGGGCCAGACCTGGTGGACACAGCAGCCTGAACTTCAAACCCTGAAGGCCTATGAAAGAAGAAGAAGGGCTGATGGAAGAGTGGGCCCTCGAACACATTTTTACTTTGTCCACCTGAGCCTCAGGAGCCCACGCCCTGGCTGCCTTTGGGACCAAATGTCCTTCAAAAAGAGGACAGGGCCTATGGCCAGAACCAAGAAGCGATGGCTGTGCTGAGGTGGTTGCTGGAGGCAGTGGAGCAGACTGGTGGGTGCAGGAGCTGAAATTGCTGGGAAAAGTTGCCCCAGGACCACAAACACCTCTGTCTGCAGGATTTTGAAGGAGAGGGGATGCAAGGTCTGGGCGTGGCACTCCCATGGAGGTCTTATGGGTGAGAGGGGCTTGAGGGGAAGGTGGCTGAGGGGAGATTGGAGCCATGGGGGGGGTGGTCGGGCTCTTCTCCCAGGCAGCTCTCAGTAAGGCAAGAGGTCATGGGCTTAAGCTCTACCAAGGGAGGTTTAGGTTGGATATTAGGAAGAAATTATTTCCAGAGAGGGTGATCAGGCATTGGAATGGGCTGCCCATGGAGGTGGTGGATTCTCCCTCCATGGAGGTTTTTAAGAAGAGACTGACTCAGTGCCATGGTCTGGGAACCACAGTGGCAGTGGATCAAGGGTTGGACCTGATGATCTCAGAGGTGCTTTCCAACCCGGATGATTCTGTGAATCGGGTTTTCAGGGAGGCCGAGCTGCCTGGGGCTGGTGCCCCATGGGGTGTTGGGTACTTTGCCCAGAGGATGTTTCATTCGCCAGCCCGGTTAGTGATTGGCAGTGCCAACAAGCACCATGAGCAGCATGGCCGCCTGCATCTGCCCTTCCCTGATGCTTCTTTTCTGAGGAGGATTCTCACCCCCGCCGCGGCTGCAGGAAGTCTTCCCCTCCTCATCTTCACCACCCTCCTCACATCACCCAGCTCCCTCTTCAGTATTCAGCATTAAAATTACTCCTCCATCCCTCCCCCTTCTCTAGAACTGAACAGCGGAGGCCGGACAGCAGTTGCGTCAAAACCCTCCCGCCCGCTCCACTTGGCTCCACCTCGCAGGGGCGAGGCCGCGAGATCGGACGTCAGCGAGGCGTGGGGGTTGTGGCGCCCGCCCTCGCCGCTGCGCGCAGGGAGGGGCGGGTCAGCCATCTTGGGCTCGCCGGGCCGTGCCTGCGAGCGGGCGGGGGAGGCAGCGCCCGCCCTGCGGAAGTGCCCTCAGTCCCAGCCGCCCGGCCCAGCCCAGCCCCGCCGTGCCCCACCGGAACGCGACCAGGGCTGCCCGCCGATCCCCAGCACCGCCGCTACCGAGGAGCATGGCAGGGCGGCTTCCGGCCTGTGTGGTGGACTGCGGCACGGGGTGAGCGACGGCCGCTGACAGCTCGGTTGCCGCCCGGGGCGGGGCCGGGACCGGGGCCGGGCGGGCTCCGCTGCCGCAGATGGCGGCGGGGGTCGCGTTGCCCGCGGGGGTGGGAGGGAAGGGCCGGGCCAGGCAGTGGCGTCCGAACCACCGCGGTGCCGGTAGCGGGAGGGCTGGGGGTAGCAGCCGGCTGCCTTCCCTTCCCCTTCCCTCATCCTCTCTGCCGGGCCCTGCGCGGCCGCCCGCCGGGGAGGGCTGTCCCGGTGAGGCCTCTCGCCCTGCGGCCGCGCCCGGTGGTTCCCCTCGCTCGCCCTGGAGGAGCCGCCTCCGGCTCCTCGGCCGGTGCCTGCCGGGGTGCGGGGGGACCCTGTGCGGCTGGCGGAGCCGGGGGGAGGGGGGTGGCGGCGAGCGGAGAAAACGACCCCGCGGCTGCCTGCAAGCTCCTGGAATTCCCTGGCTTGGAGGAGGCACCGCGCTGTCGGATGCTGTCCCGGGGACTTTCACGTTTTTGTTTATTTTTAATGGATAATGTCATTTATTCTGGGTTACTTCTCTCTGTGGAAAGAAAAAAAAAAAACCCTCCGCCTCCAGCGAGCAGGCGCAGAGGAACTTCCTTAGTTTTGTCAAAGGCTCTTCCTGCTTTTGGGCTTTTATACCTTATAAGGCAGTTTTCAGTGTCAAACCTGAACCAAATCAGTTTTAGAAACTGTTCTTTTTATTTAGCAGCTGCCAGGTGATGAAGAGAATGTGGTGCCAGTGATATATAGCATAAAAAGTGATTCGGGAGAAGGCCCTCGGGTCTCTGGCTCCCTTTTCCGTCGGGGCACGGCTCCTGGAGGCAAGCAAGCCCTTAAGGTGTCTGTAGGAAGCCGACCTGGAAGGGTTACGTGGTACCGATTGCAGGAGCACTTTTCAGAAAGTGAAAACCGCTCTGTGACCTCTTCTTCTGCGGTATCATTTTAAAAGATAAGATACTTCATTTTAGGCACTATGCATCAGCCTTTTGCTGGAGAGTGTTAATGTATTTTCCAGGCTGTTCCTCTTTTAGCTAGCACTGGTGGCCTGCTGATTCGGTAACCTGTCTTTTTGTTTCACTTCTCATCCATCTTGCTAAAAGCATTCACAGATTTCCTAGTGACTGCAGTGTAGATACAAACGTTTGCTCTGAAAGGGTGTGTTCTTTTGAAATCCAAGTGCTTGTTTTTTGAAAGGACATGCTCATCTTTTCTTCAAGAGACTGTATTTGGTGTAGGACATTATTGAATTGGTCTTCAGGAAGAGCATAATACATAAATGTGTTTATGATGTCTCTATGTTTAACAGTTGTATGAAGAAGTCACACCTGTAGCTAGAGTAAGAGCTAAATCCTTGAATTTTGTGGGATGAAGGAATGCTGGCACATCATGAATAAGTGTCTAGCTGAGTGTAATGGGAGTATATGCAAATTTAACAAAGTGTATATGCACTGTATCTTTCAAAACAAAAGATCTGTAATGGACTGTGCTGCATGCCACTAGAAGCTTTTTCCCATGCCATGTGTTTGTGCATTGCAGGTTGTCACAATGAAGTCAGTAATTGTGTTTTTACAGTTTTGTAAAATACAGGTTGTGACCACTGGAGCAAAGTGATTCACTGAGAGCTTTCAGTGCTGCCAAGCAATGCACTAGCAGAGACCTGCTTAGCAAAGACTTTGTCTTTTTAATGTAAGAGGTACACCAAGGGACCTGAGCATCCAAACAAATAAATGTTCCTGGGGTAGGTGTGTGTGCAAGTACTCCATTAATCAACCTCAGTGCACCTGGTATACTCTGTAATGTTCATCTCTGTGGAGTTCACCAAGTCTTGCTCCTTATTTTTTTGCTCCCTGTCTTTAAAGATCTCTCTGAGATGCTGTTTTATATATATATATACATATATATATATATATATATATATATTTTTTTTTTTTTTTTTTTTTAACACAGCCCAGCCTGATCTCTCCAGACTTTTCCTTTCTGATGCACTTTTTAGTCCCAGGTTGTTTGCCCCTTAAGTTTTGCTCCAGGAAACTGGGCAAAATTTTTTAGCATTGGAAGTGTTGAAGAATGTTAGGGTTGTTGAAATTCATTCATTTTGGTAGTCAAAGGTATAAAGTGGTGAATTTACAAGGAAAAAATATAATACTTGAAGCAAATAGGGAACAGGTGGGTAGTAGTGCAGTGGGATGTGATAGCATAATCATGCTCATAGTTTTCTTATTAATTGGTTCAGCCTTCTCTGACACCATCTTGTTTTTTGTGCATTAGCAAGAACATGACACATAAATCATGTCACCCTTATGCTGTGTGTGAATCAGTTGAGATGTCACTTCGAATACTGTCTTGTCTACTGAAATGAGAGAAAGCAGAGAAGGTAAAGATAGCCCCTGAAAACACTAAAAGAGGTTTCAAAAATACAAATACAACCACAGCAGGAAGGCTGAAAGGGGCTGCCTGTAGAACAGGCAAGTCTTTAGAAGTGCACAGTTTTGTTTTGTTTTTTCAATAAGCAGTGGTTTTGGTTGATGTTTGTTCGTTTTTGTTTGGTTTTTTTTTTTGGTTTTTGTTTTTGTGTTTTTTTTTTTTTTTTTGAGGGAAGGGATGATAATTAACTTACAGTTCAAGGAGAATTTACCTTAATCAGCAAAAGGGCAGGTGTAGGAGAGGTATTAAGGGTGTCTTTCTGCACATCTTGTGTGTGTAGCCACAGGTTCATTTTCTTGATTGGAGTGGTATTTTTTGTGTGCATTCTTTTTTGCTAGGTAAGATTGAGGGAAAGGAGGTGGATGAGAAAGGTGGGAGATTTATGCTTTTCAGCATCAGCCTGCACAGATAAGAGAGATTTTAAGAAACCTTGTCAAAGCATAAGAAAACCAAGGCACAGAAGAAGTAGGGAGGACCATGTCATATATAATCATATATATATAATATATATATACCATGGTATTATTTCCATAAAGTGTATGAAAAACACACCAAAGAAATAAAAAGGCTTTTGCTGATATCTTAATCTCAATAGGCTGCAGTCTTTTGTTCTGTGCCTTTTAAGTGTTGGAATAGTCCTCAGTGCCTGTTCACAGGCAAACAGCACAGCCTGCAAACCATTATTAAAAGCTCTTCCTACGCCACTTCAGAATTCAGCTTGATTAGGTTGACAAGTAGATTTTAGCTGTGTCTTTGTGTGATTGCATTTTTTTTTACCTTAGTATACACTTGTATAACATTGAATTAGATAATTTGTGATGACAGATAATTGCAAGACTTCGAATTAATGGCTCTTTAGATGAGCTGAATTCAAGGGCTGTGTAACCTACTGCAGTTCAATAGTGTGAACTTAATTCTAGCAATGAAAGTGATTTAAAGAAAGTATTTGTGTTTTCTGCACCTACACTTCCCCTTTCTATAGGCTTGGTTTTTCTGTGGCTGTCAGATTCATTGCCAGGCAGTACATGAATGTTGTAGGTAACCAGACTCCAGAACTTTTTGTTGGTAGGGTCAATGTTGTTGAGTCTCTTCTTGAGTAAATTGGTTACATGATAGTGTGGAAAAAAAATTTCAGTTGTCTCATGCCTTGCTTTCTTGTATCTCCTGTCATACACCAAACCAGGCCCCTTTTTCTCTTCCCTTACACAGGTTACAAAAATGTTTGTGTTTTGGGGTTTTCTTTCTTTCCTTGGTACTAGGGGAGAAAGCATCCCCACTGTTCGTGGTAGGAGCATGAGTCCTTTGAAACCTCCTGGCAGTTTGCATTCCTGCCCAGCTGAGAGCCTGGAAATTTGAGGTTGTTCAGGATTTCCAAGCTTTCTTGACGTGAAGTTGCAGGCTGTTCTTCGGAGTGAGTCACATCTCAGAGTTTTTTGGCTGTTCAGTTTCTATTACCAGTTCTGCTGTAAATGAAGGAAGGAGAAACTTGGGTACATGAAACCTCAGAGAAGCTGAAATCCTGGCTGGTGCTTGGGTGGTGTGTGCAGTGTCTGTGGGGGTGAGCTTTGCATTGGGGGATTTCTCTAACTTTTCTAGTTAATCTTCATGCAACTCCTGCATAGCTTCATGCTCTTAAGTAGAGCAAAGTGTTCATGGGTTAAGCATCCTCTAATGTGAGAAATTATGACAGGATTATGTGGTTCTGTTTCTCTTCTGAGTTTTGACCTGGTAGCATAAATGAGTTCAAGATCCGTGAAGAGCTAATAATCTTCAAAAGGCTAAAGATCTGTGAGATGAGAAATCCAGTGCTATAAAAAGCAGGTCAGGGGAAGTAATGCCCTGTATTTTGTTTGCTCTGGCACTTTTATAGTATCTTATTCTGTACCTCGAAAACCATCTCTTTTGGGATTAATTTTCTTTATGTTGTGTCATCCCAGAAGCAACTTTCAGCATGGAAAGCATGAACAAAGTAATTCCTTAATGGAATATGGAAAAAATATTCTTCCAGGATTTAAAAAATATCTTTTACTTGCCAGTAGCTGAAATGGTTAGGAATAGAGAAGGAACTGTTTTGTCCTTAACACAGAAAAAGTAGTTGTGCTAGATGGAGAGTTATAGTTATATATATAATAATTGCAAATAGGTTCTGAAGACTCATGATGACCTGTGATGTGTCTTAAATGATTGGAATACATCACAGTCCATGTTTTAACACTAAATGCACAATGTCCAACAGAGTAATGAGTATCAGGAATTCAGTTAGGAATATATATATATTCCTATACACATACACATATATTTTGGAATATAGTTATAGCAATCAGTTTATCTCTTAATTAAATGCATGTCAGAAGCCATCTAAGATGCATGGCACCTTCAAGTCCTCCTGTTTCTGCTTCGTTTTTCTCATATCTTACTTATACTTTATGAATATATAAAAAAAAAGGAGGGGGGGAAAGGGGCATTTCAGAGCACAAACCCACTTGCACCCATGGTTTGAATCTATAAAGTTAATGATAAATGAGCAGAGCTCCTACATGTGCATGTGAGGGAAGGTTGCACAGTCACCACAACCAGAGCCAGGCCTGATGGAAAGGAGAGGTGTGAGGAGGGGTTGTGGGTGTGCAGGGGTGGCACAGGGCAGGTTTCCTTCTGCTGTCTTGGTTGTTTTTTACCTGGCTTGAACATTCTCTCCAGAACATATGCTGATTGTGTGACTGTGATACACGTTTGCTCATCTAAGTTAGTTGAAAATACAGCTTCTAGGAGTTCAGAAATACAGTACTAGTTCCTGAGTAGTAATCCAGCCTCTCCACTATTTTATAGGCATGGATAAAAAACCTTGCAGTTGGCCTTTTTGGTAATGCAAGTTTAAAAGTTTCGACATGATGTTTCAACATACAGTTTCATCATTGTAGGCTTTTTTTGGGAAATACAAAACGACTGACAATTTCAAATAAGCTTCTTGTTTACTGCAATTTTGAACAAACATTCTTAATCTAAAGACGTTTAAGGAGAAAGAAGTGGTAAAATCACTAAAAAAATATTTTAGTTTGTCCCAAATTCATTACTTCCTTTTCTGCTCTGCTTAAGAAACCTGTATTGCTTTAAAGTTATGACGTAGTTGGTTTTACTGAACTAAAATTGTGTTTACGTGTGCCAACCTAACAAAAATCATCCTTGGGTAAATAATCAAAAATACCACTCTTTTCAATCTTGTTAATGTCCATAGCAGGATTACTTTAACCATAAAAATGAAGCATCTGTCCTTTTAAAGTGCTGCTACATTGCTTTATTTGTATTTATTTATTTTTAAATCTGTCGTCAAGAAAGATTGTATCCAAAATTGAAAACTTTGTCTTTTCATCCCCAACTTCATGTTCTGATCATGAGTTTGCATTTCTAAGACTAGACATAGGAAAGCTCTAGATAAATTTAGAATTTAGATTTTTTTTTCCTGGGGTTTCCTGTTGCTCTTTATTATTCTCTTGTGGTCATTGCAAGTGTTTGCAGCTGTGCACAGGATGTGTTTTGGCATGCTCAGTCTTTGGAGAGTAAGATGCAGACAGGAGGTTGTCCTGATACTTTATTTTGATTGTAACCTTGCTACCAGTGAATGAATCCAAATTTTAACTCTTTAGTTGGTGCAGTGTCTCTAGCTTACCTACTATTTCAATATTAACATTTTATTTTTCATTACTTGCCTTGGATTTATTTTGCTGTTAATCATCTGCAAGAGCTTTTACAATATGACTTCTTGCATATTCAGTTAGACCTCAGAATCTCTGTGATCTTGTTAAATGAGATTTGCTTTTTACATTAAACAAAATTCAGTGGTCTGTTTTTGTCCACAGCTTAGCGGGGCATTTTTTTCTACAAAACAACTGTTTCTAATTGGAAGTCATCTCTTATTAGAAGCATGGTCTAACATGGTAAGTATGTAAACTGGTGTTTTAGTGCAAGCCTGTTCTTAATGGAAAACATTTGGTTACCTACTGAAATGCTGAAGTAGTAACCAGTGTACTGGGCAGACTGGAAGTGTGCTGAGGGTCTCCTGCAGTGCTTGCTGTGAGCTCCTTCCTTCTTGTCCATGCTCTGTTTGGTTTCATCTTACCCCCAGCTCAGGTGGGTGTAACTGGAGAGATTGTAGTAGTTGGTGGTTCAAAGCTGGAGCTCTCAAGTGCTGAAATTGTGCAGATAGCAAGCAGAAATGCCCAGCTGTTTTTTTAACGTGGTTTTGCTGCTCTATTTAATTTCTTTGGAAAACTTCCTAGCGAAGTCAGTTTTGTATCAGCTATGGCTCTTTCTGCTTCTTATGACTCAGATTTTGCCCATTTCATCTCTTCAAGTGCAAGATTTTGTTTACCTGGCAATAAATTATTTGTTGATTCAATTGATTCATCCTTGTTTTATATGTTGAAAAGTATCTATAGCTATTCTCATCTCTTGGTTTTTTTCCCCTCTTACAATAAGTATTTTATACTATTAAGTATTTAGTCATCCAGACTTCTGAACTTTTGGGGAATTCTTTTCCCATTATTTGGAAATACTACATGGAGTAGTCAGGCTGTGGAAAATACTCAAAAAAACTTGCATAAAAGTGAAACATAAATTTATTAAAAAAACCTAGCAGTCTAGGTTAGTATTGTGTGGGTGTTGTGTAACACAGAGGCACTGTTCAGATACTTGTTAAAATGGAATTATCTGCAAGTCTCAAAGGAAGCAGTAAGTAAAAAGAGAGCATTTTGCTTTTGCCAACACAAACTATTTTCATTATACAAAGATAATATCCAAAACTGTTTGCTCTTCTTTCTTTGAGGAAAATGTAATCAAAGGAAAGCTGACTTTACTGCTGACATGTACTTCAACACAGAAAATAAATATTTGAAATGGATTTCACAAATTTAAAGAAAATTGACTGAGTGCAAATTTAGATGGTAGTATCATCAGAATACCTAAACATGGATTTTGTTAAACTTGAAAATCAGTCTTTTTTTTTTTAACTGTTTTAGTACACTTTGCACGACTCAGCCACAAGCTAGAGCCTTTTGATAATAAATGCATCACATCTTCCTGTTTACTTCTAGAAGAGAACTGCTGCAGAGTCAAGTTATCTATGCTGTTGTTTGTTTTATTTTTTTTTTTTTTTTTCAGTTTTGGTGGAAGTAAACATAGAGCAAATTTGAAAGTAGATTCTCTTCTACTCTATCCAAATGTTAGTAAAATTAGAAACTGCACAATCTGGTAGTTTCCTCAGTTCTCCAAACTGAGATATAACCTGTCACCTGAAGACTCTTGTTGCCGTGCATTTGACTTTATTCTGAATGCTGTGTAGCACAGGATGCTGTTGCCTCTGTGTTCCTCTTAGTCACACACCAGGAGGGTTTTGCTCTGGCTATTTGTGGCCATGTGGGTTTTTTGCTACCCATTTTAGCTAGATTTTTACTTGGAAACATTGCAGTCATGTCTGTGCTTCAGGTTGTGAAATATATATATGTATATTTGGACAAATATAGAGAGACTTTTAAAGATAACTGTTCATAGAGATTTTTTTTCTTCCCCTGTTTGGGAAATAATTATTCATTTAAAGCATATTTTTTTTTTTCAAGCTGCTTTTGGGCTTACTTAAAACTCCACACCACTTCATCCTGCTTAAGGTTTTTAACTGTGACAGTTATGTCAAGAAAATGTTAAGTAAAGAAGTATTTGTTGCCAAGGTGAAAGTTCTTGTTTGAGTGGACTGATCTTTGGGGGAAATATTGTAAGAAAATAGTTTCAGATACACAGTAATGCAGCTAATTCTAAGGCCAAGGTTGCAGACTGCCAGATTTGTAACATCTCTCGTGTCTAGAGGTCCCCTATGTCTTTGAAATACCCATTTGCCATCCCTTCAGGTCTTGTCTACAGATTAGCAGTGTTCTTCTGAGAGCACTTGTAATTTTGTGTGCTTTTTCCATTTATAGAACTAATGTCTTGGCTTTCACTATTGATTACTTAAAACATTTTTGATCAACAAGTGTTTTAAAACTTGACAGAAGCAGCAGTTATTAAAAAATGCAACGAGTGGTGTGTAAAAGATACAAAAATATGAAAGGCATGACTCATTTCAAGTCTTTTTCTGTCTTATGTTTTATCAAGGACATTTGAAAGGAGATAGTAAATGAATTTATTAGTACAAGCCCCATTTACCTAATATGATCAGATCCTTCAGGGATTTCTGCTGCCGCTTAACCAGTTTGTACCTGATGCTCGAGCCTGGGGACTTTTTAAAGGGGCTTTTCTCTTTCTCCATAATTTTCTCATTATTTCTCTTTGTGAGGATTTGAAAAGTAAACATCCCCTAGGCTTTTCAGTCTCATCTGGTGTACAAGAAGGAGGACAGAAGAAAAGCAACAAATAAAAATACAAAGGCTTTTTCAGGCTTTTCAGGCACATGAAGCTCTGTGTAGGAAGACTTAAGGGCTCATCCATGTTTCTGAAGTTTTCCAGTTCTTTCTAATGCAGCTTTGTTACTGAAAAACATGAGTAAAACCACCGTATCTCTCTTATAAATTCTGTCTGCATGGAATTTATCCAGATACAACAGGAAAGGCTATGAAGCCCTTTTTGATGAAGTCTTTGATGGACAGAGCATCTGTAAGGGCCTGGGCACTGGAGTGCTGAATCCCTTTCTGTTCTGTGTATATGTGTATCCTCCTTTGACTCTCCCCACTTTCTGAGCTTTTCTGTACTGCCTTCTGCAACCTGCTCACTTAATTACAATTTTCCTAGAATTAAGATAGCTTGGCCAGCAGTGAATTTTGCTGTTGTATGCACACCTGCAACAAAGAATTTACATGCTTCAGCAGACTTCAGTCACATCTGCACTATCCTGCATGCCTGCACACAGTGGCCTGTTGTGAAGCTGTGAAACTGAAGTTATAAAATAACCTTTCTTGGTTTGTATCTTTTATCTTGAGCTGTTTATCATGTAATTTTAAGATACGATGCCTGAAATTTCATAAATTGAAACGTTAAAGTGCTCTGGTGCAATAGTTTTAATGGTTTCTCTGCTATGATGGAGGAGATTTGCATAAACAAAGTTATTTTAGCAAGCAGAATTGCATACAAATATTGTAGCAGCCTGTGCTGGTTTTCTTATATAGAGAATTACTGCTGTGGTGTCTCGAGAGAAGTGAGGTTGAGATTGGATTGAAATGATGAGGTGGTTTGCAGCCCATGCTAATAAAGACAGTTCCTGAGCAAGGGCAACAGACTTCACAGTATTCTTTGCTGTTCATTGTTTTATATAGTTGAGGCCTCTGGAGTTTCTTTGCTGTACGTTGATCAAAAAAACCCAGCCCCATGCAGCCTTTTTCTCACACCTGAAGGAGGTTTAGGCTATGAAGTCCAGGTTGGTGCATTTGGCTGCTCAGCATGGGATTTTGAAAAGCCAGCATGTAAGTGGGAATTATCTACATAGGACAACAAACATGCCAGGGTGTATTTAGAACTTCTTGGTCTTGAGCATCTCAGTTTGAACTGTAAGAAAAGAGTTTTGTCAAATAATGATTCCCAGACTTTAAACTCCTGGACTCCAGTACCTGTACTGTTCAGAAATCAGCAGGGATTACTTCTTTTAAAGCACCTACCTCTTGTTATTTGATTTAAATGGCTGGTATGGTCTTGTGTATAGCTGTTAGTGTGGTGATGATTTTTGACTCCCGTTGACACAGTATCACTTGCAAAACTCAACAGTTCTTCCAGGAAGCAGCAAGTTGCAGGTCTGTAAGGTGTCCATATCTATGCCTATATGGTCATGGAATTAAATAATTAGGCAGTCTTTGGAGTAGGGGTGAAAATTCTAATTGTACACGTAAGTTCTGATTACTGGGCATTTGGGCTTGCTTCCTGGAGTCTTTTCCACACAGTTTCAGGAAAAAAATACAAAGCACTCAGGAGAGTCTATAAGTAGCTAGAGGCTCTTAAGGGAAATGAAAGATGTGGTTCTGAACCCATTTGGATAGAAGAGGACATGGAGTACAGATCTCCTGCCACCTTAGCAAGTGTTCCATGTATTTAGCTCTTGTGAAAAAACAGCATCAGCTTACTTCTATGTATAAATGCAGTTTAATTTCCAAGAAAGGCTAATCCCATCACTAAATGTTAAGACTTCCTTGGACCAAGACTCACTGGGCAAGGTCTACATAGGACTTGGGAGAGATGTGTTTAGTTGGAAGAACCTTGTTGGGCTTGGTGCACAAGCTGTGCAGCCCTGCCTCCTGTATACAGAGAGGCAGAATTTTAGGACTTAGCCATACAAGCTGATGCATATACTGTACAGGTCAATGTATTTGGGAAGCCAGTTGCATCTGCAAGGTGAGATACAGGGCAATGAATGTGTTGCATTTTGAGTGAGAGCTTGCACGGGATTGTTGTGGCTCAGATGGTGGACAGTAATTCAGAACTGTCATGAAGAGAAAACAATTTGAACAAAACCAACCAAACAAAAAACTCAGAAAAATATATCCCCCTATGTATTTTTTTTTTCTAACTTTACCACCTTGAAGGTAAACTAGAAAGTGACTTTTTATTTATTTATTTGTTTTTAATCCCTGTGCTGCATTGCATCTCCAGTGGGGCCAGTGTTAGAGGTGCATCTTACTCCTGTTGTGTGTACATTTTTAAGAAGAGAGAAAAAAAGAATTTTCCTATGCATGAAATTGCTTTTCACCAAGGTCATTAGGGGTAGCTGAGGGTAGACTGTAATCTGGATTTGCTTTACAGAAGTTGAAGGTCAGGTGACGTTTGTCTGCTAATTCTCTTCTGTTTTTGCTTTGCTAACTCATTGTGTCTTTGCATGGAGCTGTCAGCAAAATGACAAGGATACAATTTGTGTTGGGCCACCCCATTTCTGTTGTACTTTGAGCAGCTGAACAAATGGATTGCCTGCAAAGCAGTTGTCACCTATTCCTCACCCTTTTGTTAAAATTTCAGTTGTGCTAAGAGCTAGGGTGTATAACTTGGGAGAACAACTACAGAATGACAGTTGTAGACAGGAAAGAAGTGGAGCAAAGGTGTGTGGTCATGGTTTGTGGTTTGGAGACAGAGGTTCTGTTAATGACGATCTTGTAAGAAGTTCTTACCCTAAGTACAGTTTCCTTTTGGCTTTAAAATTGTCTGCATGACTAATATGTAAGTAACCTTCAAGTCACTTTGCTTTCATGTCATAGCCTTGGAAACATCATTCTAAGTTAGAGGGCACATACAAGAAATCCTGAGAGGATTGTGGAGAGCCTTTTGGTTGTCCTTCCAGAGATCTCTGGGGCAGATCAGCTCTGAGCAACTTCACAATTTCAGGGTGTGAGTTTGAGGTGGATGTGAGTAGAGATATTTCTCCACTGATAGCTGAGATGTGGATTGGTAGAGTGAACATGGAAGGAGCCTTTGTTAGCTGTTATCCCCACCCCATTTGTGGTATGAATGTTCTCTACAAAAAATAGTGTTTTGTTCAGTCCCATAATTGCATCCTCTTGGGTCAAAGGCTGGCGTGTGAGACCCTGTTGCCTTTTAGAGAAGATGCTGCAGGGAAGTCACTGGGTAATACCAACACCCTATGTTTGTGTTTTGATATTGTGGGTGTGTGTATGGCTCTGTGTGTATCTACACACATTCATATTGAGACTTTGTAGCTGCTTTTGGATACTTTGAAGGTTACCTTCTGCAGTAAACCTGAAGGTCATGATTATCCAACAAAATTTTTGCCATGTTTGTTTTATCTCCATTTCTAATAATGCGAGCTAATAGCCCTACAGAAACACTTCATGTAGCTGGACATGAAGAAATAAGGGAAAACATCTGGATGATCAAGGTTGAATTCAGGTTTTCACCTTTGGGATCTTATAAATCAGTGTTACAGATTTTAATAGAAGTCTGCTTCTAGTTTTATACTCATCTTTATGCTGCCTTGTTCTTACTACTGGGTAGTACCCCAAATTCAGTGTGGGAAAGCTGAGTTTCCATCTCATTAATGACATGTCCCTGCCTGTCTCCTTGGAAGTCCCTCCTGCCACTCCTAGGTGCTATGTAGCAAGCCAGACAAGCTGTGATTGACTCAACTGTGATCCAGTGTTGCTACTGGCTTATGATATCTTCAATATCTGGATTTTTTTTCTGTAGTGGCCTTACTGCCCTGAAGAAGACAGGGTGTGCCACATTCCCCTGTGAATCACACCTTAGTCAGACACACTTTGACCTGTACCAGCTGCTTGTGGAAACTGTATACTTGTTAAATCAGCTTGGCCATGGTATCCTTTTTTTTTTTTTTTCATGTGATTTAAATATTTACTTCCATGTGGCAGTGATAGAATAGATCTGATCAGCCTGACTAAAGCCTCATCTTTGCAAAATTTAATTAAAAAACCCCATCAAAACAAACCACCATGCATTTGGAGAACTGAAGATTTGCATGAGCTTTTATTAATTTTAAAACTACCTTTTTTTCTCATTATGACATTTTTAAACTCCATTTTAGCTTGAGAGTCTCTGTCTATATATGTTTAGTTTTAAAGATCAATCTTACTGTTTATTGTGTGTGTTACCACAGTCCCTGGCAGCCCTAGCAGAGCCCCCTGGTACCAGTCCTGGTGTGAATGCTGCAGAAACTGTGTCCTGGGGAGCATGGAGCCCCGGGACAGGGCTGAGGCACAGGGACAGCAGCAGCTCCCTCCCTAAACGAAGGCAACAGTGGTGGCCTTCCTGATGTGGAAGAAGTCTTGGTAGATTAGAGGTGTGAAGCTTTGCATTGGAGACTTGCTGTTAGGATGCTTTCATATTCAGAGACCAGAAACCAAGGGGGTTTTTGCCTCTTGTTGGTGTTGTGTTTATCCCCCCTCTCCCATTTTTTTGAAGCTTAAAAATGAGACTTTCTTTTTTTTTCTTCTTTCATGAGTCAGGAGATTTCTTGCTGAGTAGGCCATAGTGGTTTTAGATATGCTGATTTTGTGTCTGAATGTGGTCTTTTTATCTAAAATGCATTTTGCATTTGGCTGGGTTTTTTTTTCCAGTCTGTGTGTGTGCTGGGCAGTCTCCCACACCACAGGCAACAGTTTAGCTTTTGTGTTCTTTGAAATACTCAGTTTAATAATCAAACAATTTTAACTTCTTTACTTGTTAAGGCACTTCTGATCTAGTTGTAGGTTTATGTAGCCTTCAGGCTCCGAAGTTCCTGCATAGATTTAGCTGTAAAATCCCTGTGCTGCAGTTTGTTTTACAGGGGCTGCAAAGCATTTTTTGTCTTAGATGAGGTCCTGTGCTAACTGCTTTGTCTGGGGAGAACTACACCTTCCTTTTGAGGACAGGTTTCTCTTGGCCCAGCACTAATACGTGTGGGTAATGTCAGTGACAGAAGTTGTGTGCAGGTTAGCAAACACGTGAGCAAGTTGTGAGCAGTAGCATCAGCAGCATCACAGCAAAACCTTCTGCAGCAGCATTCCTCTTCCAGCCTGGAAAAATGGAACCTCTTGTTGCCGGGCATTTTCCTGTCTATAAATGTAAGGACTGTTAAAATCAGTACCTCCTAAGAATTTCCAGGTTCATATAAGCACTGAAGATTGTAGAGGTGCTACTACAGTGTTTCATGGTTTTGCTGATGGTGCTACTTCAGTTAGTACAGCTGTCTGACTGCATAAAGAAAATGGGAACTTTTGTCATGTCTATGTTAAAAACATACAGAAAATGAGAACTTTGTCATGTCTGTGTTTGTTAAAAACTTGTGCCTAGGCTGTAACTAGTGTGCCTTTTGGTCTGCATGTTTTAGAATTTGTCTATGCTGTTGTTAACTCTTTTGAAACAGCAGCTAGGAAGCTGTGATACTGTGAGCTTTGCAGTTATTTTTCATCAACACATGGATAATTTCTTCAGTTTTCTTACACTGTGACAGTGAAAGTCATGTATATAACCATAACACATTCTGGGAACTGGGTATGTGAAGTTCTTTTCCTCTTGCTTTCCTTAGCCTTACTAAACACATTTTCAAGACTATTTTCGGTTCATTAAATGGAATTTCTTCTGCTACCAGTGTCACTACCAGCTGTCAGTACTGACCAGCTACACCAGAATGCTTGTAAAGTGGTGGCCAGCCCTGCCACATGCCCTGCTGACAGCCCAGGGAAAAGGGAATTTTTTTCCCCTGTAGTTAGCAGTTGCAAACACTTCTACCACTGTTACATGAAAATGTTTCTATAGAAATGCAAACTGCTGAGCAGGGAAGAACTACGCTGACTAAATGATACTTTTAAGCATTGATAAATTGGATTACTTTGTGTAAAAAACTTCACTAGAGTAGAAGTGAGCAATGATGTTCATTAGGCAGGGAACATTGTTTTACCTTTTAAAAAAGAGGAGTTCTTCTTTTGTTTGGTGTTTGTTTTTTCTTTTTTAAAGGGAATCTGTAGATTTGTGCTTTTTATATATATATATGTATGGGAAAAGTTCATTAAAAAAAGAAGCTACCCTTGGTATTTGTGATATTAAATATTATAACCTAACCTTTTTTTGCCTCAATAGGTATACAAAGCTCGGATATGCTGGTAATACTGAACCCCAGTTCATTATTCCTTCATGTAAGTATTTATTACTTCTGCATGAATGCTGAAGTTACACTTAAGTGTTTCTATAACATACTATGCAAAAAAAAAAAAAAGTTAGAAATTAATGACCTGAAAATGCCACCGAGTGATGACACTGAGTGATAACATGGCTCTGTTCTGCTATAGATGCTCAGTTTAAAAAGGTGCATTCATTAAAATGGTATCCTAATACTTCAAGTTAGTATCTTGGAAATTGAAGCCATACTAAAATATAGTTGTGTGACTATATTTACTTTTTTTGAAGGTTTTTCCCTTACTAGACACTTTCCAGGTTAAAGTTCAGTGGATTGTAACTAAAAAAATATAAAATCAGATGTTTCAGTATCTGTATGGTTTACAATGTTATACTCTGCAGGTATCACAACTATGTTACTTTAACATAGTATGTTTTTAAATATAACATGGAAGCATTTATCTTTTTTACACTTAAAATTACTTACTCCCTATTGTGTGAACTGTTTCTCCTACTTGAAGTGACAGGGCTCTCAGGCAGCTTCCTTTAGAAATGTTTCACCTTCAGACCTCTTACACCATTTGGCATTTTGTCCCTGCTCATCTGTGCCAAAGTAATCATGTATTACATCCTGGTAAAAAGGAATAATTACTACATCCAGTTTCCCGTGCAGATATAACAGGAAAAGAGCTAGAACTAATAATGCTCAAGCATAGTCAGTCTAAAAAAGAACCTGATCTTTCAGACTCTAATTTTTTTTCTGGAAAACCTGCTTCAAAAGCAATATTCATGGAAAGCTAAAGGTAATTCACTTAATGCATTCTTCTGTTTTCATAGGAGGCAGAGAATCCTTTCAGTCTCTTCTATATGTTTTTCTTAATTTGTTTGGATTTCCAATTTAATTTCATTTGGTTTATCTCAGTGGCATGTAAAATGTACTCCACAGTTTTATTTTTCCCACAAAAACTAGTTTTAACATTAGATTAAAAAAAAAAGTTAATAGAACATTGAAACTTCATAGCAGTCTTTAAAAATTGGTAAATGGTTATCTTATTTAATTTCAGCTAGAATTTGTATCCTTTTTATTCATCTTTAGATTTGGTTTATTGAATTTTAAAACCACTTTCTTATTCCAGAAAAGGAGAAGGAGAGATCATGGCACTTTAAACAAATTCTGAGAATGAAGAGACCTGTCAGTTCATTAAGCAGAGAAACTTACACAACAGGGATGTTATTTAAAATAGAAAAGAATAGGAAGAAATGAGATATTTTTGTCACATTTTTGATACACTGTGGTGAATTTAGGAACAAAAAAAAAAAAAAGAAAAAAGACACTCTAGGTGTTCCTACTGCAATTCTCTTGATGAAAAGGGCATTTTTCTCATTTGTACTGTAATCCAAGTTAGATAATTACACGAACTGCATGAGTCTGGATTAATCCTCTGCCTCAAATGGGTAAAATGGCACTGGTGTAATCTGTATTAGAGAAACAAAAATAGAGCATAGCAGTACCTAGTTTCAAAATAAAATGTTACCTAAAACTGTGGGTATTTTTAAAGCTGTTAAGTGTCTTTAATTTCCTTATTATCATCCACAGAGGAAAAATGGTTTGATTTCTCCTTTGACTTTCAGTAGTGGTGGTACATGTTATCAATTTGGTTCCCTAAAAAATGTTTGCTGTTAAGCAGGTTTGAGCAGCATTCCTTCTGTCTTACTCACTTGCTGCTTATCTTACTCCTGCTTTTAACAAATTTTTATCTCTCATCTTGATAAATTCTGAATATGCTTCTATAGAGATGACAAATGCTTGCTTGAAAAGTCAAGGAAATGAGAATACATTGGACCATTTTTTTTAAGAGACTTGGGTTCACTGCTTTCTTCCCCTGACTGCTTTAGATCTTAGTGGATTATTAATTTTGCATGATTTTGAACCTTTTTTCCTTGCTATATGTGAAAATAGGATATCAACTTCTTTGTTACCCAGTAGTTCTCTCAATTTGTCATCTATTTCAGTTTATCTATAATAGTTTACATGCTAGATGTCCTTTTTTTTACCTTGATAAAATATAAATGTCTTGAGTAGTGGTTAAGCACAAAAATTGATTTGATGCAAGTACGTCCTCTTTTTATTTTTCCTAAAAGCTCCTAATTCTTGTGCCAAGCAAACCAAAGGCAAACTCTGAGATACCATTGGAGTGCTGCCCATCTTCAGGCACCACTGTAGCCAGCTCTGGTGTCAGCAAGGTTTATTTTCCTGTTTATATTTTCAGGCTGCAGTATGTGATTCGTGTTGTTTCTTTTCTCATATCTGACTTTCCAAACCAGGACTGAAGAGGCTGGCCTCAATGTGAGCAAAATATTAAGAGCTCCCATCTTGTTTTAGGCTTGTAACAGAGTGAACTACTTTGACTTGGAAATTTCTATAATCCTGTGCCAAGTGATGGTATTTTACTTGATATCTCTAGAAGATAACACAGAGCTGTACAGAAAAATCTGTGAGCTCTGTAATGATCACCTGAAAAATATTTGGCAAGATTCTTCTTCTCACTTAAAGCAAGTGCTATCCTTGCAACACCTTCCCTATGATTTTAGCTTCTACTTCCTATCTACCCCCCTGCTTTCAGCTTCCTCCAGCCTTCTGCTTCCTCTCTGCTCTCCTATAGGCTACTGCAGAAGTTACACTATGATTCAGTTTTCTTCCTGTAGAGCTGAAAATGTCTTTTCTCTTATCCTGTTCAGTCTTTCACAACATTTAACTTTTGTCTGCACAGCTCTGCTTCTGTTGCTTTTTGAGGGAAGAGAAGGGAGAAGGATGGGGAACATCAGTGAACTAAGGGTACCTCACCCTAGCATGTGATTTCCAGATCTTGTTGCTGTGCTGCCCTGTGTCTGCTGGGATAGACCTATTTTCATAACTTAAAAAAAAAAAATTCTTAGTTGTGAGCAAACAGAAGGTGAAAATTGGAGATCTTCTTGCTCTCTACAGCTACCTGAAAGGAGCACGGTGGGTGTTGGTCTCCTAAGTTACACAAGCAATAGGATGAGGAAGTGGCCTCAACTTGTTACAGGGGAGGCTTAGATTTGATACTAGAAAAAAAATCTCCTGGAAAGGGTTTTCAGGCACTGGACCAGGCTGCCTGGGGAAGTGGTGGAATCCCCACCCCTGGACATACTCATGAGCTGTGTGGTGCTAAGGGACTCGGTTTAGTGGTGAGCTTGGCAGTGCTGGGCTTCATCTTAAAGGTCTTTTCCAACCTGAATGCTTCTATGAATTAGCAAAACAATTCTGCCTTCTTTGGAAGACCTATTGAATCATAACCTTTGAAGTTTTGAGGCTGATACTAATGCTGCTTCAATATATGAATTTCCTTATTTGTGTAAAGGATTGTGTTAGTAAGACTTAAAAAAAATACATCGGGCATTGCTAGCACTGCAACCCTGGTAGCCACAGGGCTCATGCAAAAGATGAGGGAAGGGAAAATCTCTGTTCCTGTGATATCTAATCACTGATCCATCTTTCCAGGTTCCTGTGTTTAGCCTTAGCCAGTATTTTTCTTGTAAAAACCTTTGTTTATTTGTGATGTAATTTTCCAGGAAAGAATAAATTGCCAAGTTACAAGCTTTTAACTTTTGCCAGTTATTCCTTGAAGTGAAGGAGAGATTTATAGTCCTCCTTAAATGAAATTCTCTATCCTGTTTTTAATGATAAGATAGGAGTATGATTTAAAGGAAGGAATTAAACACGGACTTTGTGAAAATCTATTTTAAAGCACGTAAAGCCACGTCATGTGGTCATACAGGTTTGTCCTTTTAAAAGGCTTCTTTTATTTCTGTCTAATTTTCTTACTTTTTCAATTTCTTCCCTTCTGCCTTTCTTCCTTCTTGATTATTTGGTTGCTCTTCTGTCCCTTTTTTTGTGCCATATCTCACTTTCACAATATGTCCAGAAATCAAATTGATGCAAATGAAAACATCCCTGTATCAAATGAGAACATTTTATTTTTTCCTCTCTCTACAACTTCTACATTTGCATTCCTTTTTCCTAATTATTAGAGGACTGTGCAGAAAATTAGCAAACCTGTTGAATAAAATGAGATCCATGGGGATACCCTGAGTGGTTCTTTTTATATTTTATCTCTCTGATTAGATGTTGAATGTTTAGCAATTAAATCTATATTTAGGTCTGTATTCTGTTAATTGAGAAATCGTAATTATGTTTACCTGTGATGAGAATTTAAATTATCTGAGTTTTGTTTAGCTTTTCTATGCTTACATGAAACAAAGGATAAATACAATTAGTGTTCCTGTTCTTGAATATTGAGGTTTTCTTAATGCAGGATATATGATTTTCATTATATTTTGTGTTGTCTGTTGAAGGTATTGCTATCAAAGAATCTGCAAAAGTGGTTGATCAAGCACAAAGGAGGGTTTTGAAGGGTGTTGATGATTTAGACTTCTTTATCGGGGACGAAGCAATAGAGAAACCAACTTATGCAACCAAGGTATTAAGAGAAATGTTTCAAATAATTTCCAATGCTGTTCAGAAAGCATCAGCTATACAGTAGACAGCCTCTTAGGAGTACTTTTTTTGGTTAATTTTACTCTTACTTTCTTATTAACTCTGTTTTAATGGAAAATAAGGTTTGGTACTAGTTTTGTTAATACTCAGGAGATTGTAGTAACTTTTTTTTTTTTTAGAAGTATGTAAAGAGATATTTCTTTTGAAGTGAAGGGGGAGCATGGGGAAGTGTTAATTGGGAATGTCCCATTATTTCATGTTCCTTGGCATCTTCAATGTCAGGATGCTGGGTGAGGGGGAGCCTTTGGTTTATCCTAGTGCCACCATTCTGTTCTGCTGAGAAAAACATGTGTTTTCTCTACTAATCAGGGCTGGCGTATGGATTTTGAATAGGTGTCTGATCAGGACAGGAGAAGGTAGTGCATGGTTTCTTGTGTATGGAGATTATATGCATTTACCACAGATGGAAACACTAAAATTTTGATGTTCTGTGACAGTGGCCCATCCGCCATGGTATAGTTGAAGACTGGGACTTAATGGAGAGGTTTATGGAGCAAGTAATCTTTAAGTATCTAAGGGCAGAACCTGAAGATCATTATTTTCTTTTGGTAGGTAAAATTATGTCCTGTGTACAAAATTGTGTGTAAATGTTGGTGCTGACCTGCCTAATAATTCTTAATTATGAATATGCTTATGTTGAAAACTAAATGCAAATTATCTGAAAATTCCCTGACCTATTTCTTTTTTTATATATCCTGCAATACTATCCAAAATGCTCTTTCAGAGGGGAGACTTAATGTTTAGTATTTTAATGAAAATTACAGCATCCTTTGACAGCATGTTGTATGTTGTTGCTAGCTTCTCTCAGCTGAGTACATTTCTACAGCTGATCATATAAACTCATTTTGTAGTGATTGTCTTCTATAGATTAAATGTTTCTTTCTTTATTGAATCACTGAGAAATTTTTAAAATTGTAGTTCATTAAATGTGTTAAGCTTCATGCTTTCTAATTTTTAGGTTGATACTTGATACTTTCAGTAAAATCAAAAGCTGTGATGAGCTAACGAAACACAAAGGGTAAATTCTTAAGCACTAATCACTAAGGATTGTGTTGCACTTCTGATTTTCTCTTTTCACTTAGGTAATTAAGTGTTTGCAATGCAGTTTGCATAAATTCTGTTATTGTCAGGGGAGTTTCTGCATTTTATTAGTTGCACTTATGAGCTGCATTTATGAGCACCCTTTGCACATTACTATTTTTACATGCAATTGTTGGAGAATGACTCATCTTCCAAAATTTAGGATTCAGTGATTTAAAAATTTTTTTTTTTAGGTCAAGTGCTTGATTTGAATGTAAGTAAAACTTGGGTTTCTTTTATCTCGCAGACTGAGCCTCCATTAAATACTCCAGAAAATAGAGAATATACTGCTGAAATCATGTTTGAGTCTTTCAATGTCCCAGGGCTATATATTGCTGTCCAGGTAAGGGCAGGGCTGTTGAAAGTTAGAGGTACAGTATTTCTGTTAGAGGTACAGTATTTCTGTTAGAGGTACAGTATTTCTGTTAGAGGTACAGTATTTCTGTTAGAGGTACAGTATTTCTGTTAGAGGTACAGTATTTCTGTTAGAGCTAGAAGTAATTTTACTGTGAAAACTGAATGAATGATGTTAGGAATACTTCTGTGTCATTTTAGTTAGCAGTTTCACCAGTAGGTATTTGATATGCATTGATGCTGTGGTCTGCCAGCCTAGGTACTGTTCCCTTGTTACCTGTATAGAAGAAGGCCTCTTACCAGCAGAGTAAAGTATCTGTTGTATCATAAATTTAAAAAATCCAAGCAACACACCACATCATAATAATGGTGTTAGGCCAAGAATTGAATCCCTGACAATAAGAAGTACAAAAACTTGGTTTATGTGGTCTCTTTTTTGTAAGCTGTTGTGTAGCTGTGTCATATTACTAAATCAGTTTCAATGCTGTATATTGCCAGGAAGATGTCAGTCTGGGTATTGTTGGGAAGGGCAGTGGGAGGTGGGAGCTGCACTGCAATGGTTTTCTGAAGATTTTGATTTTTTTGTGTGTCCTTTTTACAAGGCTGTCCTTGCCTTAGCTGCATCTTGGACGTCAAGGCAAGTTGGAGAACGAACACTGACTGGCACGGTTATAGACAGTGGTGATGGTGTCACTCATGTTATTCCTGTTGTAAGTATGCATCAAAACTACAGAAACAGTTTGCCCTGTAACTTCTCTGTGGTTGACACTTACCCAGACTGAAGTATAACTTGGCATCCTCAAAAACCTCACATTTTTTTCTGTGTTAGAAAGAACATTTTATATGAATGTAAAGGGTATATAGGAATTTTTAAGCATTTAATGTTAGTGTCATACCTGGATTAATCTCTTTGGGTGTAGTACTTCTGGTAAGGTTGAAGGCTTCTGTTTTCTACATTTAGACCACATATTTTTAAGGCCCTAATACTGGTCCCAGTATGAGTGTGGCTTGGAAGGGTAGATTGTTGGATGAGTATGGGCCAGTCTGGTGTTCTAAGCCGTCTCAATGTGCTGAAATGATGCATTTTCTCCCTGCTTTCAGAAAATTAATTTTGGTTCATGTGGAACATCATGTCTTACATCAGTGGCTGTGACTGCAGAGCCACATCATTTATTCTAAAATAATATTTCATGATACAAGGTTCCTTGACCTTTTTGGTAAGAGTAACCTCATTTTGAAGAGAAAAGAAAGGCCAAGGAATAGTGAGTATAGCTATTTGTCTGCCTTACATACTAGTGACCTTTCTATTCCTCTTAACCTTGTAAGAGTTATGAGCCAGTGCAAAGCAAAACACTTTATACAAGTAAAGTAAATCTACTGAGGAGCTGGATTTCTGGTAATTAAATGAAGCAGTCTCAAAATCACAGGTAGTGAACCAGGAGTTTAGACTCCTTTACTTTCTCTGTCCCTCCTGAACTTTTTGGGAAGGATTTCTTGTCAATGTCTTTCTCCTGCTGAACTTTATTTACAGGCTGAAGGGTATGTGATTGGCAGCTGTATCAAACACATTCCAATTGCGGGACGAGATATAACATACTTCATTCAGCAGTTGCTGAGGGAGAGAGAAGTAGGAATTCCTCCTGAACAGTCCTTGGAAACAGCTAAAGCAGTGAAGGTAATGTTCACATTGCCAGGTGTTAAGGTTATTTTAGCTCAGAGCTTGATAGCTAATTTTAATATACAGTAATCTCTTAAAATCATGCCCTTCCAACTAAAGGTGCTCTGTTTCTAAATAATATTAAAATGCTTAAATAATATAATAATGTGAAGTATTTTAGAATTAAGGTACACCATTGAGTTATACTCAATTTGGCCTAGACTTTCACTCTTTACTTTTAGTCTCCCCTTTCTCCTCCTCCTCTTCTTCTTATTGTAATATCCAGTAGGAAATGTCCTTTGTGGGATGTGTAGTGTAAAGAGCTGTAATTATTCTTTTATTCTTTCTGAATGTTCTGTTCTTTTTTGAAGTACAAAGCTATTCTCAAAGACATTCAGCTGAAAGTACAGTTAAACCTTGTTTCTATGGCAAATCTTCAATTTACTTTAGAACTCATTTGTCACCATTGTGGAAGTTCAGAGGGGAAAATAGAAGAAAAGTGATTTAGCTCAGCAAGATGTGCTGCACAGAAATGATTGGTAGTAGCAGAGCCATTATCAGACTGTATCCACTAAATGTCAGTTCAGCCATTTTTTAGGCCTGTTCTGTATCTGCCAGTTTAAAGCTCTTGTTCTTAAAGGTTTAAGTTATTACAGTTTAAAAAAATTCATCCCATCTTATCTGCTGGACTTAAGGAGATGCTTCTAACTCTACACGTTCAATTTTCAGGAACGCTTTAGTTACGTTTGCCCTGACTTAGTAAAAGAATTTAACAAGTATGACACAGATGGTACAAAATGGATTAAACAGTATACTGGAATTAATGCCATCTCAAAGAAAGAATTTACCATTGATGTTGGCTATGAGAGGTTCCTGGGGCCAGAGATTTTCTTCCATCCTGAGGTAAGTTGATTTGAATGGTCATGCTTTTTTTCACTTGCATTTTAGGTGGATAGCATACAAATATTTACAAACTTTTAAAGAAGTGGTTATACCAGCTTATATTTCTCCTTACTTTTACCTAGATACCAGCTGTTGTTTCAGTCAATGTGATTTTGATTCATCTTGATAGTAATCTTCACACAAATTCAGGTTGATACCTAAACAAAGCCCTATATTGGAAATTTTTAAAGTAGATGGGTTACTAAGCCCGTATTTTCTTTTTGATTTTTTTATAAAACTTCAGGTCTCACCATACTGCACAGTTTTTCTCACCTGTCTGTTGAAAATTTAAGTTTCTAAATATTCTATCTTTTTACCTTTATATGCTGTGTCTCTCTTACAGTGTTGGGAACAAGTAAAAGGGAATAAAGCTTTTTTTTTTTTTTTTTTTTTTAATTCTCCCTGAATTTCTCTCTACCTTCCTCTGTTGCAATGTTTTTTCATTTGACTGTCTTCTGCTCTGGTACTCAAGCATCTCTGAAGGGCATGTATTTATTCCTTAAAGAATAGCTGGCAAAAATGATACATTAGCCTTTTATAAATGGCAGCAAATGTTGCTAACATATTTCCATTATTAGTTTTTGTGACCTCTGTAGTGTAACAGCATGGTTCTATCTCTTACCTTTTTCTCTTTACCCTCTTTCTTTTGCAGTGTCATCCTACATCCTAACTTGTCTTTTTTTCTTGATTGTAGTTTGCTAATCCTGATTTTACACAACCCATCTCAGAAGTAGTAGATGAAGTTATTCAAAATTGTCCCATTGATGTTAGACGTCCACTGTATAAGGTCAGTAGCTATAAGGAATTTTTTTAATACTTGTTTTAGAAGGATTGTGCTTTATCTTCAAACACATATTTGAAACTTTAAAAAAAAATCCCCAACAAACTAACCATTTTTCTTCAAAGGAGTTCAGTATGCAGAAGGCTTTGTTGTTCACTTGCACTTTCTCAGAATGTGATTTTTCATTGCTCAATCTCTCAATTAAAAGAAACAAAAGAAACAAAAATCTGAGAGAAAGAAGTGAGATGTCCTAAGATATAAAGAGATTTTAAGGCACAACCAATTTTAATGAGACCACCTCTGTGTGAATTCATATTCTGTCATGTTTGTGTGTTAGATAAATAAAAGCATACCTGTTAACCTGTTAAAAGCCATTTTAAAGGCTGTGTTTAGATATTTAGAATGTAGGAACTGGATAAAGTTAGAGACTTGTGTTTTCAGAAATGGTTAATGATTTTCTTACTCACAACAGAATATTGTCCTCTCCGGAGGCTCAACCATGTTCAGGGACTTTGGTCGCCGTTTACAGCGAGACTTGAAAAGGACTGTTGATGCCAGGCTGAAACTTAGTGAAGAACTTAGTGGTGGCAGACTGAAGGTAAGTTCTCACAGCTCAGGCATTTAGCAAGCATCTCTCCCTTTTTACCTGGAAAACTCCAAATTAACATATTGCAATGATGTTCATGTTTGTTGAAGTAATTTCATTTAAAGTTCTTAGTGAAGCTTTTCAGTTTCATATGTTGTGAAGAGCTGCAGACTGGTATTGGAAAATACTTGTACTGTAGTATCCTACAGGGAAGTGTTATTTCCCCAGGTGTGCACTTTGCTGCCTGTCCATTGTTACTGAACTGAATCAGTCTCATCTAATGAAAGGATGAGACTTAATGCCTGTTATGTATTGTGCTAAGTGGCTGTTGATCAGTTGCAAATCATCACTGATGATAATACAAAAGTCATTTTGGGTTTTTCTTTAGATGCAAGATTGAAAGGATTTTCCTCATTAATTTTTCTTAGTAATCTAGCCAAATGAGATCAAACATTCCTTAAAACTCTCAAGATAGCCTCCTACTATGCAATGAGGACAACTGAAATTTCAGTGATGTCCAGTTGCCTGGTTGAAGTAACCTCGTTTATTCTCTGTTCTCCAGACTAGTCTTTTACCACTTAGGAAGGAAGCAGGATGTGAGTAAGGAAATCTGATCTGATTCTTCCTTCTTCAGGGTACTTGGCATTGCAAGTAATCACTGGCTTGAATTTTGCAGATGTATTACAAATAATTTTTATATACTGTTACAAATTTCAGGAAGTTCAACTGGAACAAATGTAACAAATGATTTCTTTCTGAAACTTATGTACACAAAAGCATAAGTAAAGAATGGAGGTTTGTGTGGATATGGAGGAAAAGGGACTAACTGGAATGAGTGAAGTTCTGAAAAGTATTACTGAGACAGTATTGGTTCTAGATAACCTTTCAATTGATTTGCAACTGTTGCTTTGTTAGAATAATGGCATGAAAATTAACTAAGTGTTGAATTTGAAAGGGGTAAGTGGCATGGATCTGTTCTTACAACTGCATAAATAAATGGTACTTCAGGAAGTTCAGCAGAAAGTAAAGCACGGATAATTGGAAAGGAACACTACAGTGAGGGTATTGGGAAAAGCTGGTGTGAATATAAGCATCTCTTAATGTCTGATAAAGTATGTCACTGGCCATTTATAAACAATATATTTCTTGGTTTGGGTTTTACAGGAGATAATCTGATGGTATAATTGTAAATGTACATACCCCACATTTAAGAAATTTGTGAAAAATAATCTTGAAATACACACGTTTTGAAAGGTGTTATTTTTACCAGCAAAGGTAACTTTTAATGTTTCTTTTTTTTTCATTTATAGCCTAAGCCCATTGACGTTCAAGTCATTACACACCATATGCAAAGATATGCTGTTTGGTTTGGAGGATCAATGCTGGCTTCCACAGTAAGTTAGCTGTAAAGCTGCACGTGTTTTAGTTACTCTGGCTCTGCTTTTGGAGTGCTCATCTCTTCTTCACTTAAGAAAAGTTGGAAGATTTCTGATAGTCATCAGGTAGCAAATACATACTCTCTGTCCCCTTTGAAGCTTTTGCATTAGACTGGAAAGTTTGAAAGAGCAAATGAAACCTGAATAAATGTTGTTAATATAAAATATATGTATCATTCACCGACTTTTTTGTTTTTTCTCCTTCCATTTACAGCCTGAATTCTACCAAGTATGCCATACCAAAAAAGATTATGAAGAGATTGGTCCTAGCATCTGTCGTCACAACCCTGTGTTTGGAGTCATGTCTTAAAGCTGACCTCAGAGGCGTCAGGGATAGGGAGGTGGGAAGGAGGAGAAGTCTTTCTGATTACTTGTTTGTCTGATGGCTGGTATTAAGATAGCAAACATGACTTGACAATATGAAAAAGACCAAACACAATTAAGCAGGATTATTTTAATAAGTGTCTCAACATGCAGATGTAGTGGAAAGCCAAAAGGATCATGTTTTTTCTTTAGATTGATTATTTGAACCTGTGCGTAACAAAACAAAAAAAAAAGTGGATTTTAGTTCTTTCTGTGCCCTGGTATTTTGTATATTAATGAATTATCCAAGATTTGATGGTGTGTAGATAGTCAGCTCTCTAATGCTTCCGTTGTACCCTTTCAGGGGTGCGATGCAGGAGCTTGTTTATATTTCATACTTTTTTATACTTTGAGGAAAAATATGAATAAAAAAACCCCTGTAATATTTGAGGAAAAAATTTACCAGTGACCAACCTGAATTTAAATTAAAAAAACAAAGTCATGACTCATGCAACTAGCTTGTGCAAATCATGACAATCTAAATCCTGGGTTCCATACAATGTGAGTGCTTTTGGAACTAAGAAGCTAGTATCTTGGATTAACCAATGCCTGCTAGTGCTTTCTGATTACTTGGTGCATTTTCATACTATCTCTTGCTTTAAAAAAAAAAAAAAAGAAAAGTAAAGACAAGACTGTTGGACCAGTATTGCAGTTCTGTAGTGTCATTTCTAATTAAAACCAAATAATCAGGTTATCAAAATTGGTGTATTTAAAACCTAACACCATTCCAATAAAGGCACAAAATTTCTTTTTATGTTTGTGTCAGACTTGTTCATCTCATTACATGGGAAGTTGTGAGCATGGGTTCCTACATATCCACTGTGGTTTTTGAAGAGTGAGATTGGTCTGAAAGGTAGTTCTGTGCATTGTGTAAACTGAAGTGTGACCATTTTAGAACTGCAGTTTAAATGTTCATTTAGATAGCACTTACCTATAGAAACCTAACATCTTCTCCATTGTTAGGTTTGTTCTCCTACTTTGTTTCTGTACCTCCTCCCACCCCCCCTGACACTTTCTTTGAAGTGGTGGCATACGGGAGACAGCTCTGATTTTAAATATCTGTGGTTTTTCTGCAAGAAAATACCATGTAGATAAAAATAAAGTGAAAACAATCTCTTTCTCATTCTTTCTAGGAAGAATGCTTCATATATTGAATGGAAATATTTGCATTTTCTGTTATTACTTGATGAAAGAAAACTATTTAGACACTTCTGAACTTGCTTAGTTATTTGTGTAGAAGACCACAAGAGGGAGACTCTTGTTCTCTTACAACTCGAATTGTAATGATGCCTTAGATTTTTTTCAGAGAAATTAATCAATTTCCAGAGCTTCCAGTTGCTTCAAAGCATGGTAAATGAGACTCCAAACCAAGGGTAAATCTGGGAAAGTGTTTTTAGAGCAAGCCATATGAAACTTAACACTTTCTTCTTTGCATCAAGGTTGTATTCAAGTCCATCATGTGAAATAATTTTCTCACAAAACTATATTATTACATCTCCCTATTGGTGATACAGCTTTTGATTTTCACATAGTGACTTTTTGAGACATAACTGCTGACTGATCCATGTGGTAAGGAAGGCTGGCAGGCAAGTAAATGGAAAATAAAGAAGTCACTTTAAGAAATTAAAGAAGTTAATTCCAACAGTCCTCTGGTTTTGCAACTGTGCTGTGCTCCGGTGACCAGATTTCCTGATAATAGTGCAACTGCCTGAAGATGAGGCAAGGTTGAGGGTTTTTTCTTTTCTAGAAAGTCATGAAAAAATTCACTTGAAAAGCCTCAAAAATTCCTAGTAGTGAGGTACATAGTGCAGTGGGGGAATGTGAAGAGGAATAAATGCTGTTTCCTGTCTCACACAGCTGTCTGTCTCTAGGATGTGCAAAGATGCACAGAATGTGTAAGTATGGAGATGCACTCTTAGCTGAAGGACAGACCTGGTGTATATGAGTTGGAATTTGTACTGCAGTTACTCCACGGTGTAATCACAGCTCTGGTTTATGGATCTTTTGGAACTCAGGTGAAGTTGTTTCCCCAGTTTCCTCTCAGTGTCACATTCAGGTGACTGCTGCATGTCTGAGGAGCTGGGGCAGCAGTGGAAAGGCAACAGCAGAACTGAATTGATGCACAAGGAACCTGAGGGAGGGAGCAGGGGTTACAGATCCTTTACAGGCTGTAAGTTGCTTGGGTGCTGGGTGAATCTGCTCTGCAAACAGCTGTCTGGATTAGAGTGGTGGCATCCAAACACTCAGAATTTTGTTGTTCTTGGGTATGGTGGGTGACAAGGAGAGTGATGTGATTCTCATGTTTTGTGTCTGAGTAGCTGAGCTCTTGCAGAAGAGTAGAGGGAGGGATAGGAAGAAATTGTTGGACAGCATTGCCTCCTGCTGCAGCCAGACTTGGTGCTTCAGGCAGGTCTGTGTAGGTTGGTATTTTATGGCAATATTCCCTGCCATGGGCCAGGGGGACCTCCAGAGCTGGGCTGTGTGTCTGTGGCCACCCTAACTGGGTTAGCAAACAGTTGGTATCTCAAAGAAAGAAGGCAGCTCGTAAATGAGCTGTTGGATGGGAGGGAGAAGTGACATTTGAGTGTGGAAAGCTGAGAGCAGGAGTTGCTGCCAAGTGTAAAGTAAGATGGGTTTTGCATTCCAGCTGCTGTGGAAGTGCAGATACTGCTGGGGTTTTCATCATGTGTTTGGTATGCTCAGGAGTAAGGCCAGGAGGTTCTTTTTTCCCTGGGTTGAGGAATCCCCACAGCCAAAGTTGAATAAAAATAGCTGAAACAGCTGAGGACAATGTTGGTTTAGGTGCCTTCCACATCAATCTCTCAATGCTGTGTACAGAAGTAGAAGTCTCATGCTCTGAAGAGAAGTTGGGTTGTCTCACTTCTGGACCTCAGTTTTCCAAAGATGTGGCACAGGTGGAGGTATGAAGGTGACTTGCTCTGGTGAGATGTGTACAGTCTCATTGAGCTAACTACAACCTGAATTTCAAAACCAGGGATGTAGAAGCTTAATCCTTCATTATAGTTCTTCATTTCAGTATGTGTTTATCTTCCCATGGATCCAAGAAAGTTGCTGTAAACTTATCAGAACAGAAAGGATAGGAAAGTACCCATACCCTAATGCAAGAGTTGTTTTTGTAGCTGTAGTTTAAAATTGTGTTGAGTTTCTGACATAATGAACTGAGTGGGAGTGGTTTTGCAATGTGGTTTTTTTCTGTTTCCTTTTGGTTTGCTTTTTTTTTTTTTTTTTAATGTAGAGCTTTTTTTGGAGCAGGTGACAGCCTGCTAATTTCTGATGCTGTAGGGAACTGAAAATCTATGACAGTTCCTATTAATGACTTCAACTAAACAGACATCAACACTGAGACACACCAGATAAAATATTCAGTTATAGTCCTGTGTGCTGGGAATAACTGGAAATAGTTCACATCAGTGTCCTGCACCTCTGTCACTGGATCTGAACCTGAGCTGCTGTTGCTGGTGAGGTGGTGGAGGGGCTGAGCAGGCTGTGGGGAGGTCAGCCCAGGGATCACAGAAAACAGGCACTGTACTGTAAATAAAATGCAATTTCAGAAAAACCCTCTGCTCTCCTTTAACTTGTACCTCCTGTTGTTCTGTGCTGGGTTGTGGTTAGGTTTAAAGCATCCAAAAGTTTAATTACAAAGGCAAGTGGGGGGTTTTGGTTTTTGGGGGTTTTTTGTGTGTGTGTTTTTTGTTTGGTTGGCTTTTTGTTTTGTTGGTGTTTTGTTGTTTTTTTTTTTTAAGTTCATATTTTTCTTCTAACTCTTGCTATCAGAGAAAGTACATAAAGGCAATTATAACTTGTGCCTGTACACAAACCTCCCACCCCCCTTGGTTTCAAAATCCTGTTGTATTGGTAGTCAACACCCCAGAAATACACAAAATTCTTTCTCTAATCTAATCATTTGATAAACTGAAAATGGCCAGGGATGGGTGCAGCATGCAGCTCTGAATTCCTTCACCTACCAGTGCTGAGCTGCATTGCTGGGATGGATGCTCTGGGGACTGAGCTGGAAGTGTCCAGAAGACATGCAGAAATGTGAGGTGCTGAAAAACCCAAGTTGGTTTCCTCTTAATCATAACTGTACCTCAGAGTCACTGTGCTTACTGGGGAATGGAGAATGTAATGGGACTGGTGTTACAAAACAAGCAGTATAAAGGAGTCTTGTACTCTTGGTGTCCTGGGTGGCTCAAAGCCACAGTTTCTGCCCAGCAAATTGCAAGGAGCAATGAAAAGCTGCAGACTGGCCTGCCCAAGCTGGACTTGCTTTGCTGTTCTCCAGGAGTTTGATTTATTCCATTAGGCAAAGCAGGACTCCTGGTTTAGTTGGCTCACTGTGGTTAACAGCTTCTTTTCATGCAGCTGAACTGAAAATTAGTCAGTTTCGGCTCATCTCTTCACTTAGTGAAAACACCAGTGACCAGGCAGAAAGGTTTTGATGGGATGAATTAGTTCCTGCTTGCAGAACTGACCCTGGGAAGTGCTGGGTGTGCTCCTGCTGCCAGCTGGCAGGATGGCACTGGGGAAGCTTTGCAGTCTGTGACCACCTTGTTGGGCAGGATGAAAATGAAGAGAAACAAATTAGATCTTAGCATCACCTCCCACCCCCCTTGAAGAGGCAAATACTGTAGGGTACAAGCTCTGTACTCTACAAAGCTCAGTCCAGATTTGATTTCTGATTTAACAATTGAACACAGCTCAAATAATCATCTGGGAGGGCCAGGCACCCTCCCTGTTTTGTCTCTGTGTTTTAAGCAAGAGCTCTGTGGGCAGCTCTGTGCTATGTGTATACTGCTGATGTGTCTTTCATCTCTTAAAAATTTTAGCAAAAAGCTGATTACCAAAGGGAAGGAATGGCTTGACCTGCACAAGAAGTGATGCCCAACTGGTTTGCATGCTGCTCAGTTATGAATCCCTGTACCAAGAAAATAGATTAACAAGATCTGGAGTGGTGCTCTTGCTACCTCAGCTGCTTTTCCTGTATTATACAGAGATTGTTTAGGTTTTTCTGGTAGTTGCAATGTGCATTACTCTTAAATGTCTGTCTTAAGTGGTATTACCTCAACTGGCTAATACCTTTCTGTGTCTTTTCTGAAGCTGGGCAAGAGGGGAACCTTTGAATACTGTTTTGAATGAAGGTTCAAGATGTTTCCTGGGTTTTCTGTTTTACCACCATGTTCTGGAAAGCCACCTCATCTGCTCTGATTCAGTAATTTGTGGCTGCAATTTTTTCCAAAGTTGTAGGGTTTTTTTATTTTCCCAAGCTTGCATGTAAATACATTTAATGCTGGAGAGAGACCTGGAGAATACAACAGCCATGAGTTTATAGGAATTGCAGATCTAGTGCTTGATGAAGAGCATGAAACAGTGATATGGTTAAGCAATATAAAAATAAAGGTTTGTGGTTGGTTTTTTCTTTTTTCTGCTATTCATGAATTACAGCTGAAGCAGGGCCATTTGAGACAGGCCAGCACAGAAACCATTTTCACTTCTCCAGTGTCCAGAAGATGCCCTTCTCCATGGACATCAAGGAAAAATAATTTTTAACATTTTGTTGAAGTTGTTCCCATTTTTATAAATAAACATTAAGAGGATCAGAGCTTTAAATGCATCTCTCCTTCCAGCCTTAAATGCCCTGGCTACCAAGCTACCTGTTTTCTTCCTGGTCCTGTTTGGGTGACTGAGCCTGGGAGGAAGCCTTACACCTCATGATTTGAAGCCCAGGTTTGCATCTCCCATAGTTTTGAGGTGGGCAAACGTTCCCTTTTAATTCCAGAACTGGAGGAGCAGCTGCCCCTTCCCTGGCTGCCTGGGCTGAGCAGCTACCTGCTCTGCATCCCGCTTCCAGGGGCTTCATCCTGGCACTGTCCACAGGGATGGATGAACCTGGAGAGCTGAGGGGACCTAAATTCCACTGGGGGGGGCAGCACCTAAAAATTGGGGGGTGTAAGAGCACTACCAGCCCCCAGCTGCTTCTCTGGCAAGGCAGGAAGCACAGGGATGGTGGGAGCAGCTCTGCTGCTGCTATCCTGGTCTCAAGCCCCTTCCCCAAGCTGCAGAGCCCCAGTAGAGCTGCTCCTGCTTGCTCAGCTCCTCCTCTCCCTCTGGGCTAACCTCTACCCTCCTTGAGGCATATACACTGCATCCTGCCTCCTTCTCCTGTGAAGTGTTGCTGGAAATTCAGTGCTTTAGCAAATCCTGCCAGCCCCTGATGGAGTGTGTGCTGAGCCCTTGGCAGTTCTGCACTGTTTGTTGGGGGGAGTGCTTTAGTGCATTTCACTTGTTGAGATGTTCCAAGCTGAAGGAGGTTCAGGTTTTAAATAAACATGAGGTCAGATTAAAGGAAAACATCCTGAGATGTCCTTTCAGCTGGAAATCCCATAGATGTGGGCTCAATCCCTTACAGCACCATGGAAGTACTGTGCCTTAGGAAGGGACCTTTTGATGTACTGGTATCTAAAATTTAGTGATTCAAGGCAATGTATTTCCTGAGCTGTGCTGGGTGCTCAGGGGAAGAGGAGTTTCTAAACTGACTTGAGCTGGGAAGGCAAAAGCTGCCCAGGGCTGGGTACCCAGGCAGATGTACCAGAAGTGTCCCCATCCCTCCCCTGTGGCTGAGCCCCAAGGCTGAGCACTGCCAGCAAGGGATCTGTCAGCAGCAGCAGCTCTGGGCTGAGATGAAACCCCCTGAGACCCTCCATTTGGCAGGGTGCTTGATGAGTTTTAGCTTGTTCTTCCTTGTTTTCCCCACCTCCCAATGTCTGGCATTTATTTAGACTTTGTTAATTCTGAAAAACAACAAAGGTTGTGCCCAAAGAATAATAACTAAGATATAACAAATGTTTAGTGCCCTTGTAAAACTACAAGGATGACAGAGAATAAGATGATCCAAGAACAAGTTACCATGCAGGTTTAGGGCTGAAACACTGTGGGGATGAGAGGTGGGCAACTGACCTTGCTGCAGCGAGGCTGCCCTTACAGATCTATTTATTGATTAAATTACAGTTATCTGAGGTGGTTCTTGAGTTTGCAGGCACGATGCAGTCAGGATTTCACACGTAGCCACGGGATGGCACTTTCCCACAAGAAATCTTGCACAGCTGCAGCCTGGAAAACCTATTGGCACATCCTGCCTGGAAGGAAGCATCCCATAGAGGGAGCCCGATGCCAACCCCCCACAGAAAGGCCTTTTAGCTGAAGGGGATTTGAGCATCGTCGTCTTATTTGGAGGCAATAAATCGGTGTCTCCCTGCAGATTCAGGTACTCGGATGCCTCCACGGTGCTCCAGCCAAGAGAAGGGAGATTACCTATGGACCTTGAGCTGGACCAGGGACCTGGAGCTATGGACCGTCAGCGCAGCGGGTGTGAGATGCATCGAAGGGGAATCAGCATATGGGGAGATGTTTGCACACAGTGGGTGAAGTCACTGCTGGAGATAACCATGAAGAGCTCTTGGTACTCTCATTGCAATTCACTCCCAAATGAATTCCACCATTTCTTGCACCTGGTTATAGGGAGTACAGAGGAGGTGCTGTGGCAGTGCTGGTGTCTGGCAAGCCTTGATGCACCCACAAGCAGAGATGCAGCCAGGCAGTGCTCTGCTCTGCCAGAATCTTGATTTTGTCTTGAGCTGTCTTGCAACGAGGTGCTGTTATCACGTATTTGTCATCCACAAAGTACAGATGACATGACCCTAGTGGAATGATACTGCTGCACAGGTGTCACAGCATGGTTGGCAGTGTCCCTCATCAGGTATTTCTGAGCGAAATGTGCTTTCACCTGAGATCTACTTTGTGGAAAAGGAATGTTTTTGCAGACTTTTACCGTCACCATATTTTCACTAGGAAGGTTTCTCTGATGCTTGATCAACTTTCCTGCCAGCATCCATCCCCAGCACAGCCCCCAGCCTGGGGTGAGGGTGCCTCCAGGCCCAGATCCTGACCCCATGCTCCAGAGTTCAGGCTGACGAGCAACAGTGAGGAACCTGCAGTGTCTATTTTTGTTGCCTTTCTGACTAAATATCCTCTCTGAATGCCTGAGAAGTTCCGTGAAGCCTCCCAGGTTTGCATAGGCTGCAGAGAGAACCTCCCATGTGCTGGGAAGATTCTCACCCACCTTGCACTCCCATCCTGCAGGCAGCTTGGGATGCTCCAGCCCCGGGGTGGATGGACAGGGGAGATGGGGCTGAGCACCCCCAGATGCAGATGTCAGGATGCAGCATAAATGAACCCAAATTGTGCCTGCTTAAGATAGCTGAGTTATTTTTTGCTATAAAGGATGGAGCAAAGGCACTGGGGTCCCAGCTGAGGGCAGGAGTGTCAAAGATCTACAAAAGTAGATGAGGAGCTGCCCAACAGGAAATGCAGTATTAGGGAGCCACATGCCAAGAGAGTCCTGACCTTGCCACCCTCTTCTGGGGAGCTGAGCCACAGCCAGGATGTTTTGGTGCAGTTGCATCTCTTGTCCTAAGCTGACACCATGGACATGGTCCTGAGCTGATACTGGGCAGCAGCCATGTGCATCTCTTGCTTTTAATGGACCTCTGAGTATTTTTAGAACTCCTGTTGCCTAATGCATTTTGATGTTACTAAGGTCGTGGCCTAACAACCTTCAGCTCCTCTCTCACCTGCATTAACTAATCTGATTTAAAAAGTATCACATGTGGTTTATTTGCCAAACTGTGCACGCTGACAGCAAGGTCTGGAGCTGCAAAATACCCTTTCCCTCAGCTATATGAAGCACCTTGAGGTGAGGGGTGAGTTTGGTGTGTTTTGGTGTGTTCTGCTCCCTTTTCATCTGCTGGCCCTGCAAGTCCCTCTGCAGGGCACAGCTTGCTGCAACACCCTGGAAGCTGCTGGAATCAGTCCAAATGGTGTACAGGGGCTCTAATGTGAAGGTGAAGGTGAGAGACCCCCTGATGTCTCAGGAGCTGAGCCAGAGTGGCTGTAGATGGATTATGGAGCAGGTGAACAGGAGCTGCAGGGATGTGCTGTCAACAAGGCTGCAGCACAGGCTGAGTTTCCCTGGGTCGTGTTGGGGGCCCTGGGTCCCCACAGGGATGGGTCCCATCTCCAAGGGACCCACTTGGCCATTCAGCCCCCTGCTGCACGGGTGACAGAGCTGCTGTGGGTTGGGAGAGTGTAGTGCTGGCAGCTGGCAGGAATGCTGCCCATTAAATACCTGCAGCCCCCCCTCTCTCCCCTGGGGTACCTTGGGAAAGGGTTTCTCATTTATCACTTTTGCCCTGCAGAACTAAATAGGTCAAAACTGATGAGCGAAGGGATGGCAGGAGATGATGCTTTGCAACCTGTGGGATCAATGTTGTAGCACTCTGAAATTCCTTTCTCTGTGGTGTTATTTTTGCTTGGTTTGGGTTTTTTTTTTTTCCTGATTTTTTTTTTCCTCTGTGCCCATCAGTCCCTTCCTGAGCAGGGTGCAGCAGGGGCACCAGAGCTGAGCATCAGGCTGAGAAACAGGAGGTGGTGCTGGGGGCTCTGTGTCATTTCAGGGGGGACCCAGGCCACGGGCACTGGCCAGGCATGATGGGTGGATGTCTGCAGTGGTCCTCCTGCTCCCTGCCTCCTAGCCCAGCTGGAAACCCCACTGGATAGCAGGATTATTTAAATACTGTCTCTAGGTTGTCAGAAACTGTGACCCAGTCCAACACTTGGGCTGGAGAGGGTGCAGAGAAGGGCAATCAAGCTGGTTAGGGGTCTGGAGAACAGGGCTTGTGAGGAGAGGCTGAGGGAATTGGGGCTGTTCAGCCTGGAGGAGCCTGAGGAGAGACCTCATTGCTCTTTACAACTCCCTGAAAGGAGGTGGTAGTGAGACAGATGTTGGCCTCTTCTCCCTGTTGACCAGTGAGAGGACAAGAGGAAATGGGGTCAAGCTCCACCAGGGGAGGTTCAGGTTGAATATTGGAAAAGATTCTATCACAGACAGAGTGGTTAAACACTGGAACAGGCTGCCCAAGGAGGTGGTGGAGGCACCATCCCTGGAGGTGTTCAAAAAATGGGGAGATGAGGTGCCACAGCGGATGGTTTAGTGATGAGGGTTTGTAGGGTGGATGGTTGGACTTGATGATCTTAAAGGTCTTTTCCAACCCTGATGATTCTATGATTATGAGAAATGCAGCAGAGGTTTTTCCAGCCTCGAGAAGGCAAAGAAATTAAATTGCCGTAATTTCCAGTGCTCTGGACATTTAAACACGTTGTAAAGAGGTGCCCCAGAGGGACAGATAAAATACACCCAGAGCTTGCGCAGACAGAGAGGTTGGGATGCAATGAAGTGGGATTTGAATCCCCAGCCCTCAGCTGCACAGCTCCAGCACCCGCCATCTCATCCCAGCAGCTGAGGCTTCCACAGCATTCCCAGCCACAGCCCCCTGGACCCCTGGTTTTCACCCAAAAGGTTAATTATCCTTCAAATGAGAAATATATTTGTGCCCAGAGCAAGGTTAACAAGTTGCACAGGGTGAATGCACGGGGCTGAAGGCTGCAGGGGGTGCCTACGGGAGGCTGGGGCGAAGAGAGCAGCCTCACTCCTTGGCTCTGCAGCCCATCTGAGCATCTCATCTGCCACCTTTTGGGGGCAAATCCATGCTTCCTCCTAAGGTCCTTAAGAGTGAAGTCTAATTTTAGTAAATAAATAACTGAATAACAACTTCTGCAGTTTTATGCTGTTCTCATTCCTTAAGGACAGGTTAATGCTAGGAATGCATTTAAGCAAGCTAGGAATATCATCATAGAATAGCTTAAATAAATCATATAAAAAACAACCAAGAGGCATATTCAGTGGGAAAAAATAACTTCTCCTAGAAGTTTTATTCAAAGCCTAATGGAGACCTGAAATTCTGATGGAGAAAACACTTACCTGGTTAGTGCTGTTGGGATTTTTCTTTCTCTGGTGGGCAACGTGGCTGCTCCCAGGAGACTCAGCCCTGACCCAGAGGGTTCCCCCGAGCCTCCTTCTCAGTGTGACCTCTGCCTGCCTATTCACATGGCTGAAGCAAGAAAGTCATGAAATTCACATTGCTTCTTTGCTTTTTTCCCCAAGGAAAAAAATACTTTGTCTCTATAGTCAAAAACCTTAAGGGGAATTAATAAAAATGCAGGATTTTTTCCCCCCCTCCATTTTGCATACTTTCTTTTAGGAATGAAAATACTTGAAAACATGATTTCATTCTCCAGGAGCAAGGCAGGTATATGCAGGACAGCTTTCAAAAAGTGGTGTCTGCAAACTGCCAGCCAAAGAAGGGGGATCTAAAAGGACTTTAAATAGGCCAGGTCAGCAGCAAACACCAGGAGCTGGAGACTCCATATGAGCCTTCCTCCCTGATCTGGGGCAGAGAACCCCTCTCCTTCTCCTGGCAGAGTTGGTGGGAACCTCTGGGATCATCTCTTTTTAACTTTAGGTCCTGATTCACATCATGTGGTCATTGATTTTTCTTTTTTTTTTTTTTTTTTGCTTGCTCATCTCAGGGATATTGTAATGGTTTTTGTGTTGGGTGTGTTTGAGCAGCAGAGAACAGGCAGACTGGGAATTCCCTGGGACCATCCTGAGGAGGAGAACAAATGCCCAGCCATAAAGATGAAAGTGTTAATGGTAAAGCGGCTCCTTCTCCCCTGGACTGGGATTGCAGATGAAGAAAGGCACTCAACTACTACCTGAGAAAATCAATACCTGCTGAGGATGAAAAAGGCAGGGGCTGCACAGCTGGGAGACTCCTGGCTCCAAACTGCATTTTTCAAGCTCTTGGGCAGCTTCTTAGTTTGACACCACCAGCCCAGCCTGGGGAATTCCATCACCTCCCACCCTCTCTTGGCCACCACTTTGCTGGAATGATCCACAGGTGCCTCTTGGGGCTTTTGCCTTTTCTGTTACAAGTGGAGATGCCAGGATCTCAGCAAAGGAATGATGCTCAGCACTTCACATGGGGAGTGAAAATGGAGCAGGAGAGTGTATATATACAAAAAAAGCAACTGCAGAGACATAAAAACTGAATTAAGCTTTCCTATAGTACTTGTATCCATCTTAGGAAAGACTTTGGTTTGCCTCTGAAATGGCACACTGGCTTAAATGAGAGTATAAAATGCCTTTGTCAACTGGGTAAATAGCTGAATTTTTCAATACTGTCTTTATATTGATATGGAAACAAAACTGTGTAGAGACAATATTGAAGTGAAAGGACAGCTTGCTCATGCATGGCTCAGACTCACACCATGAAGCTCATCATGTATAATGGAATTGAGACAGCAGTGACTCTGGTAACTCCATCTGCCCATTTAAATGGAAAAATGGAGATGTGATTGAAAAGACCTTTAAAGAGTCTTCCATGAGAAGCATGTGCCTTGCTGAATAATGTTTGCTTACATGGGGCCTCTCTATCATGATATTTTGGTATTATATAGAAATTAGGTGGTAAATAAAATCCAGCATGGTGTTTGAATATGCCATTTGACAGAGGACTGGGTCACTCATGGAACTTAAGATGATTTATAGAGGAGTGGGGATGCTGACCTTGTGGCCTGGATGAATCTCAGCCCCAGGGGTTGCAAGCTTCATGCCCGGGGGCTTTCCCCACAGATGATGCTTCACATCTCTACCTCCTTTCAAAATCTGCCCTAGGACCTGCTGCTCTGCTCTCCTTGCAGGTATCATCCTTGTCATGCCCAGGTGACAGCAGGGACTAGCTCCTCACTTTGGTGGTGTCCTGGTCCTGGTGTGAAACAACACCTTGAGATCTTTTGGGAGGAAACCCTGGGAAAAATCCAAACCAGGTCATTGGTTCCTTCTGAGGTTTTTTGCTAGGAATTTTTTGGTTAAGTTTTTTGGTTTGTTTTAGTTTTTGGTTGTTCAGCATAGAGATTGGACAGTGGTGCTATATATCTTCAGGGCTACTAAGAAATTCATATTTCTACAATACCAGCAGCATGTTTTTCCATGTCCCAGCAGCACTGCTGGAAATGTCTCTAATAGCTCTTCTGCTGCATCCCAACTGGGGTTTAGATTTTTACAAAGCAGATCTGTGCAAGGAGAATATATCACTGGGACCAGCACTTCAGCTGTTTTCATACTATTGCTTTCAACACAATTTTTAACTAAAAAGCAAGGGAACATTGCCAGTGTGTGCTAGATGTGCTAGAAATAAAGGAATGCTGCCCCTGGGTTCCCTGTGCTTGCTGCTCCCTACCCCAGCAACATGCAAGGAGCAGCTCCCAGATAGGAAACAGACAAGTAACTCATCTGAGATACCAAAAGAGCCCCAGGTACTCCTGAGTCAGCTGAATTTGAGATGAATTTTCAGAGAAGCAGCTCCACAGGAAAACTGTGAAGGCAATCAGGAGAATAGGAGGGGAGGGAAGTGGTTGTTGTTCCTAGAGGCTATGAAAGAGTAACAGTAAACAGAAATTTAAATTAGATTGCTCCTAAAGATTACAATAATGGGTCAATTTCTTACAGAAATATATTTTTTCTTGTTATGTCTATAAAATGTCTACTGATGCATCTACTCTTATCTTGCAGGAGTCACATCATTGACTTCATCTGGTAAGTCTGATGTCAGATAAAACATCTTTTGAGTCATTCATCTGTATGTTTGTTGTGCAGAACTGTTTGCGGAAAGACCCCAAAGCCTTCAGGGTACCATATCCCGCAGCAGCAAAACATTCTTATCACTTCCTTGGCTCACCTGAGTTGAAATTACAATCTTCTAAAACAACCCTGCAGACAGCTGGGTGTAATTCAGCCCACATCTTTGTCCCTGCAGGATTCACATTGGTTAACTGGAAGGGTTGGGCATTGTGAAATAACTCCTGGACAAATAACTCCAAATAACTCCTGGGCAGCTTTGAAATATGTTCAGTGTTTTCATTCAGAGGTTTTTGTGAGGGTTCTGCTTTTAAATAAAGCAGGATCTTGAAAAATTGGTTTGAAGAGATGTGGACCTTTTTCAATAGCTTTTAAAGTATTTAAATGAACAATATAGTCACAGGTTTAATTGTTTAGGTAGTTTACCTTATAGGAAAATAACTTTCAGATTCCAGTTCAAGAGGAAGAAGTCAATTCTAGCATTTTGGAGAAATAATAAATTAGATTCTGACAAGATGGTATATACATCTGTCCCTGTATTAAAGAGGGAATGGTGTAATGTGGATGTGACGAGCAGAACGCAGCCATTGAGCAAAGTGGTCCTGCTCACATTCATTAGTCAAGATGACTGCAGCAGCCAAATATTTGATTAAAATGATTTATAAAAATAGACATTGAAGAAAATAAACCTGCAGCTCTCTGGCTTCAGAGTCTGGGAACTCTGTAACCCTGGAACTGTGAGCAAAGACTCTCTTAAATGTCTACCTAAAGGGACCAGTGAAAATTAAAAGCAGAGTAGAAAAGCTCTTTAAAGGTAAGCCTGAGCTCTGTGGAGGCTTGAATTTGAACATTAAGCACAGGACTGCCTATTGCAATTTGTTTTTGGCAAAGAGGTTTTAACTGCAGTAGCACTTTTTGTATCTGGTAGTACTTTTTGTCTGAGGAGCTCAAGGAACTCCTCACCTAAAAAAAACATCCCCTCACTGCCAGGTACAGCCAAAACTCTGTGTGTGCAAAACAGATACTGCTTGTGACCTGGGGAAATTGCTGCTGAGATGTCTCCTCAAAAATGTATCAGAATTCCTTTTGAAAAATGCTGCCTTGAAAAACAAGCATACAAAAACTTCGATACTCTAAGGGCAGAAATGAGGAAGATCAAAGAGCTGTGGAGGAAGGGGCTTTTACTCCATTTTCATTGCTGTGGCTGCTGTCATTCCTGCAGCCAGATTTAAAAAAATATATGCCCATTTCTAATGATTTGTGCAAGCAGGAAATGGAATGAAAATCCAAAAAGACATTTAATTGTCAGGAAAATCACTATTTCTTTTGAAGAAAACCACCTTTTATTGCTATGGACAACAACTAGAAATTAACTGTTATTTCTGTAAGGATTTGTCATGCTGAATCTTCACCAAAACTGAGGAAGAAGGAAAACAGGAACATTGTCTGTGGGAAAGTGTTGAAGTGACATTCCTTTGGGGTGCCAGGAGATTATCTCTCCAGTAGCCTGGAGTAGGCAGCTGAGCAGTAGCTGTGGCCATGCCAAGATGCCAGCATCCATGGAGACATTGATCCAAAATAGGTGGGTGATGCCCCCATCCCACCTCTTGGAAGCTGCAGAGCTTCACAGACAAATTGATCTGACTGTTAGAGAGGTTTTCCTGCTCTTCCAGCTCTCTATCTGACATTCCCTCAATACATAACTATTTTGAAACCTACTGGCTTTTTTTTGGATAATCCTCAGCAGTCCTTGCCACCCTCCCTGATCCTGCCAGTGTACCCAGCCAGCTGCCTCTCTTCCTAGTGGAGCAGCAGAGTTTGTGGCTATTGCAGGGAACAGTCCTGAGGCACAGTCATTTTTTGGTGGCATCTACCAGTTTCTGCTTACTTTCACTTTATTTATATATATATATATTTATATTGTGCATTCTTCTTCTTTGATGACCTCTCTGGTATTGCTTTCCAATCTTCACTTTCTTTCAGAATAAAAATCCCCCATTTCTTATTGTGTTTCTTCTATATGCAGAGTGAATTTTTTCCTCTCTCATTTAGCTGATATCTGTCAGACTTCATTATCCTCTCTTGACTTCCCAGTCTCTTTATTAGTCTTTCTACAAATGTCATGAATCTGCCACTAACTCCCCTAGCCACACGGTGAGGGGATTTGTCAAATAATGGTAGTCCTAAGCAGTCCCTTTAGTGGCCCATTAATGCTTTAGCCAGAATTACTGCATTAAATTACAGGCAATGAAACAACCCAGGGATGTCTTGTCCTCCGTGGGCACTCAGCAGGTGCAATAAGAGCAGCAAATCTGTCTTTTTGGAGCCAGATACACTTTTTGGCAGTGTATAAATGTAGTCAGTCTTTTTTTTTTTTTTAATAGATAACTGAGGACCTGCAGTCTGCTCAGAGACCTGGAGCAGGACACCAGGGAACTGCTGCCCTCTGGACTATGTACACAGAATTGTTTCAGGAAACCCAGTGTGCTGCCTCACACCTCTGTCCCCACTGATGGGTGATGCACCCTCTAGGCATCACTGCCAGAATGGAACACCAGTTTGGTATTTTTTTGTATCTTTAACCTCGAGGTTATTGTTCTTCCTTTTCTCTGACTATCTCTAAAGACACTTTTTTTTTTTTTCTTTTTTTTTTTTTTAACCCAGACAAAAACAATGGGAGCTCCTGAAGCCTCATTAATTACTTCAGAGGAAAATGCCAAATCTCTCCCGCCAGAGAGAAAAGACATGAAGGAGAGATTAAAGCATTAGGAAGAGGTTTAGAGATGGGATATCTGAGACTCTGGGGGGGTGGACTGCTTTTCTCTGCTTCTATTAATTGACTGCATTCAAATGCAGTCAAACTAGAAGAGTAACCTTGAGTCTAAACAATAATAATAACAACATAATTCAACAAAGAACACAAATCATGAGAGCATGAGTAAACTGTAAAAGCCTTTTTGCTGGATGGACTGCAGAGCCCCAGTGTATCCTGGAGAATTTCATAAATCTAATGAAGCTTTCACACCTTCAGGGACAGAGCTTAAGCTGCCATCCATCTTGAGATCAATAGCACAGCTAAGTAAAAATCACCTGCAAATAAAGAACACAGAGCTGGAAGTGCAGCTCATCTCTCACAGAGGAAACAGAATAATAAGTCCAAGACAGTGATTTTCAAACTCCCAGCTTCATCTGTGATAGTGCTTTTCCTGGGATGACCCAAAAAATAAATCAGGAAAATGATTGTGGGGGGTACAGGTAATTTCACATATGGATACATGGAAAAACCAAGAGTGTAGATGTGTGTGAAACACAAAGGAAGTTTGCAGGCTCCCTCCTTTTCCCCTCTGCCCTGCTACCTGCTGCATCATGCCCATCCTGCACTCCTTTCTACATAACTGCTTGTGGGGAACAACTTGGAAACTGGCTCCTGAAATGGCTTAAATGAAGAACAATCCTTGCTCACTCCTCTTGGGGAAATGGGAGGCCCCATGGCTTTGCCCACCTGGCAGCCACCTGCTCTGGGCAGCTCAGGATTAACTCAGATTTAGGGATAGCTCACAAGTCATGTTTGGCCAGTCCCAGGTGTGCCTGCAAAAAGGTGCTGAGTTTGACAAGGTGTTTGCCTGCTGGGCCTGCCCAGCCCCTGGGTGTCAGACTCAGCTGCTTTTCCTTGAGGCTGTCAGCCTTGATCACCCACCCACCCCCCCAACCTGGGCAGAGCCCCAGCTCCATGGTGAGGCAGATGGAGAGGTGTGGAAGTGTTGAACCATTCTTCCTGAGATGGGAGATGGCAAAGGAAGGATTGCTGGTAGGTGCTTAGGGATGAGTTTCCTACCTACCTTTTCCTTCCTAAGGTACCTCACAGCACAGATTAGATTATTTCCTGGGACTGTGGAATTGCTTTTCTCTCCTTCATACCATGCAGCATGGCCCTGGCAGTGGGTAAGTACTGCTGTAATGGAGAGGGGAGCAGTCCTGCCTTAGGAAAGCAAATTCAATTTTTGCTTTTGCCTTTGCAGGGGGAGAGAGAGAGAGCTATAAATTTACTCATCTCTAAGAGGTCATTACATGGCAGTGCTCTGCCTTCCGCTGAAAAGAAAATAAAATTATCTTCTTTAGGGGGAAAAGTAAGGGAACTGACTGTAGTGGTTAAATCCATCAGATATCCCTGGATAGACCTACGTGATGCCCAGAAGTGAAATCAGAAGTTCCTGATTAGTGAGAAACCAGCTGAAGGGACAGCAAAGTGGGGGACAGGTTCTGGGAGTGAACAGCTTCAGGTGGAGGTAACACTGGACATCATCAAGGATATGGGGATCTCCTTCTGGGCCACTTGGTTTCCTCTTTCAGCCTGGCAGCCCAGGGAAAGGGGAGATCAAGCCTCAACCCTGCTGCTTTTGGGGAACAGGGAGGGAGAGCTGGTTGTCAGCCCACTCGTGAGTGTTCTGGGGATGCTGCAGGAATGATTTTTCCTTTGTGTCCTGGCCAGAGGTAAGAGCTAGCTGGGCCTGGGGGGATGCAGACAGCTCAAAAAGGAGATGGAGGTGTGGGAGAGGGCCCTCTTTGGAGACCTGTGTTCTTTTGTCTGCATGCTTTAGAGTCAGAGTGAATGAATATCTTGGTGCATTCTGCCCGAGTAATAATCCTCTATTGCTTTAATCATTTCTGAGGTCCTGAATCTCCCTAAGAAAACAGTGGATGGGTAAAAAATTGGGCTTTTTGTGTTAACACTGGCTCTTGTTTCTGTTTGCTAGCTGCAAAACTTGTCCTTCAGGAGATATGTCTATCTGAAACTGGAGTGAAGGATGGGAAATTAAATGTATTGGTAATACAGGCTCACAATTCATGGACCTTCAGGGAGTGTCCCTCAGTGTGGAGGGCTGCCTGTCTGAGGCTGGCAGTGAAGTGGCTGTTCACAGAAAGAACTGGGACTCAGCCATCACTCCTTCTGCCAGGCTGGCTCTGTCTGCAGGCAGCTGTCTATCTTAAAACACACTGATTTAAAGATAACTTTTCCCCTCTTCTGTTTTTTTTTTTTCTTTTCCTGTTTTGCTTTGGTTTTCAATCTGGCACCAAAGCTAGAATATCTACAGCTTGTCACAACATACAAGGAAAACTTGTATAAGACTAATGACTGAAAAGCACAAGATCTGCTGGTAGCTACTTAATAACAGTGTTTTAAAATGCTTTTCTGACATTTTCACTTTTTATTTATTGAATGTGGAGTACATGCAAATAGAGTGTCTTTGGGATTGCATGCTGAGCCCTGGGGCATTCCCAGACTGAGTAAGTGTGATATTGGAGATGTGCTGGACACACTGCAGCACATTTGAAGTCCTGCAGAGATGAACCAGGGAGTCCTGAGGTAATAGGGGCCAAGAGGGAAGCACCAGTGAAATCCTAAGGGATTTTCATCCACTCCAGCCAGGAAGTCACCTTTACTGAGGGCTCAAATGTTTCTGTGCAGCTGCACACAGTATAGGGGGGGTAGAGAAGAGTTGGAGTCTGCAGGGCTATGATCTTATTGGCATCCAGATGTGGTGGGATGGGTCCTGTCACTGGAGCGTTGGCATGAAAAGTTACAGGCTCTTTAGGGAGGACAGGCAGGGAAGAAGAGGAGGGAGTGTTGTGTCAGTGACCAGCTAGAGATCAGGGAGCTTCACCTGGGGATGGATGAGGAGCTGAACTCGAGCACTGTAACTCAGGGTTAAAAGGAGAGCAGGGGACATTACAGTAAGGAATCTGTTCCTGGCCACCTGATCGTTCAAAGTGCTTCATTTGTTTTCAGCTTGGAATTTCTCAGCTGCTTTGAAATGACAGGAAGTAGTGCAGAAGTGTATATTTAAGGATAAAACACAACTAAGACAACATGTCCTATAGCTCATCCAGAACGTCCCAGCTGAGTCAGTGTGGAGTTCAATGGCAGCAAAATACAACCACAAATGAAGTTGCCAGGCTGAGCTGTGCCTATGGTTTGTGTGCATGGCTGGAGCCCACTGTAAACAACTTTGGACTTTTCTCATCCTTCCCTCTTTCAGCCAAAGGTCTAGAAATATCCCTCCTGCTTGACTCTTCCTAAAAGCATGGGCATAGACAGTTCTCTCAGCCCAGCTGCTTCTTGTAAACTTTCCAAGCCAGGGTAAATAGTTTTGGTCTTGTCTGAACCCCTATTTTAAGTTCAGTGTTTTCTACTTGTGTTTCTCTAAGTCTCAGCATGCTGTGTGAAAAGGAAGACTCTGTGACTGACATCTACAGAGTGAATTTAATGTTCTGTGTGTTGGTTGGTGATCCTGCTGAAGGAAAAAAGCAGAAAACCATAGAGAGGATAAAGAATGATCAGGTTTGGTATTTTAAACAATTAACATTTTCAGGCTCTTTAAAATGGAAGAGCACATCTGTTAATAAAAGAAGAAAATGAGAAAACTGAACCTCTTAAAAACAATTATGTGAATCAGCAGCAAAGGCTCAGATCTGTCATGTTACTTTGAATTTTCTAGTAACTTTTGAAATTGTGAGTGTGGAGCCACAAATTGATTTATTTGCATCTAAAGCAATTTCCAAAATGGGAAAGGTGACCAGCATGAACAGAGGCACAAGAATGAATAGGAGGTAGGCAGGAGGCAGCATTCTGGCCATATTTAAAAACAAAAAAAAAAAAAAGGGAGAAACTCCAGGATCATCAGTTCAGAACCGATGGAAAATGGAAATCAGATTTTCATGGAAAATCTTGAACTGGATGATATTTAAAAAGAAAAAGAAAAAAAATCACAAAACTAAGTGGAACTACCTGCCAAACCACATAGAACAATTGATCCAACAACTGCACCCAGAGGGTAATCACAGGAAATCCCAGGGAGTACCAGCAGCACCTAACAGGATTCAGTGTCTTTCCAATGTGTTTACACATTTACAGAGCTGTTTCCCTCTCATTATATCCCTCCTTCACCATCCCAGGAAGCTCTTTGAGTTTGAACCCAATTAGCTATTAACAAAGAGAGAAGGCAGTGGGATACCTGTGCAGTCCCCAGGCTTTCTGCCAGGGCTTTGCTTAGTCTCACTTTCTGCTTTCTTGCTTCTCAACATGTGCATTTCTTGTAGCTGCTGCTCTTCTGGGAGTGAAAAGTGAGCAAATTTCTATAGATGCAAAATGAAAAATATGGTCCAAAATTGAGAAGGCAGAAATTCAATGGCTATGCCTCTCCAGCTGATACGGTGACCTAGAGGTGGAGTAATTTGAATTAAAAATCAATTCCAGTAAATACCAGACAGAAGAAGAGTCCTTGGGCAGGAAAAAGAATAAAACCAGAAGGAAGTTTCCGAACTGTTAAAAAAATTGGTTGGTATCTGAAAGACTAAAACTGTTCAGGCTTTTAGTGCAAAGTGACAGGGGAAAAAGAAAATGTATTATCTGTCAGCCTACACATTTCTAGCTGAGGATGTCAGATTCTCTGTATAGAAACATAACAGAGAGACTGACCTGACTTTCAGTGCTCCAGAGGAGAAGAGTTTCATGGAGCATTTAAGCTCTTGTTGCTTTGACTCTGCTAGCAAATAAAACAGCACAATCATTACGGGTGTGTGCTTGGAGGGGGAGGGAAGGAAAGAGTTAAAATCTGGTAATACTGTATGGCACTTCAGACCATCTGCTTTAAAATTGTTTGTCTCACTGAGGGCTGAGCTGGCTTTGCCCTGTATCTTCTGGTGACGTCCCAGCCATGGAGCTCCTGTGCAGCACAGAAACCATGCCAGCCAGCAGAGGCAGTGAGGAAAACTTGGCATTTGCTGAGGGTTTGACTCCAAAAAAATAAATCATAAAGTGTTAACTCTCTCCCATGTGTGGCTCTCTGATAATCTTCAGTTATACAAATCTAACCTAGCTCTGGCTTTGCTGGGTGTTGACTCTTGTGCCTGAGGATGTGTCTGACCAGAAATCAGTCATTACGTCCCATTTTCACACTTGCCAGGATCTGGTTCTCTGCCAGCCACTTGGCTCTGTGCACACACAACCCTTATTTGCCTAATTATAAACTATGGCAGGTCCCTGAGTAACATCTGCTGTAACTTAGACAGCACAAGGAGCTGTGGAGAGCTTCCTACAGAGGACAATTCCCAAATGACTTGAGTGATGAAAAGATGCTGTCCTCTTATTTCCCCAAGGAAGCCCAAAAATCTTTGCCTGGCACTCCTGTTTACAGCAGCTGCCTTCTGCTAAGAATGACAGTAGTGTCTTCAACAGTGTCTTTCTGGTAATTATTATTATTATAATTATTAATTTTTGCTCTGGTTTCTAAATCAGCAGCTGCAGATCCTATAAAATATAAAAGCTAAGGAACATTACTCAGTCCTGATTGAATGCAGGAGAGATTTCTCTCTCCTGGGAGAGATTTCGCAAGGCACATTGGTGAAATTACAAATGGATCTTTCATTGTAACCTCATTTTCTTAATTCCCCCAGAGGTGGTCAAAACTCAATTGAATTATAAATATGAACCACACCAGGATTATATTGGGGCATGGAATCCACATTTCCTTTTCTATACATTTGAAGTCCATGGCCATCCCTGGATCTGCAAAAACTGCAGCTCCAAATTGGGTTTGATTGCAGGAGCTGATGAGGGTAGAGGAGAGATGGCAGTGGCAGATAGCAATGCCACCATTCTGTTAGCTTCCAGCCTTCCTTTTCTTGCTCTCAGTCTTGCGTTGTACATAGCAATTTTAGTAATCTGTTAAAATCAAGCAAGGAAAGATTTCTCACCTTTTTATCTTTAACAAGCTTGGGCAAACCAGCCCTACTGCAAAGAAAAAAGATAAGGCACCTGTTGAAGTACTGTGATGAAGAAATATGATACATACAGTGGTTTAAAAAAAGGAGATACGCAAAATGTTGAACAACTAAAGCTGCTCTTGGTTTTACAATTGCTCATTTCACATCTCCTCATGGGTGAAGTGGTATAGGTGTCCAGCAAGGACACACCAGCAAAAATCTTGTGTTGCATTCTTTGCTCATTGTGTTTATCATGCTGCCCACATACAAAATACCTCCCCAAGTGGAGAGGGGTGTAAATACCTTCACACCTCATACACCTGATGGCTCCAGTGGGACAGGAAGGAGTGGCTGGAGCTGCTCCAGGGGGTTACAGCTCCAGGCTGTGCCTCAGCTCACTCTCATGGGAGGGACAGGTCACAGCTTCACAGGATCAGTCTGAGAAAAAGACACATCTCATGTGGAAGCTTATTAAGCACACAGTGCTACAGAGGAGTAGAAAGAGCTGCCACCTGCCCTGAGTGGCTCTGGGGTTGGTGGGGGGGGGCACATGAGTAAATAGAAAACCATGGTTTATAAACCTGCAGCTGGTGCAAAGCAACAGCCCACATGAGGAAAGGGAAAGCTATGAAAGTCATGCAGATCACTTGGGAGGTGGGGCTTATTTGGGCAAAATGCATGTTAATCTAGTTTAATGGGACTTATATCTTAAAACAGATGTTGAAGAACATTATTCAGGATATATAGAAAAAAACCCCAAAATTTTACATGGAATTTCAGGTTGCAAAATCATTTAGGCTTGATCTGAAAGTGGCAGCCTTAAAGAGTTTAAAGAGTTAAGTTTTTTAGATTACCAAAAAGGAGATTGAGAGATAATTTTTTTACAGTGGAAATCCACAGGGAAAAAGTAATGGTTATTATAGAGTTAAGTGGCTCAGGTAAAAAAAGGCATAAAAAGAACAAATAGCTGAAACCTAAAGACGAATAAATTCAAATGAGAAATCCAGCACAGCTTTGGCTTAATCACTGGAACAAATTACTAAGTGAAGCAGCTGATTCCACAGTCTCTCCATGCTTTCAAATCACAGCCAGTTGTCTTAAAGCCCAGCGTGGGCATCTTTGGTTAAACAGGAAGTATTAAGTTTAAGACAGAGGTAACAGAGTGGTATTTAATTGCAACACGAGTGTCCAAGCAGGACCTGCAGACGTCTGTAACCAGATGTGAGGTCAGTCTTGCCTCCCAGAACTGAAATCTCCATACACACAACCACGCTGCTGACTGGGGACAACGGGACCGGGCTGCCCTCCCCTTTCCTGCAAGGAATGGGGTCTGGCACTGAGACCAACAGTGCTGGAAGCAGATGCAGAGGCTCCCAAAACTCCCCTTAAACCTTCCCTCTTGCAGCCCCTGGCCCTGCCAGGGTCCCATGAACCTCATTCAGCTGCTCAGTGGCTTCTCTGTTGCAACCTATCCTGCTGGATATATCCTTGGGCACAGGGCTTGGGAGCTGCCTAGCTTGACTGGTGGGAAACAAGCCTCAGCTGTAACTTACTGTTGCATTGCTTCCCCCTTTTTGCTGGGTTTGTTAAACACAAATGTGTCTTAAATATTACACAGAAATTTGGACGGGAGCTCACTCTGGCAGGAAACCCACCCAAAAGCACTGAAAAAGAGAGATTCCCACCTCCAAGGCAATAACTGATGACTTCCACTTTTCCTCAGCTTCCGTGCTAAATTTATAACATTAGGTGATGCTATGTGATGGAATGAATGCCAGAGCCATTCTCCCACATCCTAGCACAGAGTTGGTTAAGAAATCCCATTGGCTCTCTGGAGAACACTCCAAGCACAGGCACTAAGATACTGCTTTTAGAAAGATAATGGATAAATATTAAATCAGTTTTTCAGATGAGTCTTCCCTTTCCATAGGGGCTGTCTTTATGGTTTCAATGCTGTAGAATAAAATGAAAGAGCATTAACTTCCTAATGAAATGAAAAAATTCATTACTTTTGGGATATTCATTGCTTTAAGAGCATCATTCCTTGAGTTCATTGACTCTGTGGATGTGGATTGGGCTGATGCTGCCCTGCAGTCCTTGCCAGGATTTGCTTTCTGATCTCTGGTCTGGGCCAGGACACAGTTTGCCAAGCCCCAGCTTAGTGCCTGTGGTTACTGAGCAGATTCTCAGCTGCTGTCAATGTCAATAGCTCGATCCAGCTAACTTCTGCACCAATTACAGAGCTCATCCTGCTCCTGCAAACCATCCAGAACTTCGTAATTTGTAAAACTTTCAAGGAAAGATGTCTGAATTTATTTACCATGAACGTATACAAGCTCAGTGTCAGCTGAGAAGCCAAAGAAACCTGTGTGTGCGGAGCTGGGGAGCATCTCCAGGGGGCTCCTGGAGGGTCTCAGTCAAGCAGAGCCCCTTTACCAACACTGAGCACTGTTTTTTTGGGGGTTATTTGATGTAAGTATGTGCAAGGTTTCAGCTGCAGTGTGAGATAGGACAGTTTTTCTGTTTAGAGCTTCAGGGGTGGGCCACGGGATGAAATACTTCAGTTACAAAAAAAAATTTGTGAAACTATTTTCCATGCAGTTGAAATGATGAATAAAAAAAAATTAATGAAGAATGTATTAAGAGGCTTAAATGTGAACTTCTGATCTTTATTTTCCTCTCACTGTCCTGTCCCATTTCTCTTAAAACAGCGTTCTTGGGGTTGCATGGTTCTTAGCATTAGTTAAACAATTTATGTCTTAGATTCAAGGGATAACAGATTTTCTGTGGTAGAGATGTGTCCACTTGGAAGTTGATTAACATACTTGCACAGCTTTGTGTTGTGGAATCGTCCTGACTGTAAAATTCTTCAGCATAAAAATCTCTAAAAATTAAAACATGTACAATTCTGGACTGAAACTTGCTATTCTTCCTTAAGCAAAAATGTAACTTTTTTGAGTGGGTGTTCTACTGCTGCAAGATCAGCATTTAGACTTTCTTATTCAAATTAAGTGTCACGTGATATGTATGTGAACTTCTGCAGTATTTTTGGTTTTTGTTTTCTAAAAATAATAAATTATGAAAATATGCTTTGAGGAAGCTAGACTTTGATCTGAAGAAAGGTCATTTATAAAGTCAAAGAAAAATTCACTAAAGGGAACAGATTCTGATGATGAACAAATCTCTTTATTTATAAACTTATACCTCTGTTTATCTCTGTCTATGCAACTATCTTCATATACATATAGATGTTTTCTGTGCTTGTTCTATCAATATTAAAAAAAACAGGAATTACAGGAGTGTCTTCATCCAAAATACCATGATTATTTGCTTCTTCCTAAACACCATTTTTGTGAGAACCTGCCCTTTTACATCAAATATTTAGAGTAGAGTGATTCTGCCTATGGAGAAAAAGGTGATCTGACAATGAAAAGATAGTAAGAAAGAGAGGTTCATTTTTATAAGCACCTTGGGGTTCACACTACCCTGGGGAGTAAAGAATGAGGAAGGAAGGAGCTGGGTAACTAACTTTGAGGTTCAGAATGCAGTAGGCAATAAAAGCTATTTAAAATTACTGGTTAAATGTGAAAGGAATGAAAGATAAGGGTGTCATTGGTAGGGGGCAAAATGGAGGGGTGTCCCTCCACTTCCATCAGGTGAATGGGACCTCAGCAACAGACAGAACCATCTGAAGGGAGGACTGGGATTGATGAGGCACTTTATGGGAGGGAAAAAACTGCACAAGGACACAGACCGAGGTTCTGGAATTAAGGTGGAGACAACTTTGGACAGAGAAACAGAGAAAGCAGGGAAAACAACTCATCCAGCTTTGAAATTATTAGCTCAAGGGACTTCCTAAGAATAGGACAGTGCAAGGCACTTTTGTTATCACGAAATTATAACAATAGTGTTCTTGGAAAGCTAAAGAGAGAAAAATTAATGAAGAGGATGAATTCAAGACTGCACCCTTTGATTCCCCTCAATAGTTGATAAGATTTCCACATGGGAAATATCTCCAGGGAAAAGGTACTGAGGAGGCTTGGCTGCTCCTTAAGGAATTTAAGAGCAAAGAAAGCACCCTGCTGTGGAGAGGGAGTAAGATTTTAAACTGTGAGGTTTTTAATGACCTGAAATTTTAAGATGAATTGTTATAGGAAGTGGAAAGCAGGTGATAAACAATGCTTATAAAAAGGCTATTTGAGTCACACTGAGTAACCTCCAGCTGTTCTGCTGTGTCAGGGAAATCACAGACACCGTGCTCTTCCATTTCTCCTTCTGACCCCAAACTAGCAAATACTGCAATATTTAAGGAGGAGTGTGGCATTTGGAATGTTTGCAGTTGTGTGTGCACAGCTCTCTGAGGAGGACTCAGAGGTGCACCTGGAGCAGTTCCTTAGTAATATGCAGTGGACCTGTCCAGGTGAGTTCAGAGCTGCTGAAATTCAGATGTATAAGCAAAGACTGAGGTGCTACATCCATGTCTTGTAGAGGTGAGAGGATCAATGGCAGATCTTAGCCCTGAAATATAGCTGATAAAAATGTTGCAAAGAAAAAGGAAGTGTTTCCAGGGATTTGACAGGTAAAGGAAGAGGCGCTGGACTTAAATTGCAGCTGGACTTAAATTACAGCAAGAGGAACTTAGGCATTAGGAAGACATTTGTACTTCTGGGCTAGCTGAGCATGAAGGTACTTTGGTTCTATGAAAATGCTCAAAATACATCACAGTGTGCTAAAACAGAGATCAAATCAACACTTCTCAAACTGGCAACTGATTGGTCTGTCACTCTCCTTTGGTGAAAAGGTCACAGGCAAGGATTTTCTTTTTTCTTTCTCTATGTCTCTTTTTCATTTGAACCACATTGAAAAAGGCTGTAGGACTTCCACTGCTAGGGTTTAGAGGGCAGAGCAGGCAGGCATTTGCCAGGATTTTTTTTTGCCTGTGTGGGTTTATGTCATTTCACCCCCAAGAGAAAACCTGCAACTTTGCCCTCCAAATTTTCTACCAACTGGAAATTCTAGAATAAAAAGCCATACAAGGGATGTTCCTTTCCAGTCTCAGACCCATTTCTGCTGCAAGAATTTGGAAACTGTTGGAGCCCAGATCCATTCATGGGTCTGTCTAACTTGCAGAGCTGGAAGGCCATTTTCCTGAGTGTGTGGCAGAAATGGAAAAGTCTTGGAAAGGCTGACAAGGCTTGGAGATATTCCTTTTCAGAGGAAATCAGCCTTGTGGCAGATCTGCCTTCAATCTAAGGATTCTGGGAAGGCTTGCCTGGAAATCAGCTCTGTTCCAGAAGCCAAGATGATGCTTTGCTAAAAGTCCACTGAGCTAAAGATGTTTTGAGCAAAACATTTCACACTCTGTGACTGCGGCTATCTTCTGATGAACCTTTCTTACTGAAGCTGACCAATTTATGGCATGAGCTGTTTCTTGCCTATGATCTCAGAAATGCATTTTTATTCAACAGCATTGAAAACCTTAGAAATCTGCCAGAGGTTTTGGTGTGAAAGACCCCTTGGAGCACTACAGTGCATGTACTCCTGGGAGGTTTGACACAAAAATGCACTGAGCTGCCTCCTACTTCTTTTGTATTGCAGCAGAACCACGTCCTGTAGAGGAGTGAATAAAGATCCATGATAAAGACAGAAGGGGTAATAACCCTGAGGAATATGTCTCTAATGTTCGGGAGGTATGAAACAAATCATGTGTAAACAACTCAGTCAAGGAACTGAAGTAACTTATCCACCCTTTTGGCACACTGAAGATGTACTTCGTGCAGACGTGGTGTTGCAGTCAGCCCAGGACGGCTTCTTTTTTCCCCTTCTTTCTCCTGATGTGTTTTCCCTGTTCCAGCATGAGCTCTCCATGGCCACAGGTCCTCAGGGTAATATCCCTCCAGCCTGGGGTCCTCCATGGGCTGCAGTGTGGGCATCTGCTCCACTCCTGTCCCCCCATTAACCATTCCCTCCAGCCCTGGACACTCACTGGGATGTTTCACACAATTTTTCTCCTCACACCTTCTGTGGCATTTTGCCCTTTCTGAATGGCCGCTTTGGTGCCGTCCCCCACTGCTCACACCTGGGCCCCAAAAACACGCAAACTTTTAGTCAGAAATGTCCAAAGAGAGGGTGATGGGTGAGCACACGAGGGCCCAAGCACCTCAAGGAGCAGTCCCCCAGCAGGTCCCCACCTCTACACCCTGTGCTGGTAAGTTGAATTTATTTTCATTTTAATGATTTTTTCCCCCCAGTTCTCACTGGGATGGTTCTCAGATATCCCCATTCTTTGGGAATTCATTTTAGGAAAGCAATGCTTCTTTTGTAGCTGTTCCTGTGAGTGTGAATATTTTCACTGAATCACGGGGTCATCCATGTTGGAAAACACCCCTGAGAGCATCAAGTCCAACCCTTGATCCACTGCCACTGTGGTTCCCAGACCATGGCACTGAGTGCCGCATCAGTCTCTTCTTAAAAACCTCCATGGAGGGACAAAGAATCCACCACCTCCCCGGGCAGCCCATTCCAATCTCTCTGTAAAGAATTTCTTCCTAATATCCAACCTAAACCTCCTCTGGCAGAGCTTAAGCCCATGCCCTCTTGTCTTACTGAGAGCTGCCTGGGAGCAGAGCCCAACCCCCCCCCCCCCCCCCCCCCCGTCTCCAACCTCATTTCCTCATTTCAGGGAGTTGTAGAGAGAGATGAGGTTCCCCCTGAGCCTCCTCTTCTCCAGACTGAACACCCCCAGCTCCCTCAGCCCTTCCTCACAGGCCTTGTGCTGGATCCCTTCACAGCCTCCTTGCTCTTCTTGGGGCTCTTCTTCCCTTCTCACGCTACAGAGGCTGCTGCCATCTTTACCCTGAGGGGGTTATGGCTGTCCCTGCTGGACTGACCCCATCTCCATCTCCAGGAGGCCTTTGCCTTGCGCTGGTCAGACAGGTGAGGAGAGCACGGGGAGCTTGGGGGCTCCATGAGCCCCTCTCCTTCAGCTGTGTGCAGTCAGGACTCGGGATGCTGGCAGCAGGGTTTGAGCCAAGCCTGGAACAGCAGCGCTGCCTCAAAATGGTGAGGGAGGTGAAGGTCGGTGTGAGAGCTGTGGGTGCCTCTCTCCTGTCTCAAAGCCTCGGGACAAGTGTTGAGCTGTGCCACTCCTGAGATTGCTCTTGGCAGCAGTCAGTGGACTTCTGGTGTCAGTAAAATTCTGGGAGAGAGATACCTGCAGCCACCTTTGTGGCTTTGTCCAATTCCTGCTCACAGATGCTATTGTGGGGTGGCAGTATAGGCACTGAGAGAGCCATGTGGCAGGTGGGGACTCCTGACAGGGTGATCCAGAGTGGCTGACCTCAGCATGGTCAGCACCTCCTTCATTTCAACATATCCTTCCTTTCAGCATCTCCTTCATTTCATCATCTCTTTCATTTCAGCATCTCCTTCATTTTCCCCCCCTTCTTTCAAGTGCAGCTCTGCACTACAGCAAAGGGAAAAAGCTTGGCAGTTGTGGAAGAGGCTGCTGCTTCAGCCTTGCTCAGATTCTTTCAAACTTGTATGAACTGCAGTGTTTCCCACTAATGCTATATTCCCAACAAAAACAACAACAAAAATCCACAAAAATTATTAGAAAACATCTTTGTGAATCAAATATGCTTGTCTATACTTACAAAAAGACACATGGTTAGAATAAATGTGGAGCAAGTAGCGCTGAAAGGAAGCAATTCAGACTTCTAAGCATTAAATTGGTATTTAAAAATTTCTGTATGGAAAAATTGGGACCTCAATATATTTCATTAGATGTATGAGTCAAAACTTTCAAGTATTTCCTGTTTTAATGTGGGGAAGATGGCACCATTGAGTGCAAGGAGCCTGCATGATGTCACACTTGGTCTAATTAAACTCATCATTTCTTTTAATGTTGGATGTGGTCTAACATCCAGACAGACTAGTGTAACAATTTATCATCAGTGTGGGCATTTCCAGTTAAATAGAAAATCTGATAAACCATAATTACTTCTTGGCATAGGAACTGCTATATTGAAATTCATTATAGCAGTCATTGATTCCTGTCTATAAAAAACCTGTAGTATTTGTTTAAAAATAAAAACAATGGCAAAGCATTTATCTCGAAAATGTTAGGATTTGAGATTTTTTCCTTTGACAGGGTAGCAGTTGTGATACAAGAAGTCGTGCATCTCAGTGTCTGCAAGTGTGCCCCAGTTCTGTATAGGCCAGGGGAGCAAACAATTTTATGTCTGAAAAAAAATAGGATGCCATTCAAACAGAAAACACTATAACTGGTAGCAAGTTTCTGGCTTATACTTTTTTGTTTTCTTTAATTGTGTAACGTCATTCTTTCTTAAATGATTTATTTTCCCAAGTTCTTGTTCTTGTCTATAAAAACAATTCAACTTTGATAAAGTTTTTGTTTTAGGTTCAGTTGTGATCCCACCCAGTGGGGCAGTAAATAACCAGTTTTAAACAAAAGCCAGTGTGAAAATGATTGAAAGTGTAAACACGTTTCAGAATGCATGAATCTAATCATGCAAGCTATAAGTTACAATTTCTCTGGTTGAAGGGAAGCAGAGATCTTGTGTTTAACATAGCAGATTTTTAAAAAAAATATGTTATCTTAACACGAAGAGAGGTGTTTAAGGTCTGCTGCCATTTGACTGCTGTTTCATTGCAGACAGCAGTACCTCTACCTGCCTCTGAATGCTGCAGGGTTTAAGCACCTGAGGATACCTAGGCACGTTTCTGGCAACTGCTCTGAGCCTTTACAGCCTAGGTTTGCCTTTCTATCAGTAATATGGCATTTAGCTCAAGAGACAAATGTGTATTGTGTACCAGCCAAGCACGAAAGCAAAAGTACTTTTTCCTGTAAGACTCTTCTTCCTTCAATTAAAAGGTTGTATCCATCCAAAAGCTGTGCTGGAAAGAAAAGCCTTTGACATTTCCTCTTTAGTGCTTTCAGAGATTGCTGATAAATGTAGATGTAAATGCTTTTATTCTGTGATTTTATTGAAAGTGGTGGCCTAGGTGTCTGTGATCAGCTCTGTAGCTCCTTCTGGCTAGTGCAGCAGTCCTGGGTAGTCAGGATGCCAGCAGGATTGCAGTGGGAAAAGTTTTTTATGAAGCAAAACCCTTTTCCTATTGAAATTATTCACCAATTGCTGCAGCAGAGTTTGAGGGGATCCTGCTTATCCAGGGGGAACACGGGCAGCTGCTGCTATATTTTGCACTCATGTGTGGGTGTGTGTGCACATATGGGTCAGCTTCTCAGGCTGGCTGAATGCAACAGTGAGGAGATCTGAGTCATGTGAAGTAACTTTCTCTGAGTTTCTTTAAAAATAGAAAGGGAGGGTGAGAAAAATATTGTTCCTAAGTGGTTGTTTGGAATTACTTCTTGTAGGGGCCAGATTGCAATTACAGATGTGCTGAATGCAGTGAGATAAATTCATATTTGAGTTGCTGCTCACAGTATCTCTTTCAGACAGCTTGAGCCATAAAATGTCTTGCTTGTAGTACTGAGTGTGAGTAGAGCTTGCAGATGTTGACAGGGCCTTGTGTTTGTGTTCTTTGCATACATTTACATTGATGGCTGTAATGAGAGGAAAAAGAATTCAAAAATCAGGACAATTTTTTCCTGCAAGATCCATGCTTCTCTGCACACTGAGTAAAAACTTATATGGTACAAATAATCTGATTAAATCAGAACAAGTGTAATGTCTTCATTATCAGATACATTTTTTCCTATTTAAACTCATCCATCTATCAAAAAACGCTCAGTGAAATACTAAAAGGGCACCCACTATTTGCAAGATAGATTAAATTTCAAATTCTAATGGACAGAAATTGATCTAATCATCACTCCAGGATGCTTGGAGAATTAAAAAAAGTAAAAAAAGTCCTCAGAAGTAAAATGTTTTATTTTTTGGACACTGATAGAGGTCAATAGGTACAAAATATGGAGAAAAATGTTTTCCTTTTCTCTGATTTTAAGATATCTCCCTACATGTGAATTGCCTATGTCTGAACTGTCTAAATGAAAAAAACTCCAGCTTTTTTCTTGTAAGAAAGCTGTGCTCTCACTCCTCCAATGTTTGGTACACTTCTAATTTGATGGAAAAAACACAACCCCAAGCCATTGTCACACAAAAAATAACTCCTGCTGAATCCAAAACCAAAGTGTGCTCTGAACTAGGGACTTAGCCAGAAGACCAGAGGAAGTTTCAGTCCCTGGACCTGTGTGTGTTGCTGTGCTCTGGGAGTGGGAAATGTCAAAAGACAGATTTTACTTGAAGTTGTCAATTTGAAACAAAGTTAAAGGAAAAAAAAAAAAAGTCTTATTTTGTACATGATAAAAATGATCTTAAAAGAACTGTCAGCAGTGTTAGTAGGCTTCTTGTTCATCTGCAGTGCACTGCAGGAGCCCTGAAGGAGTCAGCTTTACATACAGAGATCTGACCTCATTCAGTAGCAGGAGAGATGTTGAAGTGAACCCCAGAGCAGTCATAAACCTTTACAGGAGTTCAGTGATTTGCATGGTATAGCTAAGTAAGGGTTCCTTGTCTGAGTGTTTCCAGCTGAGAGTGTCCCAGCCCACAGGACTGATCTATTGCCAATTCTGCTCCTTCTATCTCTCTCCTCCCAAGCTGCCAGGAAAAGGATATTTCTGGGATGCTTGGCCAATTCCCTTTTTTTCTATCATAAACAGGTGTTCCTCCCTTACCTTTTAATCCCTGTCCCAAAGTCTGCTTTGACACGGGTTATGAAATACTAAATGTTCATCAATAACAAGTCAAGCAATACTGGAACAGGAAAGTTATGGCAAGAACAAACCAGATTAAAACCCCTCCTTTAGACTATAATTCTAGCACTGATGCATTAAAAAGAAAAACATGCATTTATGCTAATGAAACGTCAGAAAAATTGTCATAATGAGAATTTTAATCTTTCTTTCCACCAGATATGAATATGCATCCATCATTTCTTGATGTGTTTTTTGATATTGCTGTATAAGATACAATTTTTCTTTTACGTGTAGCAATCTGAAGTAAAACAAACTGCTGCCAGTTCAAATTTTTCAGTGTCCTTTTACTGAGCTTAGGCCATTTCAAATGACATTTCACAGGTAGCACAAGAACAAATCAGCAGGGCAGTCATGTTTAGCTGCTCATTAATGAAATCAGTGGTATGAAGCATGGATTGTCAGAATGAACAAAGTGAAAGCAATTGCTAAACTCTGCAGAACTGTGCAGAAAATTGAAGGACTTATTTAAATTGTTAACATCTTACCAGTATTAGATTTGAGGCCAGAAACAACTGATTTGATCATCTCCAATACATATTAATTATAAGGGTGCAGAAACAATTGAAGGGAGGTTTATCTTCTCATTTTCTGGAAAAAGTAGGAAGGAAAAGAATGTAATATATCGTTGACAGGGACACTCTTAAGATGGGAAAAATATATTGAATCACTTTGTCTCTTAAGCTTTTTAAGTTAAGTTAAGCTTTAACTTTTTTTTAGGTTTTGTCTCTTAAACTTTCCACTCTGGATGGGAGGGAGAGCACACAGCAGAGGAGCAGAGGGAGAACAAACAGAAGATGCTGCTGTGCTGCACTTTGCTGCCTGTGCCTCCATCTCTCCAAGCAGCAGAGCTGGCTCATCAGAGGGAGCTGATCACCAGCAAAGAGCCCTTCTCAACTTTGGGAGCTGTATCCTCACCAGTTACTAACCCCCAACCCCCTTGCAGGAGACTAGGATAAGCATTACTGATGTGCACACCACACCAGCCAGGTCATTAATTTTCTGATTAACAGCAGTTCTTGTAAAAAGAGACTGAACGGTGCATTTCTCTACACATAAATCTATTGCAGTGGCACTGAATTGGGTGGGAGTGAGTGAAACAGCCCAAATGAAACTCATACCTTGCTAACAGGCCAGTTAGATAGATGGGCCATAACTTTTGAACAGCCTGGAATGAATCTGTGGCATAAATAGTTTCCAAAATGCCTACATTATCTATTGCTTAATCAGTGGTTGTGTAAGAAATCACTGTGGTTATCAGAGCACAGGAAACAGCTTTACTGCTTCCATTAAGAAGTACTATTATGCTATAGCAAGGCATTATCTTCATAAATCATTTGTAGTGGGAATATATTTGTCAGGTTTCAAACAGATTGCATAATTATCACATAATTTTATTTCAGGGGTTCATAACAGGGAATTAGATATGACATTTGGTAATATAAACAGTGTACTTGACTCGCATAGCACTTAGCCGTAAATGTTTAAAGAACTTGGCTCTAAAGGATTTTTATAACGCTGCTTGACAGCTGGTTCTCAGAATTCATGTTGTACATATAACATATATAAGAGCAGCTTGTGAGTCATTGGGTCAGCAGTGATACGTGCTGAGAGTTGAAAGGTGAGCACAAGTGTTTGCAGTGCGTCAGAGCTGCAAATGTGGTGTCCACAATGTTCTTAATGGAAAAAGTTAAAGGAAAAAAAGAAACCTAGGAGAGATTAGACCTCTAAAACTTCCTGTGTTTGTTAGAGAACAATTAAAATCATGGAAAATTTAAAAATATGATAGTTTATAGCTGGTGGCAGTATAAATGATGTCTGTCAGTATATAATAATACTTGTATTATAATACAGTATTATAATCAGTATACAATAATACTTGTACATTAAAGCTGTTTTGGAGAAATACATAGATTGATAGAGCAAATGAATCAGTGATTTTTCATGTCTAGCTGTGGCTGTATGCCACATGCTGCAAAAACTGAATAATATCCCTTATCTTTTTTCTTGTGAATACTGTGGTTTTTCATTTATTGTACTCTCAGTGCCATAAGGAGCTCCAATAGAACATATGGGGTCCTGTAATTTCACTTATTTTGCAAAGTGTCACAAAGTAGCCTTCAGCAAGTTGCTTGATTTCCTGACCTCTCTATTTTTCCTTCTCTAAAATGAATGTGTAAACTTTTGTCTCCTGTGAGTGCCTGGAGAAGCTCAATTAAGTTAAGTCCTCAGATGTCTACAGTGTAAATGCAGTCTTGTTTTCACAATGCAAGGAGCTATGGCAAGCTGACAGAGGGAAAAGTTATGGTTGGAAAGAGCAAGCACTTTCCCCAGCTCCCAGAACAAGTATAAGGATGGATATCCACTCGTACGAAACTCAGACTGCTTTCCCATTATTGTATTACATTGCTGAGTTTGAATGTACAAGCTTTCCAACTCAACAATTTTCCCCTCTTAGTCCCCTGGCAGCCTTTTTAATTGGTGATCCACAGTCCCAGAGCTGGAAGCTCTGAAATTGATGTTTTTCTGAAATGTCATGATGAATTGCTTAGTTTTTTAATAATCCTGAAGTAGGGACTGGTGTCAAAATGGACATCTGCTGTTGGACTGCACCCACTGGAGTGACAGCAGGGTGCTAATAAAAACAACAAATATTCAGTTTTTTTTTCCTAGATAAGTTCTGCTTATGGCCTTCACTGCTTTGAACTGCTTGTTTCTGTGTTACAGAGTAAGATATTCCATGCTTCTCTGCACTTACAAATTAAATACCACTGACTTCAGTATTGCTATTGCTTTGAGTAGTATTACAACATTAACAGAAAAGGCTTTTCCTCCTTTAAATTTAGGTAGATGTTTTAATACCTTAAGTTATGACAATAGGGTAGGACAACTGAATATTTCAACTACAGACTTTTGAAGAGCAGATAGGCTGGCAGACTTCTTCTGGCTAGCATAGCTCTTCATCCTGGTCCTACCTGACCTTATTGTAGGACAGGAATGGTCTCCTGCTATTTATGGCATCTGGCACAATGCATCCCATGGTGGTGAAGCATAACAGTGCTGCTGTGATACAAATAAATGATAAAATATTTTATTTTGTTTCAAGCAGGTGCACATGGTTCCAGGTAATGTTTTTCACTGCTGATGCTGTAGACTATAAGGTGAAGGCAGCTCTTAAAGTAGTAGTTGTGGGTGGTTTTTCCAAGCCAGCTATGTATACTGCACACCCTGCATATCCAGATACACACCAGAGCTGTGCCACAGCACTAAGGGTCATGTTCAGTTTGATGTTTTAGGCCTCACGCACCCAAGCTCAGATGTGGGGCTTTGGGATCAGCAGGCTGGAGGCAGTACAGGTGAATCTGGCTTGGCCCCTGTTACATCCAGGCTCAGCCAGCTCTGGCATTTTCAGCTGTGCCTTCCTCCCAGTAACACTGGGGAGAGCTCTCCTATCCCTCTGTGCTTTGGGTTAACTTTGGGTTACCTGAGCCCTTGCAGCTGCAAGCTGGCAGTTTCATGGCTGCAGGGAAGGTGTTTTCTGTGGTCACCCTGTGCTCAGATCTCTTTTGAAGGTGGTGAATTCTTGGGTGTGGAGGACCTGGTGCAGAGTTTTGTCCAGCTCTGGACTGATTTGGGTGAGGTCACTGGATTTCTTTCTCTGTGTTCTGAGGCTTTCTTTTTCTTGAGATACCTCAGCTCTCTGTTGCTCTGGATAAAATTGAGAGTTGAATTTTATGGCTTAAGAAATACTTGGTGTTGTGTGGAGACTATAGCTGCTGCTGACTTTTGGTGTTTTTTGTGCAGCTCTTTTTATTTCAGAAATGCAGATCATAGCTGGCTGCTGCTGAGACTTTTGCTGGTTCATTGTTTACCCAAGGCAATTTGTTTTTACTTCTGTCTCTGTAAATTACAGCAAAATCCATTACCCTCATGATTAGCAAGTGGGTTTAATTTCTTTCTCAGGAAGACTAAAGGCTGTGACAAGGAATTTAGGAGCTAAGCAAATTGGTTTGATTACAGGAGTGACACATGGGTGATGTCCTTGACACCAACATCCAGATGGTGGGACTGCCACTCTTTGTGTCTGATTAATTGAGCAAAAGCCTTTGGAGAAAGTGTATTGTGAAGGCATTAACATCTTGAATTTTTAATATACTGTTCCAATCACCTCTCTGGAAAGATGATTAGTATTTCATTCCTAAAAAGCAAATAGCAGAAAATTTGATGGCAGAAGTTTTAAGTGAAATTGCTGCAGGCTAATGAGAGGCAAACTATGGCTTGTTTATTTTTTCAAACTTACGTTACATTTTATATTGCATAAAATAAGTTGATGAACCCCTGTCTTCCAGCAATAACTGAGGCCTAAAAGCAAAAGGAAATCAAGTGTTTAAAAGGAGTGAATAAAAAAAAAAAAAAAACACTGAGAATACTAATTAAAGAATGCAATGAGTACAGGCACTGTAGTAGTATCATGTAGTATCATGAATATGTAGTATCATGCTAACAAAGTTAAAGACTTTAATCTACATTGACCCATGACCTTACAAACCAAAGTAAGGCTGACAGTGATGTACGGAAGTCCATTTGCATTACTGCATCCCCACTGGTGCTTCAATTGACTTTCTGTTTGCTGGAAATTCTATCATGGTTCTGCTCTGTATTTGCACATTGCCCAGGAAATGGGCCTGGGGCTCAAGGTCAGGCACTGCTGGGAGGTTCATGGGTCCTCTGTGCACTTTGGTGTGAGCAGCACTTTGTTTGAGAGGGTGAGTGAAGATAACCAGTTTTCATGTCATCTTTGGCAGTGTTAGGTCACCAGCTCAGAACTGTAACTCTTCTGTCTGACATATGAATGGAATTATAACAGAGAATTACAAAACTACCTTGGTTGGAAAAGACCTTCAAGATCAACATTCTCAGCCATCAACCTAACACTGACAAGACCTTCACTAAACCATATCTCTAAGTACTGTGTCTAAGATCCCCCATCCTGCAGCACTTGTTGTCTTTTACATTACTGTCGGGTATTTAGCAAAACATGGGTAGGATTTTGGGTTGTGCAGGATGTAAAGAACACAAAATGCAGCCTAAGGAGAGAGGGATTAAAATGGCTTTGGCTGCTCAGCTGCTCTCTGATTATTCACTGCCCTGGGCCTCTGTGACCTTGGCTTTTTTGTTCCTTGGCTTTTTTTTTTTTTTTTTTATACTGACAATAATACTCAGCTAATTAGCTAACAGCCCCAGCAGTTGTGTTGCTAGGAAGTACAGAGACTTGAGGGTAAGTTAGGGCTTTGGTAAAACCAAGAGCTTTGTGCCATTTGGGAACCTGCAGGAAGCAGGAATCTTGCTCACCATGTAGATTACCATCTTCTTCAAGATCACTCTTAAAGCATTTAGGATAGGCTGTTTTTAAGATGCTCAAGGCCTAAGTCTTTTTTACTTGGTCTTCTTTTGTGAGAAGAGGTGCTAAACCTTCAGGTGGTCTTAGGTTGGAGGAGGTTCCCTTGGCTGGGATAGCTTCTTGGTCTTTCAGCACCAACTGAGAGCACATTAGAAGCCCAGGAGGCACGTCTCTAATTACACACTGAGAAAGAGGCAGTGTCTGATTTTCCCTTATTACCAGGATAAGATCACCCAGCAGCCATAGAAAAGCTATTATCTGGATAAAGAAGGGTGAGGGAAGCACTGAACCTCACTGCAACCTTTACAGTATTAATCAAAACCAGAGTGTGCTCGGCCTACTCTTAACTCCTATTTGCTTTGGTGCTTTCATTCCAAGAGATAGTGAAAGAAATGTGCAGGAATATTTAGAAGGGTGAATGGCATTCTGACAGCAATGACAGCACAGAATAGCAAGGGAATTATGACACTGTCAAAGGCAAAGGATGCTCTAGACAAAGAGGTTGTCTGGTCTCTGACAAGGGAGTGAGTGCTTCAGCCCAAATTTGCTGAGCATCTCAACTTTGGGCAGGTGTTGGGTGACAGCAAGCCTGAGGTTGCCCTGCAGATTTGCAGAAGGCTGCGTAGCTGTGCACTCCCAGTTTCTTGGTGGCTGCAATGCGTGGTTAATACTGGGCAGCCAAGGTCACCTGGCCTGTTCCTCTTATCTCAATTTCTTCAGCAAACTACCCTGGGATGTGCAAATTCCTGCACTGCCCAGGTGTCAGGCAGTGGGGAGGGGTAGGGAGAAAGCTCTGGTTTGCCTGCTCCCCAGCTTCCACTCTTCCAGCAGCAGAGATGGAAACTCCCCTCTTCTCTCTTAGCCTGCCTCTTAAAGTAAGGGAAATAATTGCAGGTAAGACCCCATGAAGGCTCTAACAAATATCTTCCTTTAGGGCAAATTCTGTACAAAAAGAATGGTACTAAATGATTCTTGCCAGAGATGATTTCTCCCTGGTAAATCATAATGCTAACATTAAAGAACAAGTTTCTTACAGATTATACTGGGTTATACTATCTGTTGTTTTTTTTAACAAATCTTTTGTACACAATTACAAATAAATCCTCTACCCCATTTTACCCACTGGTGTTTAAAGATACAAGTTGGACATGGAGCTTACTCATGTCCCTGGAACAGGAACTTTCCTTTAAAACAAATGTTTTTGGCAAATTTGACTCTGATTTCATTGTGGAGCCAGTGATGGAAGAGGTTCTGGGGAATGAGAAACTGGAGATTCCTTCATTTCTTGCTGTACCTTCACCCAAGCACGTGAAACTCAAACGTCAAACGGGTTTTTGCAGAAGCACTTTCTTACTCGGTAAAAACTACTGAAATGTTTTGGTCTGGATACCTCCCACATGACTCCAAGCATTGAGTCTAAATGGTGAAACTCTGAAATGTCCACAGGCAATGACTCTCCCACTGTAGATCAGAGGGAGGAGAGGTTGGGGTGACTGCAGAGGCAGCACTGGGCTTTTTAATTGCCTCTCTAGGGTTACATGACCCACATCCCCAGTGAGAAGCCATCTGCTCAGCTGCAGAGTTGTGAAGGCAGTAATTGATATCAAAGCCATCTGCATTACTTTTGTTACTTTGGAAGGCAATACTGCTTTGCCTTTACCTCTGAGAAACCTCAGTGAGTTTGTTGTAATTGCTAATTCTGAAAGCTGATGGGTTTTTTTCAACAATTTAGAGAGAAAACTGTTCCAAAAACTTCTAGATGTTTTCTTTGAACTAGAGAGAAATTTCTGTACATGGATTTAAATCAAGAAAATGAATGATCTATGATTTGGTCGTTCTAGCTTTTGCTCTAAGAAATCTTTGGAGGTAGCTGAAGGCATTTTTTGCTTAATCTCACAATATTTGCTGTCGCTGTAAAGGTGTTAATTAATGGATTTCCATACGTAACAACTGTACTAAGCATATTTCAATTCTTGTATTACATGTTAGCACAGGCAAAAAAAGAATTAGTTTGTCCTTATCTGCTCATGGAATGGTCAGTACTAGACATGTTCAAAAGCTGTTCTCAGTTTTAAAATTAGGCCAGCAGCATGTGTCTCAGTGATATTTTAAAATCCTGACCTGTTGTCTATACAGCACGTGTTTCCAAGTTTCAAGTAAAAGAAAAAGCTCCCATAGTGTTTCACTTACATTTTTTTCCCTGAGTTTGTACACAGCTCCAATGTGGGCAAAATCTGGATGGGATGTAAGAAAATTGCTGGGAGAGGAACAGTCAGAGGGGGAAAAGGCACGGATGGGAGGTATGGAGCTGTCTGCCCCTTCCTTTTTTAGCCCTCCATGCCTCTAATCTTGCTGATGCTCTACCCTGATGCTGTGGGTATGGCTGCAAGCCCCTGCACACAGCCTCACAGGGTGGAAGTGGATGCCCTTGGGAAGGGGGGTACTGCTGGTTAATGGGACTCTAATGCCTTGAGGAGGAACACCTTTTCTTCATGGAACCTGACAGGCCTTTTAAAGGACAGGTCTTGCAGGGACAGTCTTATGGCATGCATCCAAACAACACGTTGTGAGCTGTCAGATTGTAGAATTTTCTTTCTTTACGTAGTAATATGTATTTAGAAGCAATTGTTTCAGTGAAGGTAGGGGAATATTGCTCAGATCTGTTTATGGAAATAGATCATACAGACAAAAGTATTTTGAGCATTGCTTATAACAACATTTACTAAATAAAAAATGTGGTTTTTTCTGGATAGATAACATGAAATAGGCTAGAAACCTAAATTTACCTCAGTCTATACAATGACTTTTTACCCTGAAAAAACTAACTGGATTGATTTCTCAGAGAGCTGTGATACCATACTGTGTAAAATACATTTTGAAGAGAAACAGGAGCAAAGAAATGAAATTATGTGTGAAACTTTGAATTATGACAACTTCTACATGAAGCAGCATATGCTGAATTTCCATTATTCTACTGGAGCCCTGCTGGATAAAAAAAACACTGTCAAGATCTATTTGTGTAGCAAAACCACACCAGGTAAAGGTATTCAGAAAATTTTTAAAAGTACTTTTCTTTGTTACAATATGTCAATTTTTCTTCAGCAAAACATTTCGCAGAAATGTATGTGACTGGATTAATCTTTCAGTGCAGAACAGGCTTTGTTGGAAGCCCTCCCAGTGTCCTGCCAGCAGGAACACACCAGGCTGCTGCTCTGAGCCAGGACTTGGCCTCAGCTGCACAGGGTGTTCTTGGAAATATATTGTAGTTGGAAAGATATTTGCTTGGAAATAAATTTTTTTTCTTTGAGAAATGCAATATTATTTCTGGAAATGAAATATTCTTTCTGGAAATGCTGAAATATTACAGAACTGATTTTTGGGGGTTTGACCTCAATTTCATTTTCTAGTTCTAATGCAGAGTTACTTGGAGAAAACAGATTTGAAGATTAGTCCATATTCTTTGTCCTAATCCATGAAGCAGAAGACCAGAGAGGTTGTCTCCAGATATTCTCACATTGAGTTATCTCTTTTCGTTTCTTGTACTGTGGAGCAGTGTTTGTTAGTGCTGGAAATCAAGCCCTTCCATAAACATTGGGGAGGAAGAAACATTAATTATGAGATTCGGATGACTTATTCCAAAGAATTTAAGGAAATAATGTTTGGATTTGACAACGAATCAGGTTTGGCCATGGCTGCATAACTTTAGATTTTTTTTTTTTTTAAAATCATCCATAACATTTAGCTTATTGGCAATATCGTGTTGGAAAGCAATTCAAGGTTACAGAATTGTACATTTGACTCTGGGAAAGTGGCACTAACAGTTCATGTTTGCAATGGAAGGGAAAATATTATTGTATTTAGCCAGTCAAATGTTTCATCTGATCAGTGCTAAACAAGCCAGCGAGGATGAATTAGTAAGTTGTGGTTAAAATATTATAAAATTACATAAAATAAAATGTAACCAGCAAACACTTTAAAAGAAGTACTGAGATTTAATTTGGCAAAAAACTTTCAGCAAATAATTAATCTCTTGGGGCTATATTTATTTTTCTCTTTATAACAGCATCTCTCGAGTCATCATTGTACAATCCTTGTCTGTGTCATCTTACTTAATTAAGCTGTATTTTGGCAAATAGTCACTGTTTTATTACTGCTTTCTGTTTGGTAGCTGCTCATAGACATGCTGGGGAGAGGCTTGGTTGTCACCGGCCCATGAGTGACACTGTGTGTGTTGGTGACCCTGTGTATCTGCTGCCACCCCATGCCAGTCAGCTGAGTAACACCAGAATATCAAGCAACACAAAAAGCCACTGAGAGAATGACAGCTTGGCACCCAAAAAGTTGTTAGCTTGACTGGTCCATTTAGCAATATTTTCCTATTTTTCTGTGCTGCAGAGGACAGGGGAAAGGCAGCTCCATAGGGACATCCATGTGGCACCTGTCAGTAGCTTCTTTCCTGCTCTGTCCCCACAGCACCTCTCAGCCTCAGCCATGTTGTGAAAGAGTGAAATTTGGGCTCTTCCCTTTGAAACTCCTGGAACTGGAAGGTTACCCAAAATTAGAGGAACAAGGGATTCAGGCCAAGCTTTTTAAATGCATGGAGCCATTCAGAAAGCACTTCTAAGAGTTTACAGTTAGATGCTTTAGGAATGAAGCAATGTGAAGCTTCCAGTAAGGGTCTGTGTTTCAAGTTATGCCCTTCCCTTTTCTGGGTGCAATGTGTAAATTATAGAATGGTGCCAAGCCTGTGTGCATGTGGGATGTGCTGGTGTGTTGTGTGCAGAGCTACCATGGTGTTGCTTTCCATCCTGCAAAGAAGCTCATTTGCCTTTTGGGTTGTTGCTTTTTGTATTTAGCAATATTGAAGCTCTGTAAAAGTTGGAGGAGCCCCTCCTGCAGTGCTGTGTAAAATGACTGCAGTGCAAGCAGGGCTAAATATCTCAACCTCTGAAAATGGTGGATTTTTTTGATAAACGTTTCTTAAATTACCTGGTAAAACACGTAGACTATTAAGAGGTGAGTGAGGCATATACTCTTTACTCCTGCAGTGAAACCAGCTGGTTATAGATTTAAGAAAACTGGTTCTTGTGTTCTGTGTCTTAATCCTTGTTATTACTGTGTAAATGACTCCATCCAATTAAACTATAACGTGCTGACTTTATTATGTGATGGCAGATTGTGCTTATGTTCTAAGAACCTCTGTAGCTCACCAGAAAATAGGTGTGCTCAAAGCATGATAATGCTTTGTTGAAGCTAACAGAGCAAGTAAAATTGTTCTCTCACTGTGCATATTATGGGAAAGATCTTAAACACCTCTTCCCATTGGCTCCTGCTGATGGCAGTGGGAGCTTTGCATTGACTTTAAGGGCAGCAGGCAAAGGTCAACACTAAACACTTCTCCAAAGTGGCTCTCTGTGTGACACGAAGGGGAAGTTTGTGTAATTTTACTACCAAGGCTTTCAAAGGTCCCTTAGAAGGAGCTGGCTCTTGGGGGGGCATCCCTTCTGAAGTTTGCTTGCAGGTTAAATTTTCTGTCAAGTGGAGTTAAAACCTTTTCCTCTCATTTGTTTTTCTCTCTTTATACCATACTCTGAAGTATTCTTATTTGGTCTACGTGAGCTGCTTGATCTTTTTCTCTCAGGTGTGACAGAAGCTTGGTTGTAAGATATGTTACTCAAACCCAACCAGTTGAAGCATCTTCAGAAACTTCTGGAGTTTAAGTTATCCAGATGTTAGCCTGTGTCCCCTATGGCTTTAAAATTTGAAGAGTTACAAAAGCTGTTCCTAAATGCTTATGCTCAGGTAATGCATTAATGTACCTCTCCCTGAATTTGACAACATGAACTTAATCAGATAATGAAACTGGAACGGAAATTTATAAAAGTGCATACTAAGAAGAAAAAAATTTCTGCAGTTGTTTAAATAAAAATTAATGTTATTAATGTTGATTTGCTGATTTCCTTTAAAAAGCAGCTCTTGGAGACAGCATGTGAAACCAATGGGTGCTCACTCATCCAATCTCTGCAACACCCATTAGCACAAGATTATAAAATTTGGTATTTGCTAAGACTTTATCCAGCTATTTGAATGATACTGCAAATATTTCCAAAATTCAATGTGTTTACATGAAGTTGGAAGAGAATATCTTCAAAAGAAGAGTTTCAAAGCCAGATTTTTACCCTTTCTCTTGCTAATCAATACACAACCTTGTTCTCAAATGAGAACTTAAAACCCCAGCAGAAGTTCAAAAGGAACAGTCCTGGTGTGTAGCAGAAGGGCTCATCCTTTTGAGAGGCTGAGAGGATTTGATGGGCACTGTGGGAACAGTCTGCTGCAAAATATTACCTTTCCCATGTTTGTTTTCAAGTGCTCTTGCTTCTCACATAGCAGGCTATCCCCTGCTCTGAGTGCAGGCATTTTGATCTCCATCAGCAAGCAGTGCAGTGTTCAGGAATCTGTATATTAGGCAAAACTGGGTGATTTGAAGTCTTTCTGTGAAGATGCATGTTAGGAGCTTTGGCTGACACTTGCCTTGTCCTCTCCAGTGCTTGTGGCTCACTGCTGTGGTAGCGTCTTGTCTGAGTGAGTAATTCTTATGGGCTGTGGGCCAGTACAGGCTCTGTAAATCCAACAGCAGCTGCTGGAGGTACTGGTCTGAACCTCTGTTTGCTGTGGTGCTGTGCCAGGGGTGCAACAGGGTGGGGTTGCTCGTGACAGTGTTGTCACCTGCAACTCTGCACAGTCGATGTCCCTGTGCCTCTCTGTGGTTGGTTCTCACAAAGCTCTTAAGAAATCCAGGCCACTAACTTCAAATGGGGCTGAGGAAGGCAAATGTTACTTTCCATTTGAATTTTAGACTTGCAGAAGACTAGATGTGTTTTTCTACTTAGGGAAGCATGCTTTTTAGGAACTACGTTCTCACTCTTCTAACTGAGCTTTCCTAAGCTGGACAAATCTGGTAATTTAGTTTTCATTGTAAATTCATGCCATAATTTTCTCTAGAGCCTTGCTGCTCTGTACTGTGTTTGAAAAAGAGCTACAAGATGTAGATGATCACACCTCCAATTCAAGAGCAACATCAGAGGTTCATTTATTATATGTTCTGGCCCTAGGTGGTTTAGTTCAAAAAACTTTCATTATTTTACCTATTGTAATATTTGAGCAGGTGTTGTAAGGCATTACTTATGCATGACTTTGTCTTAAATATATGAGCAGCAACTTTTTAATATTTCTGAGCTCAGATGTACCCAATCACTTGTGGTCCATTATGAATCACCCTGTTCTTTTCTGTAGTTTCCATGGCAGAGAGGGATGCTCAGGCACTACTGATGGTATTAGGAGATGCAAAAAACCAGAGTATGGAGCAGTTCTTCAAATTCTGCACAGACTCAAATCAAGTATTCCCTATTCCTTCCAAATCATTTGTTTAAAAGGTCCTTAAATTAGGATAACTGTGTTATTCAAGAGACTTTCAATTTGAAAATTGAATTTATCAGTTTTATGAAGGCTGCTTCAAGAATGAGGAAATTTTAATAAGTTTCTTTTATATTTAACTGCCTTCTTTGCATTCTTGTGGAAACAGAAGGAACTGAGATGAAATGAATGCTAATGTCTCTGCTTCTCTGCTTTACCTTAGCAATTTTGTAACTGGCAAGGAACATGGAACCCCTCTTCTTCTGTAAATGAGTGCCTTTTAAAAAAAGGCCTAGGAGAGTAAAATAGGTTTCAGTTATTCTGTACTGTACTAATGGAACACAGAACACTAATTTAATTGTGATTCTGAAAAGTCAAGATAAAATAATTTTTTCATAATGAATGAGTAAATAAGGAACATTTCTGGCATTGAACACAGACAAGCTTTTATCTAGGTTTCAGCTGGCATTAATCTTCACACAAAGGCTACTCGGGTTCCAATGTCCATAACAACTTCCCCAGAGCCCTGCATTCCCCACAGAGGGAGGTTCCTGAGCTTGAAAGGGGCCTTGCTGAGAAAGGAGCATGGGGGAAGCAGCTACGGAAAGCCCCAGCATTGCTGATCAGCCCAGCCTGGTGCAGGCACAACCAGAGGAATCCATGAGGTTGTGCTGCAGAGCTCAGTGCCAGGCACAAGCATCAGCTTCTCCAGAGGTCACCCACAGCCAGTGCTGAAATACCACGTGCTTGGAGAGTGATAAATACCTATGAAACAAGATTTTCATCTGGAATTGTTTCTTCCATCACTGAATTCTTTTACATTTTTTTTTTTTTTTTTCAAAAATACATGATTTTTTTTCATTGTGATGAGTTTTCTGTTCTATTCTTCCCTCCTGATTTCTTTATTGTGCTTGTTGTTTTTAGTTCCATGTGACTTCAGCTTATATGAAGATTTAGAATTAGATGCTTAAAGAGATGCTCTTCCTCTCTGTGCCGGCTTCATAGCATTGGATGGAGAACTGGCACTAAAGAGTTTGCAGCGGTACTACAGCAGAATATTTAATGATTGTAGATCAGAGATGGTGCTTCTTGAAATATGCCTGCTTTCAACCCATCATATTAAGAGCTTTGAATTACAAACTGGGGCAGGATTCATATAAAATTTGGGAAGGAGTGATGCTGAAAGTTTTCTTGGACTCAGCACAAAGCAAGCCCTCTTCCTTTCATGGTTGGCTCTCACTGATTCTTCACTCTTGACACGTCAGATTCACTCTGAGAATGCTAAATGCAGATAAGACAAATGCTTTTTCTCCATTCTGACAATCTTCTATATGAAACACTTTTGTGTTAGCTACAGGTTTACCATGCTTGATGTATCTGAAGTGTGTACAGAATTTTCTGGGTTTCCTTAATTAAATGTGGTGGTCTGAAAGTTGAGGGTGAAACCAGTAAGAAATAAAACTTACAGACAAAAAAGACAACAAAAAAAGAGATACTAACCAAAGAATTGAAACTATTTGCTTCCTAGCTATAATTGTTAATATTATGAAGGTCATTTTTGCAACTTGAACATTTTAACCATTTTGCAAACCTGTGTCTGGGGAGAGCTTTGAGAATCTCAGCCTTTGGGTTGCCACTGAAGTGTGTTGCAGAGAAGAGAGGTCACCAAGAATGGTTATTTATTTCTCTTTCTGAGATTCAGATAATGAAGTGGTTGGTTTTGCTACTGACATCTACAAATATCTCTTAACATGTTTGTTAATGAAAATTCAATTTGGAGGACATCATCTATTTATGGGAGAGCTGCTCTCAGGGCCATGTGATAATGCAGTCAAACTCCTTTCTCTCTGTGCAGAGCAGGCTTCTTTGCTCTGTTTGTGGCACTGTAGTTGTATGTCAGGATGAGAATTGTGCCTGCCAGCTACAGCTGCTCTTTTCCTCTTCCAAGGCTAGAAGAGCATCACGAGCTGCTTCATGTCAGCATTTGAGGAAAGTCACACTGAAACCCTGGTGGCATCTATAGCTTTAATTTTAAAGGCAAGATGTACTTTCTATGTACTTATGATTTTAAAACTTGTATTCACACTTATCTAAGCAGTGATTCAAACACACAGTCATTGCTAGCACAGCCTTTTCTAAATATATTCCATAAAGCAATAGGGAAAGGGCTAACTGGAGAGTACTAAAGTTGCTAATACTATTTTAAGAAATGTCATTCTAGGAACAGACGATGTTATTACATGTTAATCACTATAAAGAACAGGTTTCTTTCAGAAAATCTCTCTCCCTCTGATCAAAGAAATATTGCAATTACAAAACAAGGAAAGAAACCTCCTTATGAGCTTAGCAGTTTAAAAAACTCATATGGTTTGATTTTCTCAGGAGAAAGGTGTACAAGCAAGTACCTTCCCCTCTACTCTGCTTGACAGCCCAGGCTTCCCCAGGAGCTGTTTGATGCTCTCTGGAACCATCTCAAGATGCTGAAAATATCTAAGAAGGAAATTTCATCACAGCATCTCAAGATTAAATATGTCAACATGCAGTATCAGGAGGAGCAGTATCAGCTGAAGGTCTGACAAGTATGTTATTGATGCTGCTTTTTGTAATATTGAATCAGGAAAAGTTGGAGTGTTCTAATTCTATGTCCTACTGTTCTGAAATGAACAGCCATCCCACAAATTGAGAATATCATTTTGACAACTATTGATCCCAGAGAAATTTTCATTTGAGCTTATAGAAACTACAGCTTGCTTAGCATTTCTTACCTGTGGATTTTACCTCTGGTTTCAAAGCCTTTCCTACTTAACCCTGAGGAATTTTCCAACAGCAGGAACACTTTTTGTCTTCTTCAGACAAAAAATACTCAAGCAAGAAAATGAAGTACAAAAACTTCCCACATTCAGGAGGAGTACTCTGTCATGGTCTTCCAGATGAGTGTACATGCCATATATTTATATCTAGAATGCACATATTTATGTCTTTCTATATGTGGTATGTGCAAAAGACTAAATTTGAGCTCTCAGTACAGTTAGAGAAAAATAGTCTTGATACACAGCTATTCTATCTGTTGTTGACACAGAAATCTCTCTGGAATCTGTCTTGCAGGTTTTTGTTAGCTTACTTTAATGCTATGTATAATCCATATGCATGCATATGTGTATAGACATGTTACTATATATGCGGTGTGTACTCACACCTCCAGGTGTGAGATGACAGATGATGTAGATGATAGCCCATTTTGTAGCTTCAGAATATTCTCAGATTTGGTACCTTACTTTTTTGTGATCCGTGATAGAAATGCTTCGTGTCTGTTTGTTTCGCAGTCCACAATACTTATTAAATGTTTTTTATCTTCAACATTCATGCTCTGTACCCCAGTACAGAAACATGGTAGATTGATGGTTCACGAAGGGCAGCGTTTGATCATAGGATTATCCTTTTTTAGTGATTAGTTTCTCACGCTGAATAAAAATTCTGCATGTGCATTTTGCAGTTCAACAGTAGATTAATGTGAAAAATTTAACTAGGAAAGAGAATTTGATATCTTACCCTACAAGAGAGATCCCACTGCTAGAGCTAAATGCAGCCTGAATCATTATAGCTTTAGATTTGAGAACAAATTCTCCTTTCCAGGAGACTCATTTAGTTTTACCCCCTCTTCTTGCCAGTCTTACTGGGCTTTTCTACTCTAAGATTGGAAAGCAGAAAAAGGAAAGTTACAAGTCAGCTGTCTAGTTACTACCAGCAGAGAAAAAATGGAAGTACTGAAGTTCTTGTGAGAAACCTGACCTTGGAAGGCTTTCACTTACTCTTTAAGCCTCAAAGGATTTCAATAACAAGAGAAATATAATTCTTAGGGAATTTAGACTTGGAACTTTAATGTCTGTTTCACACTGCTCAGTGATGAACCCAAATGACATTTCAGGATTTATTGCTTGTTACACATGCTTAGGGGACTAGCCAGTAAGAAAAGAGGTGGAAAATTCCAGATTAACTGAAATGATGAAATATTATCTAATCACTGAAAGCTATTATACACCTTTTCTATCCTCAGAGAGTTCCTGCTAGTTTTCTACTTTAAAAAGCATCGCAGACATGGATTTATAATTCCTTCCTATCCCCAAATACTTTCTGTTTTAAGCCATTTGACATCAAATCAAAGATTTTTGGGACTACTGAAAATAACTTTGTTGCATACTTTGTAGTTTAGACTTTGATACTTTTTGGGAATTCTGCTGGATTTTTCTTTTTCTTCTTGGGCTTTTCAGTCAGAGAAACAGAAAGCACTGAGAATGTGAAATATCCTGGAAATGTTTTCCCTGCCATGAATAAACACATCATGTCCTTTCATTGCTTAATTGAGCAGCACAAAGCTAATTAGCTGTCCGAAGACATGCCATTTAATTCACCATCTAGCATTAATTTGTTCTACAGAATGAGCTTATCTCATATATAAATGCCTTTGCCCTCTGGCTTTCCATACAGCTGCAATATAAAAGAAAGACTGATAACTCTGTCATTTAAATGTTACTGGCTTCCTCTACTTGTGCATAAAATCCTGAACTGCATGTGAATTGTAGAACCAGAAAATTTTCACTGTCACAATTTAAAAATAATTTGTATTTTTATTCCCTTCTAGCTAGGAGTAATGTTATCACTCTGGGACGCAAAAGCCATCATTTGAGACTTGTGCTATCTTATCATTTAAAACCTCCTAACCTAATGTGTAATTTTGATGGGATGTTGAATAAATAGTTTCAAAGCTTTTTGTGGATAGTAACTAATAGCCTTATCACTTTGTCTTTATTGTAAAAATCCTAAGTATATTTGTTAAGCTATTATAGCTTAACAGAAGAATTACTACAGTTGATATGAAAAGTTTTATGTTGCTAATTTTTGAATTATACAGAATCATTTTCAGTGTCAATTTAACATATTCTCTGCCTTCTTCATATTCAGTAAGAAAGTCTTGATTTTCTTAGGATCTGTAATAAGTTCATGAAATATGACTTCTCATGCCCAAATACTAAAGTCTATGATGTTTTACTGACTGTCTTGCTGAACTTACTCTTCTAGGAAACATTTGCAATTAATTTCTTTTCCTCTTAGTATGAATTTCTGCCTTTGTACATCATGCTATTAATGTAAAGTCCCATTAGGAAAGAAATTTTGAGCCTTTTTCACTTTGCAGAAGCCAAATGATACATTGGTCGTTAAAACTTGTTTGGAGTGCGAAATTTTTCCCCTACAAAATTTCCTTTGAACATCCACATAACAGAATTTGAACATGCTTATCTGGGACCACAGGCTTTCCCCAGGCTCTGGCACAACCTCAGGAACCAGCCTCCAGCAGGACTTTCCTCTTAGGATAATCCCTGAAGGCCAAAGGGACAGAACTGTTGCTTACCTGGGCTGCAAGAGACTGGGAGGAGGGAAGGACTTGAAAGAGGGGAACAATGAGAGAAAAATGGTCTTATGTAGTGGGCTGGAAGAAAAAACTGTGATAGTAAGAGTGAAGTGAGATGTAACTTTCCAAATATTTAATAGGGTTAAATATCCACATCAAACCCCAAAGCATGAGAAAGAAATATTCACCTCTTTTATTAAAATTTTTTTGTGCCACCCTCTCTCAGGTGCCTTTTGTGGTCTAGCTGGCAGAAAAGTCAAGTGTACTTCCCTGTCAGCAGTCAAGTGTGTGGCTGCCTGGTCTGTGTGTGCTCTGGTGTTTGAATTTCAGAATGACATGTTTGAGCCTTAATTGGATATGGCAACCTGGGCTAGAGAGACTCAACATTAACTTTTTGTGGGCTGGAGGTTTTCGCAGCCTTGCAATGCTCGAATTTGGTACCTGCTTTTTGGACTTGAAGCCACAGGCTTCCCAAGGCTCCATCCTAGGCATCTTTGGTGTCCAAGGAGCCACCTGTCTATTTGTGTCCACTAAAGTTATTCCTTATCCACTCTACTCAACTGTTCTGCTCCAGATGTGTGACTACCGCACAAGAGAGGAGGTTGATCTGAAAGGGTGAAAGAAGCAAAAAGGCAAGAAGTCCATCTGCAGATCATTTTTCTGGGGTCACATTCTCATATCTTATCAATTTCTTGAGTAGCTGATCTTCATCTCTTTCCTTCTGTGGCCACTACTGCAGCTCTGAGTGTGAGGTACAGGGTGAGTCTCTGGGACAGGGCTTTTCTGGTGCTGCTGCTGATGTAAAAAGTTCTTTGAGGCAGATGTATACACTGTGTACTTTATATTGTTTCAAACACACACACAAGAAAACCAAGAAAATATCAGAAATGTTTATAGAATCCTGATAAATTAGAAACAAATACGATACTTGTCACTTTGAGATGCTAAAATTTGAAAGTGGTTAAATAATGCACAAATTTCTTTAGCGGTGGAGAAACTCAGGTGGTCTGTGCCAGGGCAGATCTTTGAAAGAGGGAGCCCGACTGGGGTGAGAGGAAAAACAGTGGTTTTCTTTAAGACATTTCATTTTGGTTATCTCAGCTATTCTGAGAAACTGTGTGCTTGTTTTTCTGATCTCTCCATCTAAATACAAACTGTGTCTTGGAGACAGGTTCATATCCAATGATTCTTTCCTGGCTTGTCAGATTTTTCTTGGTTAATTTCCAGGTAATTGGGATGCTAACTTTCGACCTGGTATGTGATTAAAAAAATGTAGTGCATATCTGGCTGTGGTCACAAGATCTGCAGACTTTGTGAAGTGGCATTCTACATGTTGGTTGTTTACAGCTGACATTTAGCTCAGCAGATTGAAAAATTTTAGAACTCTGGCAACAGCCTGGTGATACAAAAGGACAGAAAGAGGACCACATTTTGGGGGTTCCCTGGGTGTACAGCTTATAGCTACTTTGTAGGTGAAGTGATTTTTTTTTTATTTTTTTTTTTTAACATAGTTTCTGTTTCTCTTTGAAATACTTGGAGAATGAATTAGCATTGTTACTCTTTATAGCTCTTTGTATTTCCAAAAAGTTTGGATTACCTACTTGATTGCAACAGGATTAGTTCTTTTTTGATGCCAAGATGTGTTCTCAACACAAATACCTTCCCTGCACCTCCTCGGTTGCAGCAATCTTTCATTTTGGCACCAACTTTAATATCATTGTTTATTCTTATCTATTATGTTCCATGAGAGATGGAAAGGTTTATTTTTTTGTTAAATGGCAACAGTTATTGCTGCTGGATGGTAATTTACAACTCTTAAACAACACTTTAAAAAGGAAATAAACCTTTTGTTTCTATTATGCTCTTGGAACTGATTACTGGTGTAAAAGAAATAAAACAAGTCATACATCCAGGAAAGCTTATTGCATTATCAGGCAGTGCACCTCCCTTACTGATGAATAGGACTCAGTCTTGTAGTTAATAAAAAGCTGGAGTTATTTAAGGTTGAAATATAGCAGAATAAAACAAGGCAAATATTGTTCATGACAATTTCACCATCACAAAAGAATCAGAGGTATAACTGTGAGCTGGAAGAAATCAGACTTCTACTCTTTAGGCCTCTGGCTTTACAGATTAATCTTTTTTCTCATTTTCTAAATGTAAAAAGTGCCAATTTCTCTTTAAAATATGTTCAATTTGAAGATGAAAATTACTCCATACTGATGTAAGTATGGTAAATATGGTAAAATTCTATGAATTTTAATTTAACTTTTTCTTTTAAAAAATGAAAAAAACATTTTAAATGTCTGGATAACAGACTTCAATCATCCTAACAAGAGCTAACAAGTCTACCATAAGACTACCACCTCATGAAAATAAATATTCAGCAGCAGCAAGTCAAGAGAGCTCACAAAGAACAAAACTACCCAAACCAATCCCTTCCCCCTCTCCCAGGCACTGAAGTCCCTCTTCTCAAAGACAGAAACACTTTGACTGCTTGTGGTACTTTTTGACAAGACATCTCCCCCTTGGGCAGTACCTGAGCGTCACAGCTTTTCAGAGCTCCAGGACAAGCTCTGCATGCCCTCTTTTTTTTTTTTCACCCTTGCTGACTTCTTTGCCTTGCTCTTCAGTAACTAAAGATAAGACTGGGCTCATGAAATGTGGTTTGAAGTGATCCAAGTGTCCGGATTTTAATTTTGCGGGAAGACCAGGCCTGTGGCAGTGCATGTCATACTATAAATGGGAAACACAAAGCCTGTTGTTATGCTAGTCTAGATGTATTTCATAGACAACAACTCTCAATTCATGTTTCCATAATTGTTAAAATTAATTTTAAGGGAGAGGCTGACATTAAAATTTTTAGGTAGGAGCAACATATAAAGATTTTTTTGTCCCTGTGTGCCGAGGGCAACATTTCTTGGAAGGTTTTGCAAAAAAAGGCTGGAATGGGCAGCTTACAAGTTCAGTGGAAGCCTCTCAGATACATAGAACTTCTGATACATACACCTTCAAAATAAATTTTAAGTAATCTTTTGGGCTTTCCATGCCAATTATTCTTGCCTACTCCTGCATACAGAAAACCTTAGAAGTATAAGATAACTGTTCTTTCTTTACCTCCATTTTGTTTCTTTAGATGTTATGTTAACTTTTCATGGTTCCCACTGAGCACTCCATACTGATTTCTCTCCCATTTGAATGTGTGATAACACTTTTATTTTGCAAAGAGATGCTTTTCTCAGTTTATCTTAATTCAGGCCTTTCAAGTGAGAGCAAATCAGCTCAGCAAAAGAAATGCTAGATGACTTCTGAACCTTTTAAAAGGGAACTACTGAAACTACTTGGAAATAGCTATTAGATTAAAAGGTATTTGTCTTCAAGTGGTATTTCTGCACCCTTCCCAGAATCTAAAGCATATTGCTAGTTATCACAAAAAAGGTCTCAGCTCTCATTTTCTTCTCATCGTTCTGAATCATTAACACGTAATTGTGGAAAACAACCAGACTGACTGTTCAATGAAACAGAAGAATATCTGTCCTCCTGAGAGGGCAAGAGCATAAAATTTACAAATCTTTTAATAGTTTATTTCTAAGGGCCAATCCTGTTTCTTTACCTGGCACACTCTGGCTTCTCTCTCAGCCTCCCTTAATAAAAAAAAAAAAAAAAAAGAATAATAATAATAAATAATAAATATTAAAAAAAAAAAGAAAAAAGAAAAGACAAAGAATGGTAAATCCTTCTGTGTACAGGGCATTCTCAGTATATTCAATGAGCTTGGTGACCTCAAATCAAACATCTGAATGACCTGAAGTAATATTGTGGTGGGTTGACTTTGGCTCACAGCCAGACTCCCAGCTGCTTTCTCACTCTCCCTCCTCAGCTGTCTGAGGGGAAAAAATAGGAATAAAGAGCTTATAGGATGAAGTAAAGACGGGAGAATCACACACCAATTACTGGCATGGGCAAAGAGTCTTGTCTTGTGAAAAATGAATTTAAATTTGTGCTGAGCTGTAGTTCTTGTCAAGGTCGACTTTTCCAGCACACTCTCTACAGCTGCAGCTGCTTCAAGGGATGTCCACCTGCTCTGGGCTGAGGTCCTCCATGAGCTGTAATGTGGCCTTCTCTCCAGGCTGCAGAGAAATACCAGTGCCTGAAGCTCTTCTCTTTCTTCTCTGACCTTGGTTTTTGAAGGATTGACTGTGGTGCTTCTCAGTGCTACGCTTTAAAATGTCCATCACATGGAGCCCCTCTGTGCCACTGCCCCACTACCTTCCCACTGCCAAAACCTTCCTGCCTCTACCCCATGGAAATGGAAATGCAAACACAAGTCTGTGTATGGAAAGCAGTTCTCTGTTCCTAGGACTTGGCAGTTTGATGACTTTCAGGGCTTGTGGACATCTGTATAGAGCCTCCATGTGTCAGTTTAATTGAACTTTAGACCTGGATGTGTTCACAGATGAAACCCAGGTAAGTTTTAATGCTTTTGTCACTAAAACACTTTTATTGATGACTCTCTTACAAGTCTTTGTTAAGAACTGCCAATCGAAATAGCTGTTACTCTGCATCTCTGTCTTCTGGATGGCATCAAACTATCCTTGGGATGAGTTCAAATTGCCACTGATAAGCACAAATAGAAGCTCTGTGTTTGATACGTTTGTAGAGTTCAGGCACCAGGCTGTATTTCATTCCAACATGCAGATCTTCTTGATTTATGTCAAGTAAGGTTCACTGGAAAGTATTCTGTCTCCTGGCATTCTAGTAATGGACACTGAGTTTTCTAGAAGTCTGCCCTAACTGTTTTGGCCTTTTGTTGGTATTTCTAAGGCAATCAAAGCAGTGTGAAGGAATATATCCTCTCTGAACAAAAAAAATCAAACCAAGCACCCGACATTGACTCAGCAGCCTGCAACCCCAGAGCTTCAGTAATTTAAGAACAATGTGCATCAGACGGATTTTTCATGTTCAAAGTGTTAAACCAAGGTAAGACTTGAGTAAGGTCTCCCATTCTTTGTGAAGAGCTGGAATTTAGATTTGACACAGTAGGACATAGAATTAGAACACTCCAACTTTTCCTGATTCAATATTACAAAAAGCAGCATCAATAACATACTTGTCAGACCTTCAGCTGATACTGCTCCTCCTGATACTGCATGTTGACATATTTAATCTTGAGATGCTGTGATGAAATTTCCTTCTTAGATATTTTCAGCATCTTGAGATGGTTCCAGAGAGCATCAAACAGCTCCTGGGGAAGCCTGGGCTGTCAAGCAGAGTAGAGGGGAAGGTACTTGCTTGTACACCTTTCTCCTGAGAAAATCAAACCATATGAGTTTTTTAAACTGCTAAGCTCATAAGGAGGTTTCTTTCCTTGTTTTGTAATTGCAATATTTCTTTGATCAGAGGGAGAGAGATTTTCTGAAAGAAACCTGTTCTTTATAGTGATTAACATGTAATAACATCGTCTGTTCCTAGAATGACATTTCTTAAAATAGTATTAGCAACTTTAGTACTCTCCAGTTAGCCCTTTCCCTATTGCTTTATGGAATATATTTAGAAAAGGCTGTGCTAGCAATGACTGTGTGTTTGAATCACTGCTTAGATAAGTGTGAATACAAGTTTTAAAATCATAAGTACATAGAAAGTTCTGAAATTGCAGTCAAGTTACTTCATAAAGTTGGGGACAATCCTAAAGATCAACCAGTGCTTACGAGCAAACCTATAGTAATAAATAATTCATATTCACATAAGAAACCCTACATATGACAACATTTTTTTTAGGCTTGGGGAAAAAACTAACTTCCAGAGGGTTTTAGAAATAAGACTGGGAGAAAATGTTCTTAAAAATGACAGTGTCATTTAAAAACTAGCAGTAGAAAAGAAGCCAACTGTATCCTTTCACTATGCAGTCTACAGCAAGGTAAAATGCTGGAGCTTTTTTTTCAGACCTGGTCCTAGTGCTTGGACACGATATCATTTTACTGTGTGTAAGAGTGAATGCTCTGAGAATCAGAAATTCAAGTAATTAAATCAGAAATCTATTTCAACCACTTAATTGGCTGAATGTTCTTTGCCAAGTACTGAAAATAGCATGTGGTAGCTTTTCGTGAAATCTATTTTTTTGCAGATTTCTGTGAAATGTCATTTACCCTTTCCTGTTGTCCAATATCTGCTGAGATACCTCGTGTGTCTGCAGATAAAAAAATGCAGTTGCTCCAGGTTTCATGTTCTTGTGACTTAATATTTATCGTCCTTTAAAGTTTTAGATTTCCTTAAATTTTCATATCTTTTAAATGAGAAAATTCCTTCCATGGATGTTATGATGCCTTTTCATTGCATGATGAGTTGAGGTTTTCCAGCCCTCTGGACTTGTTTCTCTTTGCCTACAAAGCTTTCACTGTGAGCCAGACTGTTGCCCTCAAAAGACCCACACTCCTTTCTTTTTTTGGCTTGATACATTTCTGTGTCGTTGTAGTTAAAAAAATGTACTTTTTTTGCCCAAAAGCTCTCCTGGAGCCTCAAGGGACCTATACACAAGCTGAAGTCTTTTGCTGAACAAAATGAGGAGTAGATTTGTGTCTTATACATGCTTTTCCATGTTAAAAATTGCTGTAATTAACATTTACTTACATTCAGAACTTACTGAACCAGAGTAATCTTTACCCAAAGACATTAAACTCACTGCCAGTGAAGGGATTACATTTTGTTGCAGTGGCTCTTGCAATGCAGTAAAGCAAAGCTCAGCAACAAACTCAGCTTTCTGCTTAATAACCCTGCTAAGAGGCAAAAAATTCTCCACATATTCTAGTGTGTTTGTTAGAACATTCTTTTTTACCGATTTGTTGGATTCTTCCTGCCTTTTATACCGTGGCACTGCTATTTCTAAAGTTTTATAAATACATTTTAAAATGTGTTTAGAAATTATAAGGGTGCCAGGGAGCTTCATTTAATATTTTTTAATTTCCCTTGGCCTGGAAGTCAGATTTTGCTGACTTTCCTTGGTATCCTAGCTATATAAATTCCAAACATCAATGTTAAAAACATCACAGTAAAGTCATGGATGAGGAGACCCAGTCTGTGGAGGGAAAAACTGAGATTGCAGATAGCATAGTGAGACCAAAACTGGTGTGAAGTGCCCAGCAGCAATAAAACCAGGCAGGGGACAGAAACCCACCCAAGGTTTAGTGCAATTCTCCCAGGTGATGCCTGTGCAGGTGTATCAGCATCTCCCTCAGTTATCTAGCAAAGAGATACCTATTAGAATTACAAGGGTATCTTTGAACTGAAGAAAAGTTGTGAGCATTGAAGTCACTTTAAAAATGAGATTTGGCTGAGTTCAAAAATTCATTTCCTTAATCTTTTGACAGGCTTTTGAACGACCAACAAAGTGGGGCAGAAAACAGCTGTATAAATGAAATATATTATTTACTACTTGAGCTTTAGCAATCTTCTGGTGAAGTATTTGGAATAAGTTTTCTGCTGATATTACTAGTGGGCTGAAGTCAGAAAACCAGAATGGCTTCATTAGTTATTATGATAGAAAATAAGGAAAATTTCTCACTCTGCTGTTGCGGCTGCTGCTGTAAAATGAAATAGTCTGCATTTTATGGATATTACATGAGTTAAACAACCATACTTGCAAAACTTTCAAGAATATATAAACAACTTCTCTGTTTTTCCACAGTCTGTGCCTGAAAATCTTATTTCAACCTGTTTCTGGGGCATAGCAGCCTCTCTGTAGTACAGTGAATGATGTTCAATGTGCAAATAAATTGGACAAGACACACCAAATAATATCAAAGAATAAAAAAGCCATGCTCCTCATTGCCCCTGCTATCTGCTCTAAGAGCTGCAACAAATACTTGACAAGCTCTGCAAATATATGCAAAATAGTTTTCTTTGCCTTTCACCAGTGAAGCATTTAAACTGAAACTGCTCTTATGTAAAATCTGGTCCATGAAAGTGTTTGCATCTTTATCTGAAATGAGAAATTGTCACATGGTTGGAGCCAGTCCAAATCATGTGGTCCCAAAATGGTCCCCAAAAATGAGGTATCCATAACTTTGGATGCATAATGGAGATTCAACCCTTTCAGCTGGTCTTACAGACTCGTGTTCCCCATGTTGTGCTGTGCCTGGGTGCTCACTTCTGATGCCAAGTTATGAGAGATGATTATTTGCTGGATTGAGTTTCTTTCTTCTAATTGATCTAATTGAAAAATACTGAACAGGAGCATTTGAAGTGCTTACATGGATTGTTCCCTTCTGAAATGGATGAAATTTTTAACTCGGATGTCTCACACCATTTCACTGAAGATGAAGATTTCTAGCTTGCTGATCAGTAAGTGATACAGTCTTCATTTTCCTGGGATTTTCTGCACCCAGAGATTGATATCTCAAAACTGGTGGCATCCCGTAGCAGAAAACTGCTTTGTCTCTTCCTTCCCAATCTGACTGCCATAATTTCAGTGAGCAGGATGACTCGTGCAGGGCAGAGAAAACAATTGCAGAGACCTCTGAGTCAGTAAAGAAACATATTAGAACATATTTAGTCTTCCTGATGAATGCTCCTGAAATAATTTTCCACTTTTCCTAAGACTGCAACAATTTACAAAGCAGTTCCCTAGGATTTCACTTCAGAGAATGCTGAAATTCTTCACTGTTCCAGAGTGTTTAGAGATTTCACCAGTTCATGGGGTCCCTTATAATCATAGAATCATAGAATCATAGAACTGGTTGGGTTGGAAGGGACCTCAGAGATCACCAAGTCCAACCCTTGATCTGAAGTTCCCAGCCCATGGCACTGAGTGCCACATCCAGGTTCTTTTTAAATATCTCCAGGGACGGAGTATCCACTACTTCCCTGGGCAGCCCATTCCAATGTCTGATCACCCTTTCAGTAAAGAAATCCTTTCTAATGTCCCACCTAAACCTCCCCCGGCACAGCTTCAGACTGTGTCCTCTTGTCTTGCTGAGAGTTGCCTGGGAAAAGAGCCCAACCCCCCCCCCCCCCCTCCCCCCGGCTCCAGCCTCCTTTCAGGGAGTTGTAGAGAGTGATGAGGTCTCCCCTGAGCCTCCTCTTCTCTAGGCTGAACAGCCCCAGCTCCCTCAGCCTCTCCTCTTAGGATCTGTGCTGCAGTCCCTTCACCAGCCCAGTTTCCCTCCTTTGGACCTGCTCCAGGACCTCAATCTCCTTCCTGAACTGAGGGGCCCAGAACTGGACACAGTACTCGAGGTGTAGCCTCACCAGTGCTGAGTACTGAGAGAGAGCTGCAAAGGTGAAAACAATATGGTCCAGGTGTAAAAGATAGGTTCAAACACTTTAGATAGTACCATCCAGCGGAAAATTACTCTAAACCCAAGTGGGTGATGACCCAGAGGAGACCTGGGAAGCAGCCTGCTTAGCTGCTGGAATGGAGCAAGCATTTCAGGTTTTGTGCTGTTCCTTGTGGGTGCTGTCAGGAAAGTATCCACAACTTCTTTAGACTTCTGGACATCTTTGACTGGAGGTACCTCTGATGATTAGAGATGGCATGGCTGTTCCAGCTGCTTCTGGAGAAATCTTGCTGATGCACTCAGCTGAAAGCAGAGAAATGGAGTTCATAGGTGGTGTTTGCCTGTACTGTCTTATTCTGTTCCATGAGGTAGCACCTAGGATTGCTCCTATCCCTGCATAAGCCACCTCAGAATTATTTTCGAAATAAAGAATTCTTAGAGCTTTCTTCTTAAATTTTTTTTTTTTTTTTTTTTTTTTTTTTTTTTTTTACCCAATACATTCCAGCGAGAACTCTTGATTTCACATCATTGTATTTGTTCTGCCACTTATCCAGCCTAATTTACAAAATCTGTCTTTGTCTTCAGGTCCCTGGGCCTTAAAAGGGATTTTTCAGATGCTCAGCAGTTTTAAATATCAAGCCAATAATTTTTTCAGCAATTTATTTTACCCTTCGTTTTTTCCAGTATTTTGGCTGAATATCTTCTTTGTTGTCTTGGATACCCTTTCCTTCCCAAGGGAAAGAGCTGGCTTTGTAGCTTCAGGTATCTCATCCAAGAGGTATGTTTTACTGCTAAGCACAAATTAAATTGATCATCATTATAAGTAAGATATCGATCAGTACTGCTCAGTTCCTTATTCAATGGCTGTCAATCTTTTCTTATTTATCTTTGTTCCTCTTCAATGCCAGTTCTTGCAGTTAATTTCTTTTTTTCCCTTTTGGACTGTTTTTGCTACTCTATGAAAATGTGATTGGAACATTCCCAGAAAACAGTACAAAATCATACTTAATACTCTATTCAGTGTGTCACACTCGTTTATTATATATCTGAGTTGTAGATTTTGATATGCATAAAAAAGGCAAGGAGAGCCTCTAGTGAATTTTTGAGCTGTAGTTATCTGCATCCCTTTTTCCTAAATAATTATAAAATTATGACCTGTGAGTTGTAACTTTGTGTGGAAAATAACTGAAGTCACAGGAGTGCTGTGCACATTATACCAGTCCAGGGGCTGCCTTGAAGTGCAAAAGTGTGCAGCCAGTTCACAACCCTTGAAGATCTTGTTTCTATCAAGAAACTTTCCTTTCAGGCTGAGTAGAGTGGGAACATAGAGGCTGCTTGCTAGGGTTTCTTTTAGACAGATACTGTGCCCCACTTGTTGTTTGCTCCCATTGCTTATACTGTCTTGTTTTGCATCTGAGCTCATCACTGGAGGAGTAAAAGTGACATAGCTTTTTGTTTCTTGGAATTCCTCAGTTTCAAAGAAAGATTTAGGTTTTCAAGACTTACTATCACTCTGCACCTTTCTACAGAGCAGTGTGTCCATGACAGGATACTGATTTCTGTGTCCCAGCAGCTTCCATCATGCTGATGTTAGCAGGGTGAGCTCAGAGCTTCAGGCAACCATAACTGGTTGCCTCACAGTCCCTCACAGTCCCTTTGCTGTCCTTTGGATTATATCCTGACTTTGTATTTTTCCTTTGTGTTCTTGCATTCTCTTTTCTTTCCTCAACTCATGAAGTATCACAAGTGTATAAATGAATTTTTACGAAACGCTTGGGGGTTCAGTTTTAATGAAAGGTATATTAAAAAGCTTTGTGGGATTGTACAAGTAATGATGTCCCTGAAGTGATATTCAATTCACTCTGTGTCTACTTTGCTAATGATGGTCTGAGATACTGATAATTAGATGTGTCTGTTTAGGTTTTCAGAGGAAGAGGTAACCAGGAGAAGCTGACCTGAGAAAAAAAGAAAAGGCTACATGATAGCCCTAGTTTTGAGATTTTTCAAATTGTGTACAAAGGTCTCTGTCTTGCTGGTCTGTAGTGCAGGCACAGGAGTAACAGAAAATCTTTAGGAGAATGGTCGGTGGGATGTAAAAAGCCCTTTATCAGAGCTCAGCAACTGCAAGATATCACTGAACACCAAATTTTTATTTCATATGCATTCGTGTCGACAACAAGATCCTTTATGCATATATGTAGCAGAGGGAAAATGTGTGAAATGGATGCTGAAAGGCCTCAGTTCCAAGATGACGGTGAAATGAATAGTTGGAGATGTGAAAATCAGCAAGGGAGAGTGAGAAGTGAGGGAGGAAGACTGACTCAGAGAGGGGTGTAAGCAGACAGAACTGGGAAGAGAAAGCTTAAAATACAAGAAAGGCAGACGAGGAGAGTAAGACCAGAGGAAATGAAAGGAAGAAAAATTGCAAAGAAAGTGGAAAGACAGAAAGAGAAGAAAATAGGGCATATTTATGTTGCTGCTAAAAAGCTGTGCACCAGCATACTATGAAGATTAAAAAAAAAAAAAAAAACCAACAAACAAATCCCTTTTTTCTTCTGCAGGGAACAGCTATGTGAGGCTGAAGGGGGAAATTGGTGGGAAATTACTGGGTCGCAGTAATTCAGCAGTTGCTCTAAGTACCCATGTTGCTTGTAAATTAAATTCGTTTATCAACAAATGAAACACCAAATCCACATTTAGGGTTTCACACAGGCCTGAATGACCAGACCTTGCCATACTTTTATTTATTTATTCAGCTCCCAAATCTCTCTTGTACTTTTTGGCAATCCCAGCAGCCCTGTGGGGCAACGGATGTTTTGGCAGGAGGCTCCTTTGTAAAGCAGAAGTACAGAAGATGATCCCATCTTTCTGGGAGAGAAACAGGAACCAGACACACTGGACTGAAAGTGAAATTTCCTATTTTGAGCTTCCAGGAGCTCTATTTTGGAATTCATAAGGAAGCTGCATCATTTATGCAATTCTTCCCCAGGAACAATTGGAGCATGGATGTATGTCTGGAGCTGGTGGTTGCTTTGATATAGGGGCTTTGAAAAATCTTGGGTTTTCAGCTGTTTGTTAAATTCAATCAATTTTTTGGAGGTTGAGATAGCACCATACACCCAATGGAAGGCCACCTCTCTGAAGATGGCGAAGTTTTTCTAAATTTAATGAAAACTTCATTTCTCCTGGGTCATTATGAAACTCATTTATTCATGATAGAATTTCTTTTTTACTTCCCAACAGGTGCTAGAATTGAAAAGAACTGTTTCTTTTAGCTTTATTAAGCTATGGAAATTTAACTGTGATGGCTGGCATGTGAATGGTCTGCCTGGAAAAGCACGTAGGAAGGGAGCATGAGAGGAGTTAACAGACAACAATCTCTATGGCTGTCAGAATAATTAATGCTTCCCATAAACATGCTAATTAATTGACAGGGAGAAAAATCTTGTGGCGTACATGCTGGACTTTTTCATATTATCCTGAATGCTAACACCACCTTATCATATCCTTACCTTTGAACACTACCTCTACATCATTTCCTGAATTTAGACACTTGTTATTTACTGTACAAAGAGCAGTAAAAAGACTTAATAAAATCTGACAGCAGGCAGCTTTTCCTGCCTGGAAAGATTAAATGCTTAGCACTTTGCATTTCAATTACCTAAAAGTAATGAAAAAATATTTTATATTTTAGCCCCTTATTTGGCAAATTGCTTGAGGAAAAAAATATTTCTGAACTAGAATTTTCTTTTAAAAGTGGTTGAATACATGACTAATCCATCGGCTGCAAAATGTAACACTGCTTTTTAAATTAAGCTGATATTATGCAAATTTTAATCAATACTATTGTGTGTCTTCTCTTTGCTAATGTGATCTCTACCAGAATTTTGGCTCTCTCCTGATCTAAAAGTATATTTTAGAGCTGCTTATATAAATTGTTTCCTATAAGTCACGACTATTCTAATCTCCATAAATTAGCTACAATAGTTCCTTACCCTTGCCAAGGCCCACAGATGAATGAAATCAGCAGAGGTTCTTCTATTTGAATGGTCATTGTACAGAATAAAACACCAACTTGAGTTCCAGTTCTTCATTTGTTCTCCTCGAACTCAAAATTTTTCATGCTGAAGGATGGTTATTTAAAGCTGTATATACAATTTAAATCAAACTGTTTACTGACTACCCTCTCCTTAATTTATAATTATATATTTTTTTTCTGTATTGTGTGTTTCTGTTCTAAAAAGTGCAATGAATCACTTGGATAAAGAACTTGCCAATTTCAATTATTGACGTGTTCTCTTGCAGAGCAATCGTATGTCCCTTCAGGTACATCATAGCTTAAATATTGTCAGCAAGAATAAAAATATAATTTTTGATAATGAAATGGATGATAGAGAACGTAGCTTGAAATTTTATGTGATGTATAGTGTAATTTTAAAGGCAGAGACCTTGATGCTTCTCAGTTACTTATTCAGACAAATGTTTCCACTGTAGCTGCTGCTGGTGTCTCACGAGTGACAATGCCCTTCCAGCCTAGGCAGTTGCCTGTGTTACTTTCATTTATTAGAATCATTATCTTTAAAATTGGAAAAGACCTCTAAGATCATCAAGTCCAACTGTCCACTCTACAACCCCAAAACACCAAACCATCCACTGTAGCTCTTCATCCACCCCTCTATGGAACGCCTCCATGGATGGTGCCCCCACCACCTCCCTGGGCAGCCTATTCCAATGTTTAACAACACTTTTTGTGAAGAAGTTTTTCCTAATATCGAACCTGTACCTCCCCTGCTTGAGCTTGACCCCATTTCCTCTTGTCCTATCACTGGTCAACAGGGAGAAGGGGCCAGCATCTCTCTCACTTACCATCTCGTTTCAGGGACTTGTAGAGAGCACTGATGTTCCCCCTCAGCCTCCTCTTCTCCAGGCTGAACAGCCCCAGTTCCCTCAGTCTCTCTTCAAAGCCCTGTTTTCCAGGTACCTGATCAGTTTGGTTGCTCTTCTCTGCACCCTCTCCAGCACCTCGATGTCCTTCTTACACTGCGGTGCCCAACACTGCACACCTCATCCTCTGGGAGACAAACTGATAATACAGGTCAAATATTCCTTTGGAACAGCTGTTTTTCTTAACACAAATTATACAAAATTCGGTGTCTCTGCAGTGGAAACAGGCTGGTTTTAGGGAGACAAGTATCCAGTCCAATGAATCTATTATCTCTGAGGTTAAGGAGCTTGATGAGGATCTGAAAAAAGACTCCAAACCCCCCATTCTTTGACAGAATTCCATTCTGTTATCATTTTAAAAGATCTCTACTGATACAGGGAAAAAGTGATGGTCCTCAGGCAGAAGAGTTGAGGGAAAAAACTAACCAATAATGTCCAGTATTTCATAAAATACTCTTATTTCTGACAAATAAAATGGAAAAGATTATTGTGGAAGTGAATTACAGCTGCGCCACCTCCTGCTCATGGCAACATTCAAGCATCACCTCTGAGATCAGAGCCTTGAAGCAAAGAGATGGTTTCACTTATCTAATTTTCACAATGAATGAGACCTGTTTATTGGAAATCTATATAGGGGGTTGGCAATGGCAAATGGTAACTGTGACTATATTCAGTCCAGTGCTGTTTTATTTACAGCCTTTTCTGAACTATAGAGTAGTAATGTTATTACTTGACATGAGCAGAGGAAGTGTAAGGACCTGGGATGTAACAAGCAAACTTTGTCTTTCTCCTTAATAATATTAAGTTGCTTAAGTTTATAATTATTTAAAAGTGAGTAGTGGCTGGAGATCCTCATCTTGGGGTCAGGACTCTGTGTCACAAGAAAAAACTGAAGATAATAACCATTATTATGGAAGTTATGTCCAATTTTATGACAAGATCCCCCAAGCAAATAAGGGTGACATTTTCCACAATAGAATCAAATAAATAAACTGGCAGCACCCTGTGACAAATTTAGTATCAATTTTTCTCAAATATGCAGTAACATTTCGCTATTGAACAACTTATTGTTTTCTTAGGTTTTGCTTGTGGTTTTGTGCTATAATTCCTGAGTATCTTCATGTCCATAGAAATTGCTGCACTGTTGTACAAACACAAACATGCCTAACAGAGGCATGCAGAAATCTTGTCTTTATAGAAACTGTTAATAAGTGTTTCTGCTGTCTGACAAGGATAGAGGAACATTTTTTGTCTGCACTGGTCTGGGTGACCAGAATGGGCCATGGGAGAGACCAAACTATGTCTGCAAAAGTTTCACAGTTCTTTATCCTTCTCAGTGGTGTAACTCCCTCCTGGTGTGGTTTCAGCTTCAGCTGTTTGCTCCTTACTGGTGAAATGATTTCTGTGCCTCCTTGCAGGACTGGAGGGTGTTTCATCCATGTCTCATTTGCAGGGGAATTCAGGCATTGCCAAATTTGCATTTTGTGGAGGAATAGAATGGGAATCTCTAAACCAAGCAGGTGGGGCACGAGCTCATGTTCCCTTCACTACTCCTAGGAAGCTATCTTTAAAGTTACGAGTCAGTTAAAGGATTTAACCTACTCCCTTGAAACTGAGCTCAGGGGAACCTACAGCATCTCCTGACCAGCAGCACAGACAGGTGAAGGATAAGCCTTAACATGGTCTGACAGCTGCCTTGGGGCTGGCTTGCTGCCTGCAGAAATGGCAACTCTTGGCTAGCAGGAGGGAGAGGTGCTTGGGACTGTAGCTGGTTGTGAGACCTAAAATGTACATGGCTTTATACCTTGTGACCCCATAGAGTCAAAATATTAGGCAAAAGTCATTTTCTTGCTTTCAAAGTAGTTCTTTCCTTTCATGTGAGGTCTTGCCAGTTGTTAGTGCTGAAATCTCCCAGGATGAGTCCAGGGTATTTCACCAGCATGGCTGACAGTGCAGCCCTGGAAGACTTTTGTGGATTTGTTTATTCTTTTTTCTATAAATAAACATCAAATGAGCATGGAAGTCTTGCAGGAGACTCTTGACTTCACATCACTTGCCTAGCTACTATTAAAAGCTGTCAAGGAAACTATTTGAGCTTTGGTAAAAATATACAAAGGCAGTCAAATAATTTGAGAAAAAATTTTAGAAAAACATTTTGTCTGAACAAGGTAAGAAACCTAGAGGCTGTAGGATTGTGGAAAAGCTTTGCAATGCCTACGTGGGTACCTCTATCTGTGGGAGCAGCACATTCACCCAGAGATCACAAACCAGCTCTACACAATTGTCTCCTACTACAGCAAAGGCTGATCAGCATCCCAGGCTTTGCAGAGTGGCTGGAAGAAGCCTGTGTCTTCTGCCCTTTGTGGGTCTTTTCTTCATGGCCTTTGAACAACTTAGATATGACAAATTCACAGCCAAGAGAATGCTGTATTTTTCTTCTGATTACTTTTACCCTTTTTTTTTATGACACTCCATTTATTTTATTTCAAATATATGGATCTAAAACCAATAATATTTTTTGATAGCAGATAATGACTGTTAAACAACAGTGAGGAAAGTGATGTTTCTGCTAATGGCCAACATACCATCCCTAAAATAGGAGCTGCCTGTATCTGTGCTATGTATAAGAAATTTCTTATTGATATCATCTGCCAGTTACATGCAAAGATAATCAGTCTTTCTTCAATTAAATGGCAGTCTAAAGTCCAGATCAATAACTGTGTCCCTCTCCATTTCAAAGATAGAACAGATTCAACCTTTTGCTGATATTTTGTTTGCAGATACAAAAAAATGCCCTCTAAAAGGATTACATCTGCCCAGCTTTTCCTGAATACTGATCAAAGGAGATCCAGTGTTTGTTAACAAGGGAAATGGGCTTGAAAAGAAAGAAATGTAAATGTTCAAGGCAGCTGAAGGCTCAGAAGTGAATCAGTCAGTAGCAAATGAATGTCCCTCCTTTACTGGGGACACCTCTGGCACTGTTGAGCCCCTTGCATTTCCCTGGGTTCTGCTTCCTGCTCAAGGAGGTGTGTCATGGAACAATTGTCCTTTTCACATAAACAACAGAAAACATTCCATGCTTATCATTCAGCATCTTACAGAGGCATTTACACTTCAGAAAACTCTGTTCCCCCCTTCTGCATGCAGTACAGAAAACATGCAATTATTTTTGCAAATGTAAATTATGGGGAAATCCTTCTGTTTAACAGCAGTTTGTCCATGATAAAGATCTCAGAAGCGTAGAGTGAGTCATATATTTTCACTAAGGATTAGGCCAAGCATTCATGAAGAACCTGAGCATCAAACTTTGCAGTATTTGGATTTCTTATTTCTGGCTTTGACGTTTTACTGCCTTTTACGGGCCACAGAATTTATAAAAATTGGATGTAATTACATCTTTGACCTGTGAAAACCTGCATGGGTGATTTTAAAGTCAAGGATTTTGGAGCCCTGAGAAAACATCTTTAATTGGTTCCTTTTTAAAGGGCATCCCAGAAAGCTGCTTAAATAAGTATTAAAACCCATTGGAAAACAGATAGGTTTAAGTAATGCTTGAAGGTTGATCTTGTCTCCTGCCAAAACACTGGATACTTTAAGATAAAGTGACAGAATAGTGGTCTGTACTCTTATGTATTTCATTTCATTTTTATGGCACAGTTTTTCATATTGTACATCATAACTGAATGCTGCACCTGGATTAAAACGCTTTATGTCCTGTTTCCTATGGAGGGAAATCAATCCTTTCCTTGAAGTATGTCCTATGGAAGAAAATCAATTTAATGTATTTTCTTTCATTAGAATTAGTTAGCAGTTATAGGAGGGAGAATTCACAAGGCTTCATGTGAGTGTAATGAAAGCAAATTCTTATGTCTAGCAATTCAAATAATTAAATTTAGAACAAAAATATCTTTCCAAGAAGCTTCCAGGAATAGAGTTTGAATGTTGTGGTTAGTGAGAACAGTCGTGTCAGCCCCCAGCAAGTCAAGCAAACTGCAAGGAAATGAGTTTTAGTGAAAGCCAAATTCGATGGGTGCCCAAATGTCAGTTCAGCCTCTCAAGGGTGTTCCTCTGGTTCCAACTAAGGGACGAGAATAAACCCCAACCTTGATGACAAACACGCAGAAGATCTTTATAGAAAAGGTGATGCTGCCCATGCAGTGTAACTGCCTTGTTTTCTCTCAAAGGATGACGGATTGAAACCAGGGACAATAACTCCCCATGGTCCAGTTCAAGCATCCATGATGAAAGCAGAAATTTTGCACTGTGATAAAAGAAATGAAGTATGGAAATTCATACTCACCAGTTGCAACATCAGCCTCCCCCTCCTACCCTGTTCTGGGGAGTGCGCAGTTCTGGGGGAACACTTGAAAATCAAGAGGCTTCAGTGGGTTGCCTTCCTAGGGAAGACATTTAGCACTGTAAAGTTTTAGCAGACTGTTTGGAAGCAGTACTGTTAATGGACAGTAAACTGCAAAGAGAAGTTTGTGTCCATGATGATTTAATCAACACACAGCAGAGGCTGAAGACAGAATAAATCTCTGGTGTGAGCAACCGCTTCTTTCACTGGAAACACTTCTGGTATTCAAACTTTCTGTTGAGAATCCATGTTTCTTCAGGAGAAGTCTCCCACAACAAATTTCAGCATTTTCAAACAGCAAAACAAAAATAGGCTTTACTATTATATTCCTCTGAGGCAAAGGCAGACACACTCTTTATCTGTGGTGTTAATGTCAGTGATGTTTCAGGCATTTATTGTCACGTTGCTCCTTTTTCCATTGGTAATTGGAATAGAGCGAAGTAATATTTATGTGGTGAGGTAATTTACTTTTAATTTCCATTGTCATTAAATGCCATTAAACTTTTCATGGTTTTAATATCTTTTGATTTCTTTGTAGCAAATCTGCTGGGTTCATGAGCAAACATTTTAAACTTCTTTGCAAATTCACACATCAAGATGCCTTCTTCCTGAGAGCATCTCATTTGTAAAGATGATCTCAGATCTTGTCTACAGCAACATCTCCTACAAAGCTGTCATTCTGGGGAGCTTTCAGTCAAGAAGAGACACTAGAAACTAATGTTGGGATGTACATGGAGTATATGGATGGGGATATAAGGACTGTCTCTGAGTGCTTGCTCTGGGTGAGTTCATGATGCACTGCCCTCTTTTTTTAGCTTAAATCTAAAATACCAGCCTGACAGGTGTCAGGAAGATTCAGTAGGCTTTGGCTCAAAGTTCACAGGAGCAAATAGAACTTACAATACTTTATAGGCCTCGGGGCAGTGTTTAGCCAGGAAATCTCTCTCTTCTGGTTCCATCCATTCTCTCAGGTGGAAAAAAAATTGGTGATATTCCTGTCGTGAAGTGCTGTAAAAGGCAGCCAGTGTGCAGTGCCAGTGTGCAGACAGCAAGCTCTGAATGAACTGCAGAATTGAGGTCAGGGAGTTCATGAAGGGGATTTAGAAAGCATCGTGTTCTGGGCTGCCTTTTGGTCCTGCTTTGGGGAGTGTCTGCAGAGTTCTACTGCTCTTTGGCACAGGTTCATCCCTGGGAACATCCCTGAGGATTCCTCTTCCCACCAACAGCAGCTGGAGTCATTCCTGGGGATGGCAGTGATTTTTTTTTCCCTCTCTGCCAAGTGAGTGTGTGGAATTAGGCAAAGCCTGTCTGTGACTTGATTTATGAGAAAAAAGTTATTGAAAAAGACAGTATAGAAAGGAGGAGATTGTGTCATTTCCTTTGCGTTGTTTTCCCTGTGATTTGTTGCTTGTCTGTTCTGCAGAGAACATCCTACACGGTGAAAAGCCCCTTAGGTTTTTATGGAGAAAACTGAAACTTTCAATAAATTTAGTGGCAAAATTATACTGCTCTTCTCTCTCCAGCTACAGGATTTTTTTTTTTTTTCAGTACTCAGACACTTTATTTACATAATCATACTAGAGCAGATTTGGTGCTCAGTGTTTCCTCTGTTTTAATTTGTCTATGCACTATGTTTTGCATAGTGCATTTTCTATGCACTATGTTTTGCATAGTGCATAGAAAATAATGTTGAATTTTTTTCTAGCTAATCTAATAAAGGAGCTAGCATTACATAACTGTGTTGGGTAATATGGAAATTTTATGTTGTGTCAAAGCTGTTTCTTTACAGTGATAAAAGAAAATAGCCTGCAGAATTTATATTTTGGGAAAAAAAAACTCATTCACACCTAACATTATTAATGATGTAGTTCAGATCATTGATTTTACGTCTTGTATGCTTAGCTAATGATTACAGAAAAGCCTTGAAAGAACATGTATTAATGACATCAATTATGGCTAATGATGGACTTTAAGAGTTGTCATGAATATCAAGTGACATTTAGGATAGGAACAACAGCACCATGTGACCCGTGAAGTTACCTGAAGCAATTAAGGTCATAATAACTCAGAACCTCTTTTTAAAAGGGTTACTTCATTGTAATAATGATCAATTCTTAACAGACAGAAAAAAAAAAAAAAATCTTTCATTTGGTTTCCTCCTGGGCCTTTAGTAATGGAGCTCCCACCTGCTGCTATAACATTTTATCACATCCTTACTAGTGAAAACAATTTGCACTGGCAGTACCGACTGAGTAGAAGCTTTCTTACATAATTTTTAGGGGAATCAGTACTCTGAGTTTTGCAGGCGACCATGTTCTTTGCTCCCAAATTCCTTACTTATAATAAGCCTTTTTAAATTTCTGATTTTACTGATTTTTTAAAAGAAAAGACCCCAAACCTGGGAAGAGCTGGTAAAGGAATATGATGCTGCACCATGGACCTATTTTGTTTCCATGTGTTTGGAGCTGCCCTTCCACAGCACATATGTGCAGCATCTCTGCACAGGGACTGTCACACTGCAGTTTGCAGCAGAGGTGAGAGTCAGTGCCTGTGACTGATTACCCAAGAGGAAGCATTCATGGTGAAATCACAATCAAATTCCTCATCTCTCTGTCACCTGCCGAGGGAGCTGCATCAGGACAAGTCCCAGTGGTAGAGGAATGTGATGTGGAAGCCTCCAGGATAAGGGCTGAGTGACTTGCTCTCCTCAGAAGGTTTAGGGGAAGCCTTATTAAGGTGTTCCAGCACTTAAAGGGGGGGCTTCAAAGAAGATGGAAACTCCCTCTTTACAAGGAGTCCCATGGACAAGACAAGGGGCAATAGGCACAAGTTGTTTCTGGGGAGATTCTGACTGAACACAAGAGGAAAAATTTTATTAGGAGGGCAGTCAGACATTGGAATGGTCTCCCAGGGGATATGGCGGATTTTCCCCCATGTTGGAAAGTTTTAAGTCTCAGCTCAACAGGTTGCTGAGACATAACATAAAAATATTAGAAGGGTTTTACCAGATGATCTTTGAGGAGCCTTCCAACCTGATATTCTATGATTCCGTGGTTCTCCTTGCTGGGCAGCAGTGAGGTATGGGGTGCAGGAGGGAAGTTGGGGGGACACTGAGCCAAGCAAGGGGCTGGGGAGAGCCACAACCCACCAGGGCTCCTGCTTTCTTGGGGAACAATCTTCCTTGGAGCAAGACAGGCTCTTTCCACAAGAAATGGAAGCCTGAGGGCACAGCCCATCTGCCTGCTCTTGTCTGAGCAAATGTTTTTACCCCTGAAAAGCAGCATAGGAGAAATAATATGATGGGGGGGGTGAACAGATCTGGGTTGTCCTCAGCAATGAACTCTGAAGATAGGAGTGACCGAGACAGCTGTTATCTTCACTGTGTGCTTTGGATAGCTCACAGATATTACAGTATTTCAGTGTAAAAAGTAAAAAGAGAGGTTAAGCACAAGTCTTTATTTAGCTGAGAGGATGAACCATATGAGTTTTGCTCTTAGGAGGCTTATAAGTGCTTATGAGCCCCACAGATCACTTTGATGCTCTCTTCCACTGTGATTTCCCTTTGAAGTGGGAGACTTTTAATAAAAATGATACATACTTTATACTTGGAGCAGGATTTGTATATGTGACATGCCTTGGCCAAGGATATGGAGCTCATTACAATGGCTTCTGCAGACAGAGAGATAAAGGCTCTGTCCTGAGGAACACCCAGGCCACCCCAATTTTTATAAACCTTCTGTTCACTGGAAAAAAATGCTAATCGCTTTTAAGGGCTATGACAGTGCCAAAGAGCTCTTCAGAAGAGGACTTCATTTATTGCAATGCCTTTCTACTTACATATTTTGATGCCTAATAAGAAGCACAGCAAATGCATCAAACAGAAGGTGAAGGGAACTGCTGTGATGAAAGCAGAGTTTGCTCCAGCTGGGAGTCATGCACTGAAACCAAAACAGTTTGGAGAGCAGAACCCCTCAAATGTCTGATGTTTAAATCATGTGCAGAGGTGAAGACCTGCACTTCCTTTCTTGGCTTTACGTAATTACTAATATTTGCCTGCAGTTGCTGCCCTAAATCGATCTCTTGGCTCTGTGTATTCCTGTAGGAATGCCAGCCCAGAAAATACTTTGCCTGAGCTAAGTATCTACAGAACTGCACTGGGCAAGGTCCTGTGGAGGGCTCTGCCAGCAGAATGTCTGTTCCCTCCTACAAACTTTCAGAAGAGTGATTTGGTATTTGCTGTCTTAGGGCACAGTGACTCTCAACATGGGTGCACTGTCACTGCTCAGTTTCTAAAGGCACAGAAGTAAATTACATTTTGGACTCTGGGACGATTTCTCTGTGGTTTCAGGAAAGCTGCTTTTGCTTCTGGTACCTTATTTGAGGAATGGAGGGCAGTGCTGTTTGCCAGCCTCACATAGAGTTTCTGATAATTGACATTCGAAGTTGAAAAGCCACTTGATTTTGTAAGGATTTTGGCTTACGTGTCTGCTGGTGGGAGACAAGAAGAGCAATAGATGAAATCGTGCAAAAAAAAAAAAAAAAATCCAAATAAATTTGAACTTCACTGAGTTTTAAATAAAGCTGCTGTAGTACATTCATTTTTCTTAGGTATATGTAATAAATTAGGAAAAGTATTATAATGGAAAATATAGATTTTAAGTCTTACTTAGCACCTCACTGCTTCCTTTTCTGTGCAATGATGCTGTCAGTTTTCACTTCAGGCTGGCAACAACTGATTAATCTTCACATCTTCTCTTGCCTTTAACTTTGGGGCAGTTCAGTTTTAAAGAAGGGGTTATAAGAAGATGGACCTCTTGAATTTGTTGTTTGAACTTTGGTTGTCCCACATAGCTTCTTATTGTTTAATTCAGCAGCAAACTCTTTTTTGTACTCTATGATCCAGTATATAATCTTGAATCCAAACAAGCAAAAATACCCAGGAACATCTCTAGTTCCCTGCCCCTGATGTTTTGGCACCGTCTTGTTCTTCATCTGAACTTAGTCCGTGACTAGAAATAATAATTCCATCCACAACAGTGCAAAATAATTCAGTACAAAAGTATTTTGGTCCCTTCAATGATCAAAAGCTCAGTAGATTTAAAAACAGCAAGTCAGACGGTTTGAGTTGATTTGAGTCACGTCAGACTCAAGTTACCTGCTTCTGTCTTAGAGTTAAAATGAAACACAAAAGATAGGCCGGGCAGAATCTGAAGTAAAATAAAGGGTCTTCCAACCATGCTGGTAGAAATCTTGTGTATTTTGCTTTCCTCCCCGAGCTTGTGCTAATACTTAGTTAACACTTTAGGAATAGCTTCTCTTGTGTGCACTTGGATAATGTGAACTACGACGGCAAAGAAATCTGAGCATTAGAAGGTGGATGCCTTCACACAGCATGGCTGTGCTTCTGCTCAAAGACAGAAAGCAATTTAATCTTACTAATTGCTCGTGTCTCCGAGTTTTACAAGAAACTGTCAAACATTAAAACCCCATATAGTAGTTTCTCACATAAGAGCTTATTGTGCCATTAATTTTTTCGCTAGCACACTTCCTAAAAAGAAATCACTAGCTTCTATAAAAATTTTACTGAATGTTTTAATTTATTTGTCCCTCCTGTTAGGATATATCTTAAAGAACTATTTTGATATTCTCTGCTGTCATTATTTTTCCTACATAAAGAAAAATATTTGTAGCCAGTCTTTCATTCCATTGTGATTTTGAAATCTCTGTTCCTGGAAGATCAGAGGTGAGAAAAAATCAATTAAAAATTTGGTTTCTAGAGGCTGAATGGAAAGGACCAGATGGTCCCTTCACATCTGTGGTGACACCAAAAAAGAGGAGGAAGTTGAAGAAAAGGTAGTAGCAATTCAAGGCATTCTAGTGCTTAGACTAAAATAAGGGGGTATGGATTTACCTCACTTGAGACACACAGGTGAGGAAAGTGATTGCATTGGGATGTCTGCATGGTCAGTGGAGAGACAGAGGTGCTTCCAGGGGAATAGTCATTTTCCATGGATTTCCTGGGGTCATCAGCAACTACATTTTTGCTGTACATAAGTATTCTGAGGTGCCCAAAGCTGCGTAAGTGCTCAGCACTTGGCACTGTTGAAATAAGTGACATTTGCTCCGCTCTGCTTAACTGAGGCCTTAGGTGCCTCTGTGTCCACTTTCAGAAACTTCACAATACAAATTCCCACTGGGATAAAATTTTTCTACATGATGATATGTGTTATGTGGATACAAGGGGCCTAAGGAAAGGGATCAGATTCTTTATAGAGTGAGGCCAGATGCTTTTTTGATCTCAGCATAGATTTAATGTTTGGTAAGAGATGAGTCAGTGGCAAATCAGCTCCATTACGGGGGCCTGCAATTTATTGGAAGCACAAATTTTCAGCAAGAATGTCAACTTTCAGCATCAAAAGAACAGTCCCTTACTTAGGAGTGTAATTTAAAAGCTCTTGACACAGAAGTAGATAATAGAGACCTGAGAGTTGTTTTCTTGGTTGTATAAATAATGTAAATTTCCCAAGTTCTTAGTGAAGGGTTCTTATTTCCTCCAGTACAAGGAGCATCTCTGCAGATAAAACAGAAAAACTTTTGCAAAACCATCTATCATTTGCGATATTCCTGGAAAATTTCCATTCATTTGCAAGTAGCAGCTGATGTAAGAGAATAAAAAAAGGATCAATATTAAAACCATCTTCATAGCTCAGAAAATCTAGTCTTGGAGTCAGATTAATCTGAGCTTCAGAAATATTGCAGCAGTGAAATACTGATTGCCTCTCAGTGGATTTGGCAAATCGACAGCTCCACTCTTCATTGTCCAGGCTGCCAAATCCTTGAAACTTTTTTAACCATGAATCTGAGTTTGTCAGCCCCTAGGGGAAGAATCCCAGGTGACACTAGTCCCAGATATTTCTGCCTGAAATTTTCTGATTTCCACTTCAGGATCCCTCCTATTACTAAACCACAGGGATGTACGACCAGTCATGTGCTTGTCAGCTGTTATTCACTCCTGGGTTCTTCTGATAAAAGTAAGATTTAGTGGGCTAAGGGACTGGTTCTGGAGCTCCAGGCTTTTGCCAACGGGTGAGAATCTCTGACAGCTGATGTTGTTAGACTCCAGCCTTGTTAAGAAGATTTTATGGGATTGCCTTTGAAATCTCCTGCATGGGTCAAACTCAGCCTGCTTTCTCTTCCATTCCTCTCAAATACTGACTGGCAGCCTTTTCCCTGCAGCTGATTGTCAGGACAAGATGCCAAAATAGGAAATAGTACACTTTCATTATTCACGTGTCATAGAGAGGGATATGTAGCAAAAGGAGTTGATGGGAAGTATTAAATCCTTTGAGCAAGATGCTTAGGAAGGCATTAAGATGCTGCTATAGGCAGCTGAGTGCTGTGCACCTCTCTGCTAACACCCAGCACCTGCTCTGCAGGCAGAGGCTGTTTGTAAGAGAGGATAATTCATGTGTTAAAAAGTGACACGTCCTCTGAACTGTCATATCCTTCATCCCATAATGGATTATATATAAAAAACTCCTTTTAAAGAGCTGCCTTACCAGTGTGCCCACTCAGAACATGTAAAACTCTGCTGCTCCTCTTCTTTTGCTGCATTGATTCCAACAATGCCACTGCCCAAGGTTTCTCTCCGTGTTGTGTTGGCTGTGCTGAGTGGGACACAGAGGGAGGAGAAGGGTATGTAGAAACTGTAGTTTAAACAGATATTGTTCTTTAAATGGTGCCTGATTTTAGAGTACCTCTGCCTCACATTGCAGGGTCCCTGCGAGGAGACAAACCCAAGTGATGTGCCAACTGCACAGCAGGAGACAGCTGCAAAGAGGTTAAAACCCTCTGCTTGCAGGTTTGATTTCTGCCTTGGTAAACTTTCATTCTCATGGCCAGTATCACAGAATCATAGAATTGGCTGGGTTACAAGGGACCTCAGAGATCACCAAGTCCAACCCTTGATCCACTACCACTGCAGTTCCCAGCCCATGGCACTGAGTGCCACATCCAGTCTCTTTTTAAATATCTCCAGGGACGGAGAATCCACCACTTCCCTGGGCAGCCCATTCCAATGCTTGATCACCCTCTCAGTAAAGAAATTCTTTCTAATGTCCAACCTGAACCTCCCCCGGCACAACTTCAGACTGTGTCCTCTTGTCTTGCTGAGAGTTGCCTGGGAAAAGAGCCCACGCCCCCCCCCCCCCCCCCCCGGCTCCAACCTCCTTTCAGGGAGTTGTAGACAGTGATGAGGTCTCTCTGAGCCTCCTCTTCTCCAGGCTGAACAGCCCCAGCTCCCTCAGCCTCTCCTCTTAGGATCTGTGCTGCAGTCCCTTCACCAGCCCAGTTGCCTCCTTTGGACCCGCTCCAGGACCTCAATCTCCTTCCTGAACTGAGGGTTCCAGAACTGGACACAGGACTCGAGGTGTGGCCTCACCAGCAGTGAGTACAGGGGGTAGCTGTGTGATGGGGGGGATGGATGGGGTGCACTCCTCACACTTCTCATATGTAGCACATTGTTGAATCCAGGATCTTCTAAGGGCCCCTCAGGCTGTTGGAAATGGATCCAAATCTGGCTGGATAAAAGGTTGCAGCATGAGAATAGTGCTGGACCCCAAACCCAGCAGACCTCAATTTGTACCTTCACTTTTGTTGCTGTATACTGGGGAAGAACTGAGATGCTGACACCTTTGCTATAATGATTTTTAAAAACTGCTTTGTTCCTATCTACAGCTGTGGTTTTTTGAAAGGACTGACTCAGAGCATGCCTGTGCACTGCAGCATGACAAGTGCAGCTGTGCCCCCCCCGACATGTTCTTTAGGTTGCTTCTACAGGGAGATGAATTCTGAATGTGTTTCAGTTGTCAAAAAAAAAAAGCAAGAAAAACATGACATTGAACATCATGCACTTATGCCATCCAGAATTTATTTGAAAATTAATGGAAAATTCTTTCCCAGCTATCCCACACAGCCTTCTGAACTGAAATGTTTTACATGAGAGCATGTGCAGATTTTTTTTAGGAAAAGATAAATCTTTCTGGCTTTTTTTTTTTAAATGGAGTTACACAATTATCAGTCTCAGCACTGAATATGCAGTTCATGAATACAAATGTTTAATGTGCAAACATACTAATAATATTAATTCACTGAAAGCTAATATAATAAAATGATAGGTTCAATACATATATTCTTTAGCAATAATGAACACATTTTTCTCTCATCATGAGAACGATTTTCAACATTGTTAATCCTTTTTAAAAGGAATGTTGACAACACTATTTTGTGACTTGTTATAAGAATAAAATAATATTGATTTATGTGGGTGACTTGCTTTAACTGAATTGTCATGTCATACCAGTTAGATTCCTTTCAAATCATTTTAAAAGCAAGAGAAACTCTAGTTTAACACACAAATACATTGCTATTTGTTATTATTTAAATTTCTTTTTTTTGTATGAGTCTTCTTCAAGGCTTTCTTCATCTGTATGCATGATGCTTTGAGCCTTGGTAAAAGTCACATGTAGTAGCTTTTATACAGCTAAACTTGCCCTTGTGTAACACCACAGAACATGTCATTTTAAGTGTTATTTCTCTCTTTCTATGTTTGTCCATATTTAATCATTGCATTAACCTTTACCAGACACTACAGAATTTTCTGGGTGTAGGGTCATAAATATTTACCTAAATTTTAAAACCGTTATGTTTTTTGATGTATGTGAAGAATTAAAAAATTTGCATTTGTTGTAACTATGCTAAAGTAATTATAATGTGGTTGTCTCCATCACTTCTTCATGTGTGCTTATGAAAAGAAAAAAGATCTTTATATGAGTAATTTCTTAATATTTTCCTGTTTCTTCACACATGTGAAAGAAACCAGCATGTTATGTAGTTTTTAGAAGGGTATCAAGACTGTGAGTGAGGTGTGAACCATTTGTTCATTTGGGTCTTTTTGAATTATTCCTTTTTGGTGTCAGGTCATCTATGAAGGAAAGCACAAAATTGACATAGTGTTTGTTAGGATTTTTAGATAAGTGTTATAAATGTTACCACAGGGGAGAAGGTTCTAATATATCCAGAGTTTGATAGCAGAAAGATTATAAGGGATGCTCTAGGAAACATTGTATAATTTCTCCATTTCTAGGTCAAACTTGGCAAGAATGAGAATATTAGTTGAATAAGAATTAGGCACTGGTAGTGTCTGGATGCTTTGTAAATCTGATGTGACAGTGATGTTCTGCTTTTTGGGTTACAATTTCCAGATCCCAGATCAGCTGAGGAGTGCAATGAAATGCTAAGTCTGTCTTTATTCATGATGCTCTTGAGGCAAGCACACGTATAAATGCTTTTCCAAAGGCTGATGCTTTCCTGTATCACACCTAATGTAGTGAAACACTTTCAGAGAAGGATACAACTCCCTTCTATCTGTTGCAGCTTCATCACACCCCTCTTGATCTGCAGCTGTCTGTACTTTTAAATAGAATACTTTTCAACTATGCCAGTAAAGTGTCCCTTGTCCCTGATGAGGATCTGTAGAGGTTGGCACTGCAGGGAGAGCAACAGTTTGGGAAACAGGAAACCTGGGTCCCCATGTATACCTGGGCTCCAGGGATGTCACGCAGCTTGGTGTAACCCAGTTCCTTTACACTTTGTGTTCTTTTCCAAGCACTATAACACAAATAATGAACAATAATAGAGCTGTTGCCTGGAAAAGAATCTTCCCTGTATGGGTAAATTCATATCAGATTGAGTAGGGTGCCTGCAAACTTGAAAATTAGACTGGGGACAACATAGCAGAAACCATAAAATTATTAGATAAGCAGAGGCAGTGTTGTATCAGTTTTCTCAGCTTCCTGTTGCAAGAAACATTTTCAAAAAGGGTTTGATTGCTAATCTGATTGTCGCAGCACGGAAGTTATATTGAAACATTAAATAAATGTAGGCTTTTGGAGTCACGAATTAATTAGAAAACCAATTAAGACAGATAAAGGAAATGCGAGTTGGTGAATTGTTTTTCTTATCTTGGAATAACAACATTTAAATTGAAAAAAATGATATTAAACAAAGCCTACAAACAACTGGAAATCATGTTGAAGGAAAAATTATTTTAAAGGGGGAACTGTTTTGGTTTTTTTTTTTTTGTTTTTTTTTTTTTTTTAGCATTTTCAAAGCTATGATACAGCTTTTCAAAGATTATTTTTGAAGAAGTATGACAGTTTCGTGGAAAAGAAATAACGAAAGAGGACTGAGAAGATGGAGAGAGGGATTGGAGACATTTTCTCCTGGAGGAAATCATACTGGAATGTGCCTGAGATGTCCTTCTATAGCACCTTTTGTATCAAAATGTTACTGGGCATTACCAGGTAGGGTAACATCAAATATAGACAGCAATGACTGATGAAATACCAGGACACTGAATGGAGAAACCAGAGAGAACTTCCAGAAAGCAGATGAGAAGACGTTGGTTGCTCTCAAGGACTGGACAACCAGGATGCAACACACTGAAACCCCCATGGTCACCGAGTCCCCCAGGCTGCTTTTACCACTCTTAGCATGGGTCATATATGATCTGGGAGGGCTGATGGTGACCACTGCAGGATGGGGTGGTAGTGCAATGGCTCCAGTGAGCACAAGTGGGCTCTGGGGAGCACCCCTGGCATAGTGCTGGGGCCAGAGACGCTGTCAGGCTACCCTCTCCTGGCAGGGTCCTTTGGGTGCCCACTTGCTTAAAAAGTCATAGAATCATGAAATTTTCAGGGTTGGAAAATCCCTTAAAGATCATCTAGGTCCAAGCCACCTGCCATGGTGTTGATACGGAAAACACACTCCCCTAGCCTCAAAAACCACCGGGTGAGGTGACGTGATATGGTGAGGTTTGTATGATGTGGAAAATGTGGTACAACAGACAGTTTACCACCATTCTCCCCACAAACACCCGTTAAAAATATTCTGGCTTTTGAGCTAAGTAAACATGCGGTGGGAAGAACTGTGTCAGGCAAGGTGAAATTCCCGGTTGCTCCTTAATGGAAACCTCGGAAATGGAATTTGCCTGCTAAAACGGCACAGATTACAAAATAGAGCCACACGACACAACCACACCAAATGGGATGTGTGTATATATATATATAGGGATATATTTAAGGTGCTTCAGAGAGATTACTAAATCCATTACCTCTGCTCCCTTGAAATATGGGGACTGTTACTGTAATATATTTTAGAACCAGCTCAAGTGGTCTAACCAGTAAAGGAGACCCCCTCCTCTGAAAAGCTGGAAGCAGAAGTATTAAGGAAGGATAAAGCAATCATTAGCATTAATATATTTCTCTCATCACCTACATGATGATGAGAAGGAGAGTCATAGAGGTGATGTATAATATTCATATTGCTTAATCTGTTACAGGAAACTGTTCAGAGACTGCAGAGAAAAGACAGATAAAAGGACCTCTAAATGAATATACTCCTGAAATATGTTGCAGCGTGGGGTGATCACTCTGCCTGGAAGACGGAGACTGCATGGCAGGTACCTGGCTCTTATTTTATTGAACTACCTGGCTATCAGCTTGCAATTCCTTGTTGAATTATATGTTAGGAAGCAACTTTAAAAAAAATTAAAAAGGAAGAAAAATAATTTCCTGAAGTAGTTTGTCTCTAAGATCACAGTGAGCATACTACAAACAACATATTCAAGAAATTATGAATAGCCCATAGATTAGAGCTTCTAGCAGGTGAAATTGTTGCAGTGGTTTCTGCAAACAGAAAACTTGTTCATATGATCTATCAATCATTTAACAGTGATTTAAGCCCAGGCCCAAAACTGTGATTAGAGAGGGAGTTAAATGCTTAAAGAGAGTTGAGGATAAGCACTCCAGCCTTTCAGCCAAAGATCAGCATTCAGCTAACCCAGATGGGATATGAGCCCTTGTGGGTTTCCTCTGTGCATTCTCTGGCTTGGTGAGCTGGGTTTGTATTTACCAAAATTCAAAGACACTTTGCTGCAGGTTCCTCATGCAGAAAGACAAATTCCATTTTCATGATGTAGACATGGCCAGAGAGGTGACAGAAACAGTCTGTGCTAAAGCTTGTGAGACAGAAAGTTTCCATTTGTTAATTGTTTTTCTCAGTGTTTTCCTGTACCTGCCACCCCTTTACCCTTTGCCTCTGTGCCCAGAGGAAGATGCTTATTCTCTTTATTATCTCCTCTTAGCAGCATCTGCTCTCCTAATTTCCAGCAGTGACTGCTCCCTTGGACACCTGAGCTGATAGCACTGATTTGAGTCAAGGAAGCTGTTACCCTCTTCTCTACATAGTGCTGCAAATGGCTTCTTTTAATCAAGAAGAAAATGTTGATTTCAGATCGCACATAATCACTTTGTGAAATTTACTGCCTCAGGATGCCAACATTTTAAAAATCATATTTAAGGAGTATAGGTCCACTGTGGCTGATAAACACAATTGTCTTTAGGCAGATATGGACATGGGAAGGTTTTTTCCTGAGGTTCTATAAGGTAGGTCGTTTCTTTGGATTATTGTTAGAATCTAGGCATGATCAGGGGAGAAGCAGGAAGGCTAAATTGTACAAAAGGTAAACATAGCAAAGATGAATAGTGTTATACAGAGATAGAGCTTCCTGAGCCCTCTGAGGTACTTCAAAATGGATGTGCCTTATGCCTTTTGGCTTTCCCTGAAAAAGCTATATGTATATAAAGGGAATGAACTCTGGCAAATTTTTAAAAATTTAAAACTCCTCTGGGTTTAGGAAGCAAAAAACATCTTGAAGTTCTGAAAATTTCTGTTTTTAAGGATTGCAAATGCATGGGCCAATAACAGTGGTATGGCTCCTGATCCCCGAGTAATTCATACAATGTACTTTTTGTTTCCCTTTCTATGTGTGAAACAGGGACAGAGCTGAGAAGCTACCAGGAGCTGTTCTGACAGAGAAGCCAAGCTGCCAGCAACTGGCTGCTCCTGAAATTTTTGGTTGGTATTCAGTGGGTAAGCAGCTGTACAATCAAGCACTACATCTGCTTCAGTTTCATCAGACACTCAAGTGCCTCTCTACAGCATTTCAAGTGCTGTAAAGGAATTACAGACAATATTAAGAGGAGACTCATAATTCTCTTTAAGTTAAAAGATGATTTTTTTTGAGTGTGCTCAAAATGTTGTGCTATGGTAGGGGAGTAATATTCTGACATACAGCCCAAAGGGCCAGGAGAGTCCCCAGACTGAAGGCCCAT